>NC_142759.1:40368306-40676967 GCF_054948205.1 Urtica dioica subsp. dioica | reverse complement strand
TGCTTAACAGCAATCCAGTGCTCGGGTCCAGGGTTGGATTGGAAACGGCTAACTACGCCAACGGCGAAACAGATGTTAGGTCGAGTGCAAAGCATAGCATACATGAGGCTTCCTACGGCAGAGGCGTAAGGAATTTTCCTCATGTCTTCAATCTCTTGTGCAGTCTTGGGAGACTGGTCCTTAGAGAGTGAAACTCCATGCCTAAAGGGTGTTTGGCCCTTCTTGGAGTCTTGCATCGAGAAGCGATCCATTACCTTATCAATATAAGATGCTTGAGAGAGCGACAGGGTCCGGTTTTTCCTATCTCGAAAGATTTGGATCCCCAGAATGTACGCGGCTTCTCCTAGATCCTTCATGTTGTCGCAGTTTTTCGGACAACGATTTAGGAGTCGCAGACGGTTACACCCAAGGCCGGACCAAGTGGTCTCGTCTCGACTCGAGCGTGTCGGGCTTGGTATCCCAAGCCGTCCCTTAGCTGTAGATGATCTCTATCTCGTCCAAGCACCTGAAACGTGAACAGAAAGGTGTGAACTACAAAGGGGAAACAGAGGGGTTGCCTCTGTTTACCTCTCCGACGCTCAACATTAGTAGGATTGAGGTGGTTTGTAGAGGGTTTAGTGTTTAGAGGTCGAGACTTGAGAGAAACGAGCGAGGTACGAGTTCGACAGCGTTTCAGTAATCGAATTCGGATTACCTGGACTAGAGAATGGACTCCTCTATTTATAGGCGACCAAGAGACGTGTTGAGGGTCCCTTGGCCGAGTGAGGCTGAGTCGGCCATCGGCCGAGTGAGGTTGGGCCGGCCGATGGCCGAGTGAGATGATGGTCGCCGAGGGAGATTCACTCGGCCAATGGCCGAGTGAAGGAATGGACGCCGGGTGAGCTTGACTCGGCCATCGGCCGAGTGATGGCCGAGCGAAGAGTCTGGGCCGAGAGAAGACTCACTCGGCTGTTGACCGAGTGAGCTGTTGGGCCGGCAGGGGTCTTCATTCGGCCTTCGGCCGACCGAGCGTGCTAGGCCGCCCGGGGCCTCACTCGGCCATTGGCCGAGCGAGCATGGTGGGCCGGCTGGAGACTTCATTCGGCCCTTGGCCGGGCGAACACACTGGGACGTCTGAGGCTTCATTCGGCCATGGGCCGAGTGAGCATGGTGGGCCTCGTTCGGCCATTGGCCGAGTGAACATATGGAGAAGTTCACTCGGCCATTGGCCGAGTGATGGGCTTGGACCGAGAGAAGGCTCACTCGGCCATTGGCCGAGTGAGTTGATGGGCCGGCCGAGTGTGGGCTGGAAGTAGGGTTTCACTCGGCCAATGGCCGAGTGAGCTTGCTCGGCCGCCCGAAATGTCGATCGAGTCGTCGGACCTCGTCGGGCCGATAACATTAGCCCCCCGAGTTTGGCACCGGGCGTAGCCCGTGTGGGAAACTCAAGCAGCTCCGTCTTCAGTCGTCTCGCCGAACCGTCTCGTCAACAATTGGTAAGCCCGCTCACCTTAGGTATTATTTTAATTTTTTTTGCTGACGTGTTCATCGTTATTCGCGCTCATGGATCCCACCAACCACCTGTCGGGGTGTGGGCCCGTTGAGGACGACCTTTTCCCTCTTCTCGAGAATCAAGACGCCGAATTGGATAATTTTTGGGCACAATTCTCGCCCACCCCCCCAACTACAACGCATCGTCTTCGTTTGTCTCGAGCAGGAACGTGGCGGACACGACGGGTGGCGATTTTTCTTTGATCGAGGCGTGGTTGGCCGACGGGGAGGGGGACACGCGCGCCGGAGATTACCCAAACCGGCAGGGGAGCACCGGCTTGATGGCACCAGCCGCCGGGGACGGCCGGGCCGGCCAGCGCGAGGCTGGCTTGGCCGAAGGACGCGCCAAGGAGGTCGCGCGCACAGGGCCGACCGCCCAGGAGGCCGGCGATGACACATGTGGCGCCGGGGGGGGCGCCCTCGCCGATTCTGGCGCCGGAGGAGGCGGGCCGGCCACGGGCGGCGCTGTGCAGGCCGCCGCCAGCGCCGGGGGAGTCGCGCCTGGCTGGGTCGGCGCCGTCTGCGCTGGACCCTGCCCCGGGATCACGCCAGGAGGGCCGCGCGCGATGATCCCGACCTGGGAGCACGCCGACGAAGCAGAGGAGGCCGGCGCCGGCGTGGAGGAGGCCGCGCCCGGCCGAGTCGGCGCCGTCTGGGGCGAACCCAAACCCGGGGGAGACGCACCTCGCCCTGGGAGGGCCGAGCCGGTCGTGGAGGACGCGGGCGGCGCGTCTGGCGAGGCCGACGCCGGCGATGACGCGCTGGCGTGGAGGAACGCCGCCGGGGGCGGCCCTGGCGTCGGGGAGGACCCCACCCTCTCGGGTGGGGTTGTGTTGCAGGCGGTCGGCGGTCATGGGAGCCCAGGTGGGTCGGGCCCAGCCGGGCCGGAGCGCGTCCATGGCGGGGGAGTGCCGCCGGCGGCGGCCGACGCTGCAGGTGGGGGTGGCGGCGCCGGACAGGAGGAGCACCGGCCACCCGACGCCGGAGATGAAGAAGGCCGACCGCCCAAGGCTGGAGAGGAGGGGGCGGCCACCTTGGCTGCCTTGCAAACCCTAGGGCCCAATGGGTTGGGCCTAGGTCAAGAAGATTTGGCCCCTCTTGGGCCGGGTCATGTGCTTGGGCCGGATGCACCACATGGAGGTCCCATGGCCGACCCAGTGACCCAAGGCCATGGGGAGGACACGCTTGGGCCGGCCCTAGGCGAGATCGGCCTCCGGGCTCGAGCGACCGACGTGCATCACGGGCCCGCGACCGGGCCGGATGCGCCGACAGGGCCGCCTCTCGCGGACGATACACGGGAAACGGGCCCGGTCGAGCCGAATGCGCGCGCTTCGGCTCGAGCGACCCATCCTAACGCCGAGGGCTCGGGCGAGGCGTCGAGCCGCCGCACTTTGTCGACCGCCTCAGTCAGCTTGACCGCACAGGAAGAAGAACGTGCATCGTCATTCCCCATCGGAGAATCAGCGATTCGGGACGGCTTTGACTGTTCCGGCGTCGACTTCCCGAGTTCTCTTTCGTTCGCGAGCTTTAGAGGTCTGAGGAAACGTTTCGGTATCCCGGAGTTCGTGTCGCTACTGCGACCATTGCCTGAAGATCTCCCGACTCGTCCTCGGAAGGGATACGCCGCCGTCCACGAGGATAGTCTTCGCGGGGGGTTGCGACTACCTTTTCAGCCCGTGATCCAGGACCTTCTAGCTCGGCTCGGTGTTCATGCGGCCCAGATGTCTCCATCCTTTTACCGTATGGTGGCTGCCTGCCACATGATGCTGCACCGAGCGAAAGGTCGAACCGTTACGGCCGACGACATCAGGAATCTCGTGGCCGTCTTCGATGTTCCCGGGAAACCCGGCTTCTACAAGGTTCAGCACCAGAAGCGATTCCCCATCCTCACCAAGCTGACCTCGAAACACCGATACCCTTGGGTATGGGTGTCCGAATTCGCCTTCGGGACGGCACCTCTCGCCTTTGGCCCCGTCGCTGAATTCCCGGCCGACTACGGCATCGAGAGCTCCGAACTCGCGCTCGTGATCGGAGCGGTCCCCGACTCGAGGCGGCAAGGGTCGCTTTTCGAGTCCCCGGACCTTATGGCGAGGACTGGGTGGTTCGTGCCTAGTGACGATGTTCCTTCGCGCCCTGGCCTCAACGCGGGGGCCATGGAGGATCCCGAGTCCGAGGCGGGGGGTTCGTCAGCTCCTTCCCCCGACGCGGGGGGTACTGGCCGCGCATATACTTTCGCGTTATCGTGCTATTATTGTTTTCCATTATTTGTGCTTGTCGTTATGTTTTAACTGACAGACGTTTTTCTCTCCTCTGCAGGAACCATGGCCCGACGTCATCGACCGCGCACGCAAATGCCGAGAGCAGCGCCCACTGGTGATGCTATGGTCGTGGCTCGTCCTCCAGCCGAGGCCCGTCGTGGGGGGTCGCCATCGCGGGCGAGGAATGAGACGATCTCCTCCAATAAGCGATCGTCATCGTCGGCTTCTCTCGGGTCACCGTCCGGACACAAACGCGCTCATACGTCGACGGTGTCAGACAGCTTGGACTCCATGCTCTTAGCGGAGGCGACAGAGTTGAGAGACCAGTGCTCCCGAGGGATCCTCGAGACCTCCTTGCGAGATTTCAAGGGTCTGCTGACGACGAGCGATCTTGAACACTTCCAGAACGGGATCGGCGACGCTCGAAAGGTATGACTCATTTTGCTTGTGTTATGTATGGTTGTCGTGCTTATTGTAATCATTCGCGTTTCATTTGCTTGCAGATGCTCGCGCGCCAAGAGCGGAGCGATCGCATTCTCCGAGATATGCTATGACGCATGCAAATCATGGAGAAGGAGAAGACGAGCGCGGCGGCCGCGCACGCTGCCGCCCTAGCGGGGGCTCGCACCGCCCAAGAGTTTGAGGCGCTCGAGGGGGAGCTAGAGCGAGCTCGCAAGGAATTGGCCACCGAGAAGGCGCTTCGCGAGAAGGCGGAGCAGGCAGCCGACACCTTCCTGGGGGAAACGAAGAAGCTTCAGACGGCACTCTCGAGCCGGGATGCGGAGCTGAGCATCGTCCACGCTCGATTATCGGCGAGCGAGATCGCTCGGGTTAAGGTCGAGAGGGAGAGGGATACCCTCCGGACGGAGATGCAGACCCTTTCCAAGGAGAAGGAGGACGCCGTGCGATCCAAGACTGACTTGGAGGACGACTGGGACTTGGCATTGGAGGCGGCTCGTTATGAGGCGGCCAGGCGAGTTCGGGAAGCGACCGAGAAGGAGAACGCGTCTCGCGGGACCACGTTTTCCTTTTTCAACACCATGTTCCCTCCTTACGACGATGAGCTGCCGGAGGACGACCCGCATCCCCGAATCCCTGCCGAGGCTGCGCAATCGACGACCCATCAACCGGACGGAGAAACCATCGGCGGGTTCGGCGCTTCTTGCCCCGAAGAAGATGAGGAGCAGGTCGATTTCAGCTCGGAGTAGCCAGCTTCTCTTTAGTTTTACGCGCAATTGTTTAGCGCTCGCTTTATGCTTTCTTTCGGATTATTGTTATGTTTGCGTCGTACTTTCGTACTTTTCTTGTTGGGTTGTTTACACAATATCGTTTTGCTTTGATTGAAGCTTTCTTTTCATCGTGCGTCTTATTTTCTCGACTTGCTACGCTTAGTGTAATCGATTTGCGCAATTTGAATAGTGCGTGTCTTACGAGCCCGGCTTACTATGCTTAGCGTAACCGGTTGGCACGGCTTACTGCCGCATTTGGCGGCGAAGTTTCCCGCGGACGCAGGCTAGACCAGTTTCATCCGGCGGGTGCGATTTCCGGCCATCCATTTGTGACTCGCTGCCTATCGGCGCGCGCGAGCTGGGTGGCCGTCGCGCTCATCCTCCGGCGAGTACGCTACCTATCGGCGTGCGTATCGGGATGGGTTTGCAGCTCCCAGTGAGCGTGGTACTCGTTGGTACGCGTGTCACGTTTTGGGTTTTGACTGCCGAGATCGACAATCCGGTGCGCGGACGTGATCCATCGATGACTTGCCGCCTATCGGTGCGCAAGGTGCATCGGTGCACGAGAGGGTCGCAGCAAAAGACGTGCGAGGCCGGAGGTCCGGTGCGCGGATCCAACTCATCGACGTTTCGCTATCTCTTGGCATACGGCCTCAACCTGTGCGAGAGCGTCGCACGAGGAGGGTACGAAGTCGGAGGTCCGGAGCGCGGATCCGATTTATGGGTGTTTTGTTACCGTTTGGCGCGTGGAAAGTGGAGTAAGCGAGCTTGTTACTCTCGCCTTATCCCCCTTAGCCCCCCGAGTTTCTTGGGTGCTCGTAGAGGAGGCTAGAAACTAAGATACAATGTTTTGAAGTGAAATGTAATTCATTAAATTATTGAAATGGTTCAAAAATTACATCCCAGGCCGTTGGCCAAACTTGAAATTGTAAATTGCCTTTGCTAGAATCGAAAATTACATGAAGACAAAAAGCGAAAAAAAAGGACGAATGAAAGTCTACTGGTAATATTGCCGGAGGTGTTCCGCGTTCCACGGGTGTGTGAATACGAGTCCCTCCATGTTCTCGAGCTCGTATGTGCCGTTGTGGATGGCTCGGCGCACACGGTACGGGCCTTCCCAGGTGGGGCCTAGAACTCCCGCGCCTTGCACCTTGGTGTTTTGGAACACCCTTCGAAGAACGAGGCTTCCGTCGGCGAACTTTCGCAGTTTGATCTTCGAGTTGTAGTACTTCTCGACCTTCCTCTTTTGCGCGGCAAGCCGGGTGAGTGCGCCCGTCCTCCTTTCGTCTATGAGGTCTAGCTCGAGCCTGATCGCGTCGTCGTTGGCGGCTTCGTCGTACTCCTCGATGCGCAAGGTTGGCAGCTTGGTCTCGACGGGTACCACAGCCTCGACGCCGAATGCGAGAGCGAAAGGGGTTTCGCCGGTCGCGTTTCGAGCGGTGGTGCGATATGCCCATAAGACCATGGGGAGCTCGTCGGCCCAAGCCCCTTTTCTTGCCTCCAACTTCTTCTTCAGGTTCTCCTTGATCGTCTTGTTCACCGCCTCGACCTGACCGTTGGCTTGAGGATGGCGGGGAGAGGAGAAAGTCTTGCTAATGCCAAGTTGTTCGCACATTTCTCGAAGGCGCGCATTGTCGAATTGCTTTCCGTTGTCGGTTACAATTGACACAGGGATCCCGAAGTGGCAGATGATGCTTTTCCAAATGAAGCTTGTCGTGTTCGCCTCGGTGATCTTTGCCAGCGGCTCAGCCTCTACCCACTTCGTGAAGTAATCGATAGCCACGATCGCGTGCTTGTATTGTCTCGGGGCCGTAGGCAGCTCGCCGATGAGGTCGATTCCCCACTTCGCGAAAGGTCGCGGCACGATAATCGGACACAAAGGGGCCGGTGCTTGGCGCGGAATGTGGGCGCATCTTTGGCACTTATCACATTTCTTGGCCCACTCGTGGGAGTCCTTTTTCAAGGTCGGCCAAAAGTATCCAAGTCTCAGTAGTTTCAATGCCAACGATTGCCCAGCGGCGTGGTTTCCGCACACCCCCTCGTGCACCTCGTGGAGCGCCTTCTTCGCCTCGACCTCGGTCAAGCAGCGAAGGAGAGGCATAGAATAGCCTCTCTTGAACAAGTTGTCCTCCCTCATTGTGTATTTCGGCGCCAAGCTTCTCAGCTTTCTGGCCTCTTCTCTGTCTTCGGGGACAATTCCTCGCTTCAGAAATTCCACGAGCGGGGTCATCCACGAGGGAGGCGGAGTCTCGTCAACGACCCCTACGTCGCCTCTCGAGACGTAGGGTCGGGTCAGCACTTCGATTGGGACGCTGCCCTCGCCCTCCTCGTCTATCCCAGACGCGAGGCGAGCTAGGGCGTCGGCGTCAACGTTCGCCTCTCGAGGAACCTGGACGATCTCGAACCACGACAGGGCCTCCAAGTTCTTTTGGGCCTTGGACAAGTAGGCGATCATGTGTGGCTCCTTTGCGGCGTAGTCGCCCTTAACCTGATTCACGATCAATTGTGAGTCGCAATGGATGCGCAGGTTTTGGGCGCCCAACTTGTTCGCTAGCTCCAAGCCAACAATCAGAGCCTCGTACTCTGCCTCGTTGTTGGAAGCCTTGAACTCGAACCGCAGGGCGTATCTCAGCTTTTCCCTATCGGGATTTGTGAGCACAACGCCGGCGCCAGCCCCCCGGGCGTTTGACGCGCCATCCACGTGCAAGTCCCAGACCGGCCCTATCGGGTCGTTGGTTCTCTTCTTCGACGACTCGACGTGGTCGTCCTTCTTCTCTTTCGTGCTCTCGTTATTCTCGTCGCCCTCGTCGGTTGGGGACGTGCTTGTGAATTCGGCGATGAAGTCGGCGAGGGCCTGACCCTTAATGGCGGTTCTCGGTTGGAACTCGATCCCGTACTCGCCCAACTCCTGGGACCATATCGCCATTCGAGAGGAGGTCCCTTTTTGAAGGGCCTTCTCGATGGGATGTCCTGAGCGGACCACGATGGGGTGCGCTTGGAAGTAGGGCCGGAGCTTTCTCGCGCTCATGACGAGGGCGAGGGACAGTCTCTCGATCTCGGGGTATCGGGTTTCGGCGTCGAGGAGCGCCTTGCTAACGTAGTAGACCGGCCATTGTACTTTATCCTCTTCGCGTATGAGGACCGCGCTCACGGCCCTATCGGAAACCGCGAGGTAAAGGTATAGGGTTTCGCCATTCTTTGGCTTCGCGAGGAACGGGGGGGAGGTGAAATAGGCTTTCATATCTCGGAATGCTTCCTCGCACTCCTCCGTCCATACGAACCCGTCGGTCTTTTTTAGTGCCTTGAAGAACGGTTGGCACCTATCAGTGGCTTTGGAAACGAATCGCGTCAGGGCGGCGATCCTTCCCGTCAAGCTTTGAACTTCTTTGACCTTTTGCGGCGACCTCATCTCTAAGATCGCCTTAATCTTCTCAGGATTGGCCTCGATCCCGCGGCGGCTCACCATGTAGCCCAGAAATTTTCCAGACTCGACCCCGAAAGCGCACTTGTTGGGGTTAAGCTTCATCTTGTAGCGCCGCAGGATCGTGAACATTTCCCTAAGGTCTCGAACGTGGTCACGAGCCTTGAGGCTTTTGACAAGCATGTCATCCACGTAGACCTCCATAGTTTTGCCAATTTGATTGGCGAACATGCGGTTCACCAACCTTTGATACGTTGCTCCCGCGTTTTTTAGGCCAAAGGGCATGACCTTGTAGCAGTAAAGTCCGCGGTTCGTAACAAAGGTGGTTTTAATTTGATCCGGCTCGTGCATGCGGATCTGGTTGTAGCCTGAGTAGGCGTCCATGAAGCTTAGCAATTCGTGGCCCGCAGTGGCGTCCACGAGCTGCTCGATCCTCGGGAGAGGGAAGCTGTCTTTCGGGCAGGCTTTGTTGAGATCTTTGTAATCGATACAGATCCGCCACTTCCCGTTTGGCTTCTTGATCATCACCACGTTGGACACCCACTTAGGGTGCTCCGCCTCCCTGATGAAGTCGGCGGCGAGAAGTTTGTCAACTTCTTCACCAATGGCTTGGTACCTCTCCCCACTGAACGCCCGTCGCGGTTGAACGCGCTCGGCCACCCTCTTGTCGTCGTTGAGACGATGAACCATGATCTCGGGGTCGATCCCCGGCATGTCGGCGTGTGTCCACGCAAAGACATCTTTGTGCTCTCGGAGGAAAGCGGCGAGCTCGATTCGGGTCTCAGACGGGAGTTGGGCGCCTACCTTGACTACTTGGTCAGGTTTGGCGTCGTCCAACACGACGGGAACGAGGTCGTCCGGTGTCTCCACCTTTCGACGCTCGACTTCGTCCCTTTGGTCTAGCTCTCCGAAGGCGCCTCCTTCCTCTAACTTGCACGGGAATTTGTCTCCGAGTTGGAAGACGGTGCTCACCACCTTCCCTTTCCCTTTTCCGTCCACGCCTTGGATGTAGCACATCCTCGCCATGGATTGGTCTCCCAACATCACGGCGATCCCTTTCTCGGTCGGGAACTTCATCATCAGGTGGTACGTGGACGTTATGGCCTTCAACCGATTGAGAGTCGGGCGGCCGACGATGATGTTGTAAGCCGAGGGCTGATCCACCACTAGGAACGACATGATGTGGGTAACCTCGAGCCCCCCCCGGCGTACCGAAGGTAACCGGGAGGTCGATAGTTGCCTCCGTCATAACCCTCTCCCCAGAGAAGCCGAAGAGCGGGGTTGAGATCGGGGTCGGTCTTACCCCGGATAGCTTCATCCTGTCCAACGCCGATTTGAAGATTATGTCGGCGGAGCTCCCATTGTCGATCAGGATTCTCCGGACGAGGTTGTTGGCGACCGGGGCAGAGACGACTATCGCGTCGTTGTGTGGATGGAGATCTCGCGTTGCTTCTTGTCCGGTGAAGAACATGGACTCGAAGGGGGCCGGAGGAGGGACCTCGTACGTATGGTTGATGTAGTGCGCTATTTTCCCTTGGGAAACTTCGCGCACGTACTTCTTCCTTTGCGTAGCCGAGTCTCCGAACTCCGGGCCACCCAAGATTGCACCCACGACGTGAAGTTGCGAGCTCTCCGGCTCTTCGTTTGTCGCGCGGTCCGTGACAGTCACCGTCGCCGGACCTTTCTTCCCTTGCCGCGGGCGACCTCCGTGCGCCGCGGCCGTCCCGATAGTTCTCAGGACGTACTCTTTCAGCTTCCCATCTTGAATCAGGGCCTCAATCTGACGCTTGAGTTGATAGCATTCAGATGTCAGGTGCCCGTGATCTTGATGGTAGTCACAGTACTTGCTTTGATCCCTCTTGGCGGGATCCTTCGTGAGCGGAGTTGGGCTCCCCAACTTGTCACGGTGCAGAGCCAGGATTTGCTCCGGCGGAGTGTTCAGAGGAGTGAATGGCGAGAACTTTCGGAAGCTGTCGACATGTGACGGCCTCGGCCCGGGGAGGGAACGGCCGTTGGGGGCCTGGCTTCCCTTATTCCTCCTCTTCCGGGGGTCGGGACGATCTTCGTCTCGATCGTCGCGGCGGCGACTCCCCTGTCCTCCTGACTTTCGACCATCTCGGCCATCGAGATAGTCCTCGACTCCCATGTATGTGCGGGCTCTTGTCATCAGCTCCGCCATGTCACGCGGGACTTGGCCAACAATAGACTTGAGGAAGTCGCTCGTGCGCACTCCCTCGGTGATCGCCGTGATGGCGTCCCTGTCGTCGAACCCTTCGACCTTGTGAGACTCCTCGGTGAAGCGAGCGAGGTATTGTCTCAACGTCTCGTCTCTTCCTTGTCGGATAGAGAGGAGGTGGGTCTTCGGCTTCTTTTGCGCCACGAGGGTGGCGAATCGGGCGAGGAAAGCCTCTCGCAAGGCCCGGAAAGATGGGATGCTTCCCGGCCTCAAGCTTCGGAACCATTCAAACCCCGAGCCTGTGAGGGTCAGGCTGAAGGCTTGACATAGGGTGGCGTCCGCCTGTCCCTGCATAGTCATCCACGTCTCATAGTGTTGGACATGGAAGTGGGGGTCCGTACGTCCATCGTAGGGGGGAATGGATGGTAACTTGAAGTTCCCCACGCATGGTTGCGCGAGGATTTGCGCGGCGAAGGGAGAGTATGATTCCTCGATCCCTCCGTACGGCCTTTGCCTCCCCGACTCCCTCATTTCGATGATTTGATTCTGGAGGCTTTGAATCATCGTGACCATGTCGAGCCCGTTAGCGGGGCCGACCGTCGGGGCCACGGGAGTCACCGGTTGGCGTTCGTTGGACGCTTGGTCCACGACATTGGCCTGCGGCCGGCCGAGAGTTGCGGCGGGGAGCGCGTCCCTTCGAGAGTTTAGCCTTTGGCGGAGATCCTCCCCTCGGGAGTTTCTCTGCGCCGTCAAGCGCTCTCTAAGGTCCACACTCGGTGCGGGGCGAGGTGAGGTCGCCCTTGGTCGGACCGTCCGGCGGGCGCTTCGGCTGTCGGCCCCATCATCTACCAGAGTCGCTCTCTCCTCGGCGAGGGGCCGTGTCCGGCCGCCTCTTGAAACCGAGGGGGCGAGTCCCCGGGAATGTGACCGTGCCTGCTGCCGCGCTAGGTGCGACGGCCCGGCCAAAGCGTCGTTGGGCCTCTCGGGCCGCGAAGGGGCGAGGCTAGGCGTTGCCTCGTTGGTCCTCGACTCCCCCACATATTCGGAGTCGGAGTAGTCTTTGGCGGACCTATCTTCGACGTCATAGCCGAGGAGGTCGGCTATGAGCGAACCGTCGACGCCGGGGCGGTCAAGGAGCTCCGCAAGCCGCCGGGCCGTGTCCTCTCGGAGCACGGCCTCGGGGTCAATCATCGGGTCTTGGGGCTGGCTCTCGCTATCGCGAGGTTGCCCTTCAAGACGATGTGCGAGGCGTAGAAGACCGTACCTCGAGCTCGTTGCTCGGGTGCCCGCGGAGGTAGTGGGAATGTGACTCATCTCTCGAGAGTCGTGAGAACAAAGGGAGAAAACTGGTAGAGGGAATGCGTCGTCAAGGTCGAGAGATCCCCTCCTTCTAGCGCCAAAATGTTGTCGCAGTTTTTCGGACAACGATTTAGGAGTCGCAGACGGTTAGACCCAAGGCCGGACCAAGTGGTCTCGTCTCGACTCGAGCGTGTCGGGCTTGGTATCCCAAGCCGTCCCTTAGCTGTAGATGATCTCTATCTCGTCCAAGCACCTGAAACGTGAACAGAAAGGTGTGAACTACAAAGGGGAAACAGAGGGGTTGCCTCTGTTTACCTCTCCGACGCTCAACATTAGTAGGATTGAGGTGGTTTGTAGAGGGTTTAGTGTTTAGAGGTCGAGACTTGAGAGAAACGAGCGAGGTACGAGTTCGACAGCGTTTCAGTACTCGAATTCGGATTACCTGGACTAGAGAATGGACTCCTCTATATATAGGCGACCAAGAGACGTGTTGAGGGTCCCTTGGCCGAGTGAGGCTGAGTCGGCCATCGGCCGAGTGAGGTTGGGCCGGCCGATGGCCGAGTGAGATGATGGTCGCCGAGGGAGATTCACTCGGCCAATGGCCGAGTGAAGGAATGGACGCCGGGTGAGCTTGACTCGGCCATCGGCCGAGTGATGGCCGAGAGAAGAGTCTGGGCCGAGAGAAGACTCACTCGGCTGTTGACCGAGTGAGCTGTTGGGCCGGCAGGGGTCTTCATTCGGCCTTCGGCCGACCGAGCGTGCTGGGCCGCCCGGGGCCTCACTCGGCCATTGGCCGAGCGAGCATGGTGGGCCGGCTGGAGACTTCATTCGGCCCTTGGCCGGGCGAACACACTGGGACGTCTGAGGCTTCATTCGGCCATGGGCCGAGTGAGCATGGTGGGCCTCGTTCGGCCATTGGCCGAGTGAACATATGGAGAAGTTCACTCGGCCATTGGCCGAGTGATGGGCTTGGACCGAGAGAAGGCTCACTCGGCCATTGGCCGAGTGAGTTGATGGGCCGGCCGAGTGTGGGCTTGAAGTAGGGTTTCACTCGGCCAATGGCCGAGTGAGCTTGCTCGGCCGCCCGAAATGTCGATCGAGTCGTCGGACCTCGTCGGGCCGATAACACTTCATATCGAATTGCTTTGCCAGCCAGACCTTAACCTCAGATAACTTACCCACATCATTACCAATGAGTAGTATATCATCGACATATAGTACCAGAAACACAACTTTACCTTCGTGTATTAACTTGTAAACATAAGGCTCATTTATTGACTGTTCAAAGCCAAAGCTCTTTACAGTTTCATCGAATCTAATATTCCATGACCTAGATGCTTGCTTTAATCCATAAATGGACTTAAGCAACTCACAAACCTTGGTATCTTGACCTTCTTCCACGAAACCGTCTGGTTGAGCCATGTAAATGCGCCCGTCAAGATTGCCATTCAGAAAGGCTGTCTTGACATCCATTTGCCAGATCTCATAGTCGAGAGCTGCAGCTATGGATAGGAGTATGCGGATGGATTTAAGCATCGCGACTGGCGAGAAGGTTTCTTCATAGTCAATCCCTTCTTGTTGGGTATAACCCTTCGCCACAAGTCGTGCTTTGAACGTCTCAACGTTCCCATCAGGACCCCTTTTCTTCTTGTATATCCACTTACACCCTACGGGTTTAATCCCTTCTGGAAGGTCTACAAGTTTCCAGACTTTGTTGACATACATCGAGTGCATTTCAACTTTCATGGCGTCAAGCCAAAGGTTTGATTCAGAACAAGCCATCGCTTGGCTATAGGAAACGGGATCATCCATGTCAGAGACGGCTACAAGAGAGTCTCCATAAGACATGTACCTGTCAGGCTTTTGAGTAGCCCTCCCACTACGTCGAAGTACTACTTGACGAGATTCTGATGAGTTAGGTTGTGTTTCAGTTGTGGTAAGAACAGTTCTTACGGATGAGGTAGAAGCTTCCTCACCCAACTTTTCTTCAAGCACAATTTTGCTTCTAGGTTTCGTATCCTTCATGAAGTCCTCCTCGAGGAAACGAGCATTCGTGCTAACGAAAGTCTTATCGTCCTCGGGACTATAGAAAATGAAACCTTTAGTTTCCTTTGGATATCCCACAAACAGGCACAATTCTGACCTACTAGCCAACTTGCTAGTCTTTTGCCTCAGCACGTGTGTAGGGCAACCCCAAATTCGGATGTGGCCCAAACTAACTTTACGGCCAGTCCAACTTTCATAAGGAGTACCAGGAACCGTTTTGGACGGAACTTGGTTCAGAATGTAAGCGGCTGTTTCGAGGGCATATCCCCAAAAGGAAGGAGGGAGTGATGAGTAACTCATCATTGATCTAACCATTTCCATTAGAGTTCGGTTCCTTCTCTCTGACACTCCGTTTTGTTGAGGTGTGCCAGGTGCGGTAAGCTGAGAAGCGATACCTTCTTCTTTAAGAAAGTCATCGAACTCTCCAGACATATACTCACCACCTCGATCGGATCGAAGGGTTTTGATCACTTTGCCAGTTTGCTTTTCCACTAAAGCCCTAAAGACCTTAAATACGTTAAAGGTCTCGGATTTGTGTTTGAGCAAATAGACAAAGCCATATCGTGAGTAATCATCGGTGAAGGTAACGAAGTATTCGTATCCTCCACGTGCCTGTTGGCTGAGCGGACCACATACATCAGAATGTACTAGCTCCAGTAACTCAGTGGCTCTTCGTCCCTTATCGGAGAAAGGTCGCTTAGTCATTTTTCCTTCTATGCAGGATTCACAAGTAGGTAGTGAACCTATTGCAGAGGCTTGGAGTGGACCATCCCTCACAAGTCTCTTAATCCTATCTAGACTGATATGACCAAGTCTTAAGTGCCAAAGGTATGTTGATTTTGTTAGATCGGAGGATTCAGAAAGTTTGATCCTCTTTGGCTCCCTAATTAGATCATTATCTATTTCGGTGTCTAAAAGAGAAGGTTGAGTGGGATAGATGTAGAAAAGAGCATTCTTCATACATGCATCAGTGACAAAAGAATTATCAGGAAACGAAATACGAATTCCATTCTTAATGAACTTTAAACAATAATCTTGCTCACGAAGACGAGCAACGGATATTAAGTTCTTCCCAAAGGTAGGAACAAAATAAACATTATTCAAGTTTAAAGTGCGGTCTTCAAAAGACAGCGTCACGGATCCCACAGCCTTTGCAGACACCAGGTTCCCATCACCCCATTTGAAACAGAACTCGCCTTCCTCTAAGCTTTTGGTTTTCTTGAAACCATTCAAGGAACAACAAATATGGTTAGTAGCAGCGGAGTCAAGAATCCACGTTGATACATTATCAGCTACTAAGCATGCTTCGGTAACTAGTACAATACTATGTTCCTTTGCTTTGAGATTGGCAGGACAGTTCCTTTTATCGGCCTTGTGAGGTCTCTTTTTAGTTCCAGAGGCGGAGGCTTTTTGCTCAGTAGCATGTGCCTCTCCTTGATTCCTCTTTCTCTTAGTGAGACCTACAGCAGTGTGAAGTTCCTTCATAAGCTTGGTAACAGTGTACTCTAGCTTGTTTATGGAGTAGTTCATCTTGGAGGTATCAAGAGATGCGGGGAGAGTTTCTAAGATCATATCTATGACATTCTTCCCATCGGTCTCAGATCCTAGGATTTCCATTTTATTTAGAAAACTAATGATCAGTATCATAAAGTCTCCAACAGGAGTCCTAGCCTTCATGTGACAGTTCATAAACTGTCGGACTGCTTTTTGCCTTGCTTGACGCCTTTGCCCTCCAAACATCTCATGGAGATTGGTGAGCATGTCGGCGGTAGTCTCGATGTCACGATGTTATTGTTGCAACACATTGTTCATTGATGCTAAGATATAGCACCTCACAATCTCATCGGAGCAGAGCCAGTCCGCCAAGGCGTCTTTGTCCTCTTGAGTTGAATCATCATTCGTCAGAGAAGGACACGGGGTGGTGAGTACCCATTTGTGCTTGTTAACGGTAGGTATTATGTCGAGGTTATGTTTCCAATTAACGTAGTTTTCGTTTTCGAGTTTGTTCGAGGAAAGGATGAAAGAGAGAGAGTTGGGAGACATATTGCCTATAAAGTTGAAACAAGTTTATGATTAGTCTTTGGTTTAGGATTTAAGTTTGTTTAAGACTTTATAAAATCCAAAGGTGTTATAAACCAAACGATAATTTACTCCTTCGAGGGAAGGCCGCAAAAAATCTCCATTAATAAGTAAATGACACATCATTAATGCTAAGCCAAGATGTCAATACACCAATTTTGACTAGCCACCTTTTAAATTGGTTTGATCACTAACATCCTTTCACAGGGCCTCGAGGGAGGATTACTAGGGATTGAGTCTAAGTGTGTAACCAACCACTTAGTCCAAAAGATTGACTTTGAAAAACAATCCGCCGAGGGGAGGTCTTGTCTCATTGTCTCACTTTCGGATTTAGCTCATTGAGCAATGATCAGTGCAAAGCGCCCTTGAGTACTCTCATTTAAGAGAGGGCCACGAGGGTGACTCTTAGTCTGGCGACACTTGCACTTTTCATTAGTGTTGGAGATCGTGGGTTACAAACAACAAGTATAAACCCTCCCACTTAGTTTTTGGAGTTGGTTCATCGACTCTTATAAGTTCGGAAACAGATTTCCTAGTTAGAGAGCGACAGAGCGGACAACTAGAAGAGAATCCTAGATCGACATGTTCAAAGTAGTATTAGTGCATAAAGGCACAAGGTACATATTCGATCTTTTCCTATTTTCTATTTCGGGAAAGTGCGTGAGGGAAGTGTGAACTTCAACTCACTCGAACACTTGAAAGTTTGAGATTACACATCTTTTTATTTTTCGGCTTTGTCTACAAAGAGACCTCCCACTCAAATTTTCAAGAGCATATAGATTTTGAACATATGTGATATAGATATAGTTTTGAAAACATTTTGAAAACTTACTTGATTTGGATGACAAAATATTTTCAAGTTTGAAAGTGAAAACGGTTTTTCAAAATTCAAACTAGTTTTGTAAAAACTCAATTTCAATTAAACTTTCAAAAATCAAAACATTTTAATCTTATACATCATGTTTATAATCATATGAAAAACATTTTTTCTCAAGAAAATTTTCTCATTAGAGTTCTATAACTCATGGTAGTGGGGTTTGAAAATCCGGATTTCTAAAAAACTGGAGTTTCGGAACAGCCGCGCACCTCGGAGTAAAATCGCCATATCTGGCGGCTCCAATGTCCTTTTGAGCCGAAACCGGTGGCATTGGACGGAGGAAAGACAGAGCTTTAAATTTCGATTTCTGAGCAGAGAGTTATGCCACTTTTAATGCGGGTTTACTCCAGCTCGAAGAAAAAGAAATAATTAAAGCTTGGTCCTTTTTAGGTGCGAAAAAGAATCGAGTGTAACGGAACGTTTTATGAAGGTTGTTAAAGCTTTTATTTGTGTTTTATTAGCAAGGTAATAACAAGGCATAAAAGAAATAACAACAAGCATAAAACGATTCAAGTAAAAATAAGAAACTAGCAAGATAACAAAACTAGTCACAAAATTTTACTCGAAATTTCTCAAACCTTTAAAACACGTTTTTCAATATAAAAAATTAAAAAAATTTAGAACTGATTCTAATGTGTTTTAAAAACATCCCAAAATCATAGAAAAACAACATGGTTTTTAATTTAAAGGCAAGAGCAATAAATTAAAAAAAATCTAAGATAACAATTTTAACTTGTCACAAAATTAGTAAACTTTCGAAAACGATTTTCAAGCTCATAATTTTAAATACATGTACATGCTAATCTTTGACCATAGCTCTGATACCATTTTTTGGAATCGATCTAGGGTTTAAGAAAAAGTTTAACGCAAGTACATGTAATTAAAAAATAATATGAGCTAAGAAGTTTACTAACCTTTCTTGAAGATTGATCTTTGAGAAGCTCTTAGAAAGTTGCAACGCTCGTCTCCCCTCGCAGCACGTCTCTCTTTCTTTCCTCGGCACGTCGAGCAACCACGAAAGTTTCTATCACTAAATCACTCGAAATAAAGGAATTAGTGAGTGGGCACTTTTAAACACTACGACTTAAGTACGAGTCTTGAAGTCACAGAGCTAAACACTAGGTCGAGTGAGGACCTAGGTGCCAAAACAAGAAAAATCGAAAATAAACTAGAAAGAGAGAGAGAGAGGAGTTCGGCCAAGTTCTAGAGAGAGAGTCTCTCAAATCTCTTAAACTTGGATGAATGAAATGTGTGGAATGAGGCTCCTATTTATAGGAGAGGTCTCACCTTCAATAAAGTAGTTTCCTCTTCTATAGAATATCACATATTCATGAGCAAATATTGCACATTTCCCTCTTATTCCACACATGAGCAAATCTACATGCAAATTTGTTTCCTCTTTTTCTTTTGGCAAGTATCTAAATACATTTATGCACAAAGTAAACTCTCTTTCTCTTAGGTATTTGGGCGCCCATATTTTCTCTAGAAGGAGCTTCTAGAAGCTTCTTCATTTGTTCATAACAACATGAGAAAGGCCCATTAAGAATTTTCAATAAAATTCTTATGAAATGAAATTAATCCACAAGGCCCAATGATCAAGTCATGGCCGAGTATTATTAAGTCATCAAATGAACTTGTCAACAAAATTTATTGACATTCATTTCATCCTTTGTCTCAAAAGACAAAAATACCCTTTAGACTATTTTCGTTCTCGTTTTGACTTAGCTTCCAGTTTAACTATTCCTATCGATGTGATTCGTGACAGTGACCTCATGGACCCAAATGAACAAAGCTTGAGCTAAACACTTGGACTCAAAAGTTCACAAATCTTTTCCAAGTTTAGCTTAATGCCAACTGACTCCACTAAAGAGCTGACACTGAAAATCTCTCGGTTCAAATGAATTTATTTTCTACTCAAGAATTCACCTAATTATAATGAGCGGATCCACTGAATATTATCTATGCTACCCTTCATGAATGTCATCAGCTAGTCGGGATTTACTAAATTACCATTTTACCCTTCTAGCTGTTATTTTCTCAACTCCTTTGTCGCTTGTGAATAAGTTAGAAACAATGTATTGACGAGGAGCTAGCAAGTCACATTGTTTCATCCAAAAGAGTCAGGACTCAATTTGGACACTGGCCAGTTCATTTATTCACACTCCAAGGAACAAAGCATGAGGTGACATACATTGCATTTCAGCAATCTTGTACATGAATTCCATACCTATGAGAACTTCACAAAGTTACTCATGACATACTCACAACTTAGTACTTCACCAATAGGCCCTGTTCGGAATCACATAGTGAGTCTGAACTCTGACTTTCTCAAATGAGAATACTAAGGTGTGAAATGGCATGTCTCATTTCAGGATTAAGGTAAGCATGATGCAATTCATACATAATGACTTCGAGACATAAGAGGTTAAATGGTTTGTTCTTATCTTGTCTCTAGAAGTGCACTGGTCAATTCAGTACCTTCGGAAGGTACCTAGAAGAACTATAGAGTCCCCAACTCTCAATGTCTCATAACCAGACATCATAGATTCTTCTAACAATCGTACTGAGGTCAATAGTCCTTTGATCCTAAGATTGCGAATATATCGTTTTAAGCAAACTACGAAGAGTTTGTTCATGCAAATCTACATTTGTCTCTTCGTAAGTTGTTAAGTTTGTTTATGGACTAAAAGACTAAGGTTTTATCATAAAGCTTCAAACAAAGAAAGAATGAATGAACGTTTCAACTTTTTATTAATGAATAAGCAATTACAAGCAAGAGTCTTCGTAAGACTATATGACATCAAATGTACATAAATAGACACTACTACTCTTCTTGTGGGCACCATTGACAACAAACAACTGATGAACTCTGTACAGTTTAGATGTCATCAGTTGTTGAAATTAGATGTCAACACTTGACGTCCACTGTTGACATCTAATGTCAACAACTGATGAACTCAGTAGAGTTTAGATGTCAATTTCTCTCATTAGTTGTTGACATTAGATGTCAACAATGGACGTCAACTGTTGACATCTAATGTCAACAACTATTGAACGTTGTTGACTCTAATATTGTCAAAATTATGCAGAAATGTCAGAAAAACACTCCATTGAATCTCCGGTGACAAGCTATGACGACTTCGAGCCCCGAAGAGAAAATGTTCTAAAAATGAGGTACATTTTAATGCCAAGAAAAGCTGATTTTTGGTTATTATTTTTTATGATTGTAGACATTCATACCTATAATTGTAGACAATTACTAAAATTGTAGTCAATTGATGTTAATAAGGCAAGCGGATCGGAACTCGGTGATGCACAACTCACAGAGTTTCAAATGAGCCAGGCTGAGTACATATGGTACTTGGATACTTTTTGTAGTGAGACTGAATCGAGTCGGATCATGTGTCTCGAAAGTGTTATGAAAGAAATCCTCGGAGACGACTGGGAGACTCAGTTGAAGAAAAAAGGAGATTTTATGGAAGTCGTGCCCAAGGGGACACGACTGTTTATGCTGAAAGTCCAGAGAGAGGAACTCCTCTACTATATGAACAAACTAGTCATTGACAACAGATGTTTGACATAAGAGTACATAATCTAGTACATGAACTACAAAAGATTGCTTAATCTATTATATGAACAAACTAGTACTTAAATCAAGAGAATATCATAATTTAACTAACCAAAATAAAAAGTTTCCTAATCATCATCCATTTCAAAGTCTGGACCCACTTTTGTTGCTATTTTAACCGCCCCGTGTCTGTATAGATCAATTTTGATCTTTTGTCGAGGCCATGTCGTACCCGTGAGTCAAAAACTCCATGGCCTTTATAACAAACATTCCACAATCGCCACTGTTTTTAGAAATTTGAAATTAGACATCTTGAATGTTCAATAATATGATATTATTCTATAATAGCAAGACGTACCCATTATTTTGTTGAGGCATGTTCGTGTAAGTTCCGACTTTGAACTTCGACGAACTTGTGTCTTCAATCCCCAGCCCATCAAACGCACCAACAGAACAAAGAACTAATGGGAGAAATTCATAAATATTTTGTACGTGGGCCGTTACCATTTTTCGGTGATGCTTGTTCCCGGATAACGAGTCATAGATCATGATAGAACGTTCCCGAATCGTCACAGCTAGAAGAAGCCAATTTGACCTACCTGTGAAGCATACGGGAAGGTAAACTACCCCGACGTCCACCCAGGGAGAAGAATGCTTCAACGACTTGTTGGTGGATGTAATGTAGTCATGGATTCGGGACTGGTTTGTCCAATCAAACCTATCTTTATCTTCACAGTTGAGCCATGCTTCGTACCCTTTGATGCAATAGCTATGAAAGAAACTGTTCATTATTGTGAACGATTATTTCAACTCACTTGTCATTCTCTTCTTCCTTAGGTACTACGACACAACATCTACATGCTGTAAAAACAATGAAAAGGTGAGGGATATTAATATAATATACGATCAATTGTAAAAAAAACATACAGCAATAGAAATCAACAATAGACATCTATTGTTGACATCTAGACGTAGTTGACAGCTTCGTAGTTGTCGACTATACGAAGACCGGTGATCTCCGCGAAATGGTGGATGGTAAAAGCCCGAGGTTCACCCCCAAGGTCAATGAAGAGCGCATCCTCACTCGCGTGCCCTTCATACTGACCGACCCTTATCAACAAGTGGTTGATTATCTTGGACGACCTGTTGATCTTTGGAAGCTTCAGAAACTGGCCGAAGCAAGACTCTTGAAAAAGAGCCGTCTCCTCCGCTGTCATGTCAGCGGCTTCTTCAAATTTATCTAGTGAACCATAAAAACTGAAATTATGGTCCACTATTTCTCCTTCGGGAACAAACCTCTCCCATCCCTGAAAACCATTACAAAAAAGAATGAGAAAATCAAAACACAACCTTCAAACACTAAGATGGTAGATGTCAACAACTGGATGTTTGTTGACATTGATGTCAACTATTGATGGCAATTGTTGACGTATAGATGTCAACAATTGACATCAACAGTTGACATCAATGTCAACAATTAGTTCAACAATTCAACAACAACAATATTCAATCAAACCATAACAAAACCGAGATAGCCCAATGCAAACCGAGATAACCCAAAACTAGTTAACCAAAACTAAACCGAAATTAAATCAAGTCTATCCCTAAATCAATCAAGGTCCCATCAATCAACAACAAATCAACCGAAAACCCCCAAACTAACCTGAATATTGGCGGACTTGGGGGGTTGCTCTTCTTCCTCGGCGTCAGACGTGACATGCATGGGCTTCCCTTTCCCACGCGGAGGTTTCTTCGCCGAACTCTTCACCGGTTTGGGTGAAGTTGTTGTTTTTCTTTTCCGGGACGGTTTGGGTGAAGACGGCGACTCCTCCGGCGCCTTCGTCTTTGTCCGGGGACTCCGTCTAACAACTTCATTTTGTTTTTTCCCGGGTTGTTTGGGTGATTGAAAGTCGTTATCATCGTCCATTTCCGGGACGCTTTAGGGTTAGGATTTGGGGGTTGGGTGAGAGAGCGAGATCGCGACAGAGGGAGAACGCGAGAATGAGAGAGAGCGCGAGGATGAGAAAGAGGAAGAGAGAACGCGACAGAGGATAAGTAGGAATGACGATGGTTAGACGGGAAATGAGGAGAAGTGGACGGTTTTAGGAAGAGAAGAGGTGAGTGACCGTTTGAGGAGAGAGAGAATTTTGAGGAGAAAACGAGGGAGAGATATGAGCGGGAATGAGCGAAAATGAGGAGTGAGATGAGATATGAGGGAGAGTTGGTGTGAGTTGTAAAAAAAAATTAAGGAGAGGGTAAAAAGGTAGTTGTACAAATGAGTTAGTGGCATTTTTTGCCAAATTATGGTTTTGGTGGGAAATTGGAAAAAGTTTGTGATTTGGTAATAGAGAAGGCAATTTTGCTTAGTAAAACCACATGGTTGTCAACATAGTCTGGGTGGTGTAGTCTGTTATCACGTTAGTCTCACACACTAAAGGTCCCCAGTTCGAACCCGGGCTCAGACATTATAATTTTATTTCTTCCCTTTTCATGACATATTTTGAAATTTTATAATGCTTTGTTGTTAAAAGAAGTCCCAACAAAAACGTCTGGGTGGTGTAGTCGGTTATCACGTTAGTCTCACACACTAAAGGTCCCCGGTTCGAACCCGGGCTCAGACATTATCTTCATTGAACATTTTGTTTTCCAGGCTTTCATTATTATCGAGGTTAACTACCGTTTGTGGTTATAAAATTTGATTGTTTCTCTTCTGATATGAGGCCACATATCATATATAAAAAACTTGATCTTAGGATATTCCTTTCTTACCTACATTTATGTATTTAAATTAGAAAGCGTCCAAATTATAAGGATATGCTATAAGCTTTTTTTTTTAAACTGAGAAATTAGGACCCAAAATCTTAAAATTGAAAGTCTTATTAGCTATTATTTGTGATATAAAGTAGCTAGACAAAATCAAACCCAAAATTGAAAATTACGTGCACAAAAGCCCTTTAATTATCACAAATAATATAATAATGTATATATGTACATGTACATGTTGACATGAGT
The DNA here is from genome assembly GCF_054948205.1 of Urtica dioica subsp. dioica. Classification (NCBI taxonomy): domain Eukaryota; kingdom Viridiplantae; phylum Streptophyta; class Magnoliopsida; order Rosales; family Urticaceae; genus Urtica; species Urtica dioica. The sequence goes on along the minus strand of NC_142759.1, from coordinate 40,653,472 downwards.
AAAATATATTACCCTAATTTGATGTAGTATATATACAGCGTAACATATTTACATTTACAACTCTAAAAGCATATCAGGGAGATCTCCTCTTTCAAAATGATCCACGGTTCAAAAATAGAGAAACTACTTAAACTTTGGCTGTCCATTTGTCGATATAAGCTCCGGGTTGCGCATCTTTCTTTTAGCATCGAGAAGCGTCTGGATTCGGTCCTCGCTCGCAAGAGCTTCTTCGACGTTCTTCTTGACCAGGTCGCAGATGTCGTCCAAGGCCAGCATCGGAAACGGCTCCTCGATGAGGACACCAACCTGTAAATACCAAGAACAACTCATTTGCAATAATGTAAGTGGCGACATTTTATTAATATAAAAAAAAGAACACTACTTCTTCAATGCAGAATAAGGAAGCAGCGCTGATGAAAGTGGCTGGGACGACAATCCAATGGCAATCGTCCCACAATATGACGGGAAGTGTCAAATGCCAAAGGACGAGGAACCTTGACGTCAAGCGAGTGTAGGAGAGAGGGATCGGAGTCCCGATGAGCTGTTCGCAGACACCAATCCCTTCGTGGAAGCAAGACATCTTCGCTTCCTGCACCATACTCATAGTGGGTTCAACTCTGATATATACTTAAAAGTATCTCAGAATGAGATGATTAACTTATGACCTTAAAAACTTTCTAATGTCTTATGAGATCAAGAAAAAGATAGTACCAAGGTGGTTCTCTTTGATTCATCCAAGTTGAGCATTTGCAAGCTCTGAGAGATGAACTGCATGATGCAGCGGGGACGGTGACTCGAGCTCACCACCGCCTCCACATCAACAGCGTCAATCACTCCCTCAAGATCTCTCCCCACATCTGAGCCATAAGTGACATGACACTGCAATTAACACATTTTCATGTACACACGCTCAAATCAAATGTAGGGCATTCAAGAGCTGCTAATACCATACTCGTTCTAATCCCCTTCACACTATACATACATATACACATGCATATACACACAATCAAACTAACACATAATTCTAACTAGCTTACCTTGAGAGCAACCGGAAAAGCGACGATGTAGCGCAAGAGCGCGGCCTTGATCGGAGCATCGGAGGGAGAAGAAGCGACGACGCCGGATACTACGATTCCGGCAAAGTCGTTGACGGCGGAGATGACCTTAGTCCAAGCCTTCCTTCCTTCTTCGAACCTGGAGTACGACGCCTCGGTCCTGAAGACGAGCAACAGAGCCAGCGCCGGCGCGGTGAGCTGGTACGGCAGCGACGACGCTCTCAGCGGCGGCAGAAACTCCGGCAGCAGAAAGTGGGCGGCCACGGCGGAGTTGTAGGCGGCGATGGCGGCGGCGAAGGACGTGAACGCCAGCACCGGAGGCACCAGCGACAGGATCACTCGGGACGACAGGCTGGACGCCACATGGCGGAGGTGGCGGAGCGAGCTCCGGTGGTGGACCCAATTTGAGTGGCTGTAGAGGCTTCGCCGTTGCCTCATTCCTCGCTCTTGGACTCGGTCGGCCCAGTCTGGGACTGATCGGAGGAGGCGGAGAACGGGGTTCCGGTTCTCGTTTTTGCTCCGGTCACCGGAATCCGGTGATGATGGTTGGCAGAGGGTAATTTTGTTGGGCGATGATAAGAAGGGCTTGGGCTTTACGGGGATGTTCAGGTGTAAATTTGAGAATGGTTTGGGGGTGAAGTTGGAATAGAGATGAGGATTGGTGGTGGTTGTGTGTGTGCGTGGTTTGGGGTTTCTCATTTTTAGGAGCTCAGTTTGAGACTAGGGTTTGGAGGGAAGAAGAAGAAGAAGAAGAGCGAGCAAGAGATTTTTAGTTGCTTAAAAACGGTTGCCTTGTTCTGTTTTGTGTGAAGGAGTTTTTTACACGTTAAAATTAAAAAGTAAGATTCACTTTTATCAATCTATTTTGTGCTAAATACTAAAGTAGTTTAAACTTTAAAGGAATGGATAACTTGATATATAATTGCCTTAAACTCAACTAAACCCTCGTTTCGCGAACAAAAAAAGAAAAAAAAAATAGAACGTGAAGTTCAGTTTGTATTTGATATTTAACAAAATAAATACATGTTTATGAATAGACCGAGACGGCCGTGTGAAAGTATTATAAAGTTCTATCTTCTAATCGATAATAATAAAGTAACTCGTGACTTTTATAACCGATTGTTAGTTTTTATTCACTTACAATATTAAACATCGAACATCTCGGATCATATGTGTTATACCAAATAGATTCCCAAAATAGTCAAGGAGAGATTCCTTGGATTGCAAGTTAACTCGAACACCAAAATCAAATACACAACACGCAAGATTTTATCTTGTTTCAGCAATTGCCTACGTCCAGACTAATTGGAACTACTGTTTTATCACTATCAATGAAGAAGATTACAAGATGATCTCACACCCTAAACCTCGGAAAATCACAATCCGATTTCCTTTTACAAAAACCACTCTCAGTGTTTCCCTCTCTCTAAGATGTTCTCTCTCTTGTTTTTCTGACTAACTGACTTCTAACTCTCATCAAATTCCATTTATATATCCATAGAACTTGATTTACACAGTTGTATAAGACCCAAGTAATAACCGCCTAAGGCAATGTAACTGAAAAGTGTTCCTGGACACTGCCTAAGACTAAATACACTTATTACAACAAAGACTATATTACAACAGTTACATGGTGAGGAATTTAGATCAATTACAACAATTCTCCACCTTGATCTAACATTCACTTTAGTGAGTCAGCAACTCCGAGTTCTTCAAGCTTTTCCAACCTTCACCAATTCCAAGCTTGAACTTACCACTTGGAACTGCCTTTGTCAGCATGTCAGTGCGGTTGTCTTCAGTTGACACCTTCACTATCTTCACGTCTCCTTTGTTGATGATGTCCCTCACAAAATGAATCTTCACGTCTATGTGTTTAGATCGTTCATGAAACACCTGATGTTTAGATATGTGTATTGCACTTTGACTGTCACAGTTCACCTCAACACAGTCTTGAAGAAAACCAAGTTCAGCTATTAGTCCTTTCATCCAAATAGCTTCTTTGATGGCCTCGGTCATAGCCATATATTCAGACACAGTAGTTGATAAAGCTACTACTGATTGAAGAGTTGACTTCCAACTCACAGCTCCACCACAGACAGTGAAGATGTATCTTGTAAGTGATTTCCTTGTGTCAATGCTGCCAGCGTAATCAGAGTCTACAAAGCCTTCAACTTTGACTCTTTGATATGAGTTTCTTTCAAACACAATTGATAGGTGCGTTTATTACGCGTAAAACTCTAATTTCCCGAACTAAAAACTAACGAGTCCTCGAGTGTTTTTGATAGTTTCTGTGTGTTTATGAGTGATTTTCAGGTTTAAGAGGCAAATTGGGTCTTGAGGAGGTTATTAGTGTTGGAATCAATCTAGGGTTTAAGAAAATAATTAACGCTTCGGGAAGCGGCGGAATTTTAAAAATTTTCTTTTTCAAGTAAAAACAGTTTTTACTAACCTAGACAAGTGCAAGTACATGTAATTAAAAACTAATATGAGCTAAGAAGTTTACTAACCTTTCTTGAAGCTTGAATTTTGAGAAGCTTTTGGAAAGTTGCAACGCTCGTCTCCCTCGCAGCACGTCTCTCTTCCTTTCATCTGCACCTCAAGCAACCACGAAAGTTTCTATCACTAAATCACTCGAAATAAAGGAATTAGTGAGTGGGCACTTTTAAACACGACGACTCGAGAACAAGTCTCAGAGTCGAAGAGCTAAAACCACTAGGTCAAATGAGGACCTAGGTGCCAAAACAAAAACCGAAAATAACTAGAGGGAGAGAGAGAGAGGATCGGCCACAAGGTCTAGAGAGAGAAGCTCTCAATCTCTAACTTATGTGGGATGACTAGAATGAGAGGAATGAGGCCTCTATTTATAGGGGAGGCATGAGCAAATCCAATTTCCTCTTTTCTACCCATGTTGGACGTTCATGACATGTCATGCAAGTCCTTGGATTTGTTTCCTCATTTGTTCTCTCTTAGTTGGCCGAAAATGCACTTTCCTTCTAAAGGAAATTTGTTTCCTCTTTTTCTTTTGGCAAGTATCTTCATACATCAATGCAAAAAATAAACTCTCTTTGACACTATGGCATGAACGAAATTCAGCCTTATTTTCCTTGGGTTGGACGAAATTTGAGCTTCTAGAAGGAGCTTCTAGATGTTTCTTCAATTGTTCATGACAACATAAGAAAACCCATTAAGAATTTTCAAGTAAAATTCTATGAAATGAAATTAATCCTCAAGGCCCAATTACACTAATATGGCTGAGTAATATTTATTTCATTTGTCATCATATGACAATGTCAAAAATAATTTATTGACATTCATTTCGTCCTATGTCCAAAAAGACTAAAATACCCTTTTGACAATTTTCGTAAAACTTGTCTCGTTTTTGTTTTGACTTAGCTTCTAGTTTAACTATTCCTAATCGATGTGATTCGTGACAGTGACCTCATGGATCCAAATGAACAAAGCTTGAGCTAAACACTTGGACTCAAAAGTTCACAAACCTTTTCCAAGTTTAGCTTAATGCCAACTGACTCCACTAAAGAGTTGACACTGAAAATCTCTCGGTTCAAATGAATTTATTTTCTACTCAAGAATTCAACCAAATTATGATGAGCGGATCCACTGAATATTATCTATGTTTACCCTTCATGAATGTCATCAGCTAGTCGGGATTTACTAAATTACCATTTTACCCTTCTAGCTGTTATTTCCTCAACTCCTTTGTCGCTTGTGAATAAGTTAGAAACAATGTATTGACGAGGAGCTAACAAGTCACATTGTTTCATCCAAAAGAGTCAGGACTCAATTTGGACACTGGCCAGTTCATTTATTCACACTCCAAGGAACAAAGCATGAGGTGACATACATTGCATTTCAGCAATCTTGTACATGAATTCCATATCTATGAGAACTTCACAAAGTTACTCATGATAGACTCACAACTTAGTACTTCACCAATAGGCCTTGTTCGGAATCACATAGTGAGTCCGAACTTTGACTTTCTCAAATGAGAATACTAAGGTGTGAAATGGCATGTCTCATTTCAGGATTAAGGTAAGCATGATGCAATTCATACATAGTGACTTCGAGACATAAGAGGTTAAATGGTTTGTTCTTATATTGTCTCTAGAAGTGCACTGGTCAATTCAGTACCTTCGGAAGATACCTAGAAGAACTATAGAGTCCCCAACTCTCAATGCCTCATAACCAGACATCATAGATTCTTCTAACAATCATACTGAGGTCAATAGTCCTTTGACCCTAAGATTGCGAATATATCGTTTTAAGCAAACTACGAAGAGTTTGTTCATGCAAATCTACATTTGTCTCTTCGTAAGTTGTTAAGTTTGTTTATGGACTGAAAGACTAAGGTTTTATCATAAAGCTTCAAACAAAGAAAGAATGAATGAATGTTTCAACTTTATTAATGAATAGATAGGCAATTACAAGCAAGAGTCTTCATGAGACTTTATTACATCAAATGTACAAAATAAAGACTACAACTCTTCTTGTGGGCACCATTGACAACAAACTCCCACTTGACTCAAAGAAGGTGTGTGTAGTCCTTCATGCCTAATCCTTCACGATGTTGGTCGAAGACCTTGTTCGCTAGGGCCTTGGTGAATGGATCTGCGAGGTTGTCCACCGTTGAGATCTTCTTCACTTCCACGTCTCCGCGCTGCACGATCTCTCGAATCAAATGGTATTTCCTCTCAATATGCTTAGAGCGCTTATGGCTTCTAGGTTCCTTTGAGTTAGCGACAGCCCCACTATTATCACAATAAAGGGTCATGGGCTCGTCGACGTTTGGAACAACTTCCAAATACTTAAGGAACTTTCTAAGCCATACAGCCTCTTTGGATGCTTCACAAGCAGCCACATATTCTGCTTCCATTGTGGAGTCAGCAATGCAAGATTGCTTAATACTTCTCCACACAACAGCTCCACCATTAAGGATGAACACAGATCCCAAAGTGGATTTCCTGGAATCCTTATCCGCTTGAAAATCGGAGTCGGTATATCCCGTCATAGTCAGGTCAGTACCTGAGTATGTAAGCATCAAGTTCCTAGTTCTTCGAAGATACTTAAGAACATGCTTAACAGCAATCCAGTGCTCGGGTCCAGGGTTGGATTGGAAACGTCTAACTACGCCAACGGCGAAACAGATGTCAGGTCTAGTGCAAAGCATGGCATACATGAGGCTTCCTACGGCAGAGGCGTAAGGAATCTTCCTCATGTCTTCAATCTCTTGTGCAGTCTTGGGAGACTGGTCCTTAGAGAGTGAAACTCCATGCCTAAAGGGTGTTTGACCCCTCTTGCAGTCTTGCATCGAGAAGCGATTCATCACCTTATCAATATAAGATGCTTGAGAGAGCGACAGGGTCCGGTTTTTCCTATCTCGAAAGATTTGGATCCCCAGAATGTACGCGGCTTCTCCTAGATCCTTCATATCGAATTGCTTTGCCAGCCAGACCTTAACCTCAGATAACTTACCCACGTCATTACCAATGAGTAGTATATCATCGACATATAGTACCAGAAACACAACTTTACCTTCGTGTATTAACTTGTAAACACAAGGCTCATCTATCGACTGTTCAAAGCCAAAGCTTTTTACAGTTTCATCGAATCTAATATTCCATGACCTAGATGCTTGCTTTAGTCCATAAATGGATTTAAGCAACTCACAAACCTTGGTCTCTTGACCTTTATCCACGAAACCGTCTGGTTGAGCCATGTAAATGCGCTCGTCAAGATTGCCATTCAGAAAGGCTGTCTTGACATCCATTTGCCAGATCTCATAGTCGAGAGCTGCAGCTATGGATAGGAGTATGCGGATGGATTTAAGCATCGCGACTGGTGAGAAGGTTTCTTCATAGTCAATCCCTTCTTGTTGGGTATAACCCTTCGCCACAAGTCGTGCTTTGAACGTCTCGACGTTCCCATCAGGACCCCTTTTCTTCTTGTATATCCACTTACACCCTACGGGTTTAATCCCTTCAGGAAGGTCTACAAGTTTCCAGACATTGTTGAGATACATCGAGTGCATTTCAACTTTCATGGCGTCAAGCCAAAGGTTTGATTCAGAACAAGCCATCGCTTGGCTATAGGAAACAGGGTCATCCATGTCGGAGACGGCTACAAGAGAGTCTCCATAAGACATGTACCTGTCAGGCTGTTGAACAGCCCTCCCACTACGTCGAAGTACTACTTGACGAGATTCTGATGAGTTAGGTTGTGTTTCAGTTGGGGTAAGTGTTGGAATCGATCTAGGGTTTAAGAAAAAGTTTAACGCTTCGTTAAGCGGCGGAATTTTAAAAATTTTCTTTTTAAGTAAAACTAGTTTTTACTAACCTAGACAAGAGCATGTACATGTAAATAAAAACCAATATGAGCTATTAAAGTTACTAACCTTTCTTGAAGCTTGAACCTTGTAGAAGCTTTTGGAAAGTTGCAACGCTCGTCTCCCCTCGCAGCACGTCTCTCTTTCTTTCCTCGGCACCTCGAGCAACCACGAAAGTTTCTATCACTAAATCACTCGAAAAGAAGGAATCAGTGAGTGGGCACTTTTAAACACTACGACTTAAGAACAAGTCTCGAAGTCGCAGAGCTAAACACTAGGTCGAGTGAGGACCTAGGTGCCAAGACAAGAAATAATCGAAAATAAACTAGAGAGAGAGAGAGAGAGGATTTTCGGCCAAAGTTCTAGAGAGAGAGTCTCTCAAATCTCTTAAACTTGGATGAATGAAAATGAGAAGAATGAGGCTCCTATTTATAGGAGAGGTCTCACCTTCAATAAGGTAGTTTCCTCTTCTATAAAATGAGCCAATTTCCTCTTTCTTTTCCTTGAGAAGCTCGGCCAAAATAGACTTCATTAAGTCTTGGAATAGTTTCCTATTTTGTTCCATGCCTTGCCTTGTCTCTCTCTTGGCCGAATTCCATATAGCATCCTCATGCAAATTTGTTTCCTCTTTTTCTTTTGGCAAGTATCTTGATACATTTATGCACAAAATATTCTCTCTTGGTTGGGTATGTTGGGCGCCTATGTCCTTCTAGAATGGGCTTCTAGAAGCTTTTCCATTTGTTCATGACAACATGAAAAAGGCCCAATAAGAATTTTCAATAAAATTCTTATGAAATGAAATTAATTCACAAGGCCCAATGATCAAGTCATGGCCGAGTGAAACATGTCATAAAATGACCTTGTCAAAAATTTATTGACATTCATTTCATCGTTTGTCTTAAAAGACAAAAATACCCTTTTCACTATTTTCGTTCTTGTTTTGACTTAGCTTCCAGTTTAACTATTCCTATCGATGTGATTCGTGACAGTGACCTCATGGACCCAAATGAACATAGCTTTAGCTAAACACTTGGACTCAAAAGTTCACAAACCTTTTCCAAGTTTAGCTTAATGCCAACTGACTCCATTAAAGAGCTGACACTGAAAATCTCTCGGTTCAAATGAATTTATTTTCTACTCAAGAATTCGACCTAATTATGATGAGCGGATCCACTGAATATTATCTATGTTTACCCTTCATGAATGTCATCAGCTAGTCGGGATTTACTAAATTACCATTTTACCCTTCTAGTTGTTATTTCCTCAACTCCTTTGTCGCTTGTGAATAAGTTAGAAACAATGTATTGACGAGGAGCTAACAAGTCACATTGTTTCATCCAAAAGAGTCAGGACTCAATTTGGACACTGGCCAGTTCATTTATTCACACTCCAAGGAACAAAGCATGAGGTGACATACATTGCATTTCAGCAATCTTGTACATGAATTCCATATCTATGAGAACTTCACAAAGTTACTGATGACAGACTCACAACTTAGTACTTCACCAATAGGCCTTGTTCGGAATCACATAGTGAGTCCGAACTTTGACTTTCTCAAATGAGAATACTAAGGTGTGAAATGGCATGTCTCATTTCAGGATTAAGGTAAGCATGATGCAATTCATACATAGTGACTTCGAGACATAAGAGGTTAAATGGTTTGTTCTTATATTGTCTCTAGAAGTGCACTGGTCAATTCAGTACCTTCGGAAGATACCTAGAAGAACTATAGAGTCCCCAACTCTCAATGCCTCATAACCAGACATCATAGATTCTTCTAACAATCATACTGAGGTCAATAGTCCTTTGACCCTAAGATTGCGAATATATCGTTTTAAGCAAACTACGAAGAGTTTGTTCATGCAAATCTACATTTGTCTCTTCGTAAGTTGTTAAGTTTGTTTATGGACTAAAAGACTATGGTTTTATCATAAAGCTTCAGACAAGGAAGATTGAATGAACGTTTCAACTTTATCAATGAATGAATAGGCAATTACAAGCAAGAGTCTTCATGAGACTTTATTACATCAAATGTTCAAAATAAAGACTACAACTCTTCTTGTGGGCACCATTGACAACAAACTCCCACTTGACTCAAAGAAGGTGTGTGTAGTCCTTCATGCCTAATCCCTCACGATGTTGGTCGAAGACCTTGTTCGCTAGGGCCTTGGTGAATGGATCTGCGAGGTTGTCCACCGTTGAGATCTTCTTCACTTCCACGTCTCCGCGCTGCACGATCTCTCGAATCAAATGGTATTTCCTCTCAATATGCTTAGAGCGCTTATGGCTTCTAGGTTCCTTTGAGTTAGCGACAGCCCCACTATTATCACAATAAAGGGTCATGGGCTCGTCGACGTTTGGAACAACTTCCAAATACTTAAGGAACTTTCTAAGCCATACAGCCTCTTTGGATGCTTCACAAGCAGCCACATATTCTGCTTCCATTGTGGAGTCAGCAATGCAAGATTGCTTAATACTTCTCCACACAACAGCTCCACCATTAAGGATGAACACAGATCCCAAAGTGGATTTCCTGGAATCCTTATCCGCTTGAAAATCGGAGTCGGTATATCCCGTCATAGTCAGGTCAGTACCTGAGTATGTAAGCATCAAGTTCCTAGTTCTTCGAAGATACTTAAGAACATGCTTAACAGCAATCCAGTGCTCGGGTCCAGGGTTGGATTGGAAACGTCTAACTACGCCAACGGCGAAACAGATGTCAGGTCTAGTGCAAAGCATGGCATACATGAGGCTTCCTACGGCAGAGGCGTAAGGAATCTTCCTCATGTCTTCAATCTCTTGTGCAGTCTTGGGAGACTGGTCCTTAGAGAGTGAAACTCCATGCCTAAAGGGTGTTTGACCCCTCTTGCAGTCTTGCATCGAGAAGCGATCCATCACCTTATCAATATAAGATGCTTGAGAGAGCGACAGGGTCCGGTTTTTCCTATCTCGAAAGATTTGGATCCCCAGAATGTATGCGGCTTCTCTTAGATCCTTCATATCGAATTGCTTTGCTAGCCAGACCTTAACCTCAGATAACTTACCCACGTCATTACCAATGAGTAGTATATCATCGACATATAGTACCAGAAACACAAATTTGCCTTCGTGTATTAACTTGTAAACACAAGGCTCATCTATTGACTGTTCAAAGCCGAAGCTCTTTACAGTTTCATCAAATCTAATATTCCATGACCTAGATGCTTGCTTTAGTCCATAAATGGATTTAAGCAACTCACAAACCTTGGTCTCTTGACCTTTATCCACGAAACCGTCTGGTTGAGCCATGTAAATGCGCTCGTCAAGATTGCCATTCAGAAAGGCTGTCTTGACATCCATTTGCCAGATCTCATAGTCGAGAGCTGCAGCTATGGATAGGAGTATGCGGATGGATTTAAGCATCGCGACTGGCGAGAAGGTTTCTTCATAGTCAATCCCTTCTTGTTGGGTATAACCCTTTGCCACAAGTCGTGCTTTGAACGTCTCGACGTTCCCATCAGGACCCATTTTCTTCTTGTATATCCACTTACACCCTACGGGTTTAATCCCTTCAGGAAGGTCTACAAGTTTCCAGACTTTGTTGACATACATCGAGTGCATTTCAACTTTCATGGCGTCAAGCCAAAGGTTTGATTCAGAACAAGCCATCGATTGGCTATAGGAAACAGGGTCATCCATGTCGGAGACCGCTACAAGAGAGTCTCCATAAGACATGTACCTGTCAGGCTTTTGAGTAGCCCTCCCACTACGTCTAAGTACTACTTGACGAGATTCTGATGAGTTAGGTTGTGTTTCAGTTGGGGTAAGAACAGTTCTTACAGATGAGGTAGAAGCTTCCTCACCCAACTTTTCTTCAAGCACAATTTTGCTTCTAGGTTTCGCATCCTTCATAAAGTCCTCCTCAAGGAAACGAGCATTCGTGCTAACGAAAGTCTTATCGTCCTCGAGACTATAGAAAGTAAAACCTTTGGTTTCCTTCGGATATCCTACAAACAGGCACAATTCTGACCTACTAGCCAACTTGCTAGTCTTTTGCCTCAGCACGTGTGCAGGGCAACCCCAAATTCGGATGCGGCCAAGATTCACTTTACGGCCAGTCCATCGTTCATAAGGAGTACCAGGAACCGTTTTGGACGGAACTTGGTTCAGAATGTAGGCGGCTGTTTCGAGGGCATATCCCCAAAAGGAAAGCGGGAGTGATGAGTAACTCATCATTGATCTAACCATCTCCATAAGAGTTCGGTTTCTTCTCTCTGACACTCCGTTTTGTTGAGGTGTGCCAGGTGCGGTAAGCTGAGAAGCGATACCTTCTTCTTTAAGAAATTCATCGAACTCTCCAGACATATACTCACCACCTCGATCAGATCGAAGGGTTTTGATCACTTTGCCAGTTTGCTTTTCCACTAAAGCCCTAAAGACCTTAAATACGTTAAAGGTCTCGGATTTGTGTTTAAGCAAATAGACAAACCCATATCTTGAGTAATCATCAGTGAAGGTAACGAAGTATTCGTATCCTCCACGTGCCTGTTGGTTGAGCGGACCACATACATCAGAATGTATTAGTTCCAGCAACTCAGTGGCTCTTTGACCCTTATCGGAGAAAGGTCGCTTGGTCATTTTTCCTTCTATGCAGGATTCACAAGTGGGTAGTGAACCTATTGCAGAGGCTTGGAGTGGACCATCCCTCACAAGTCTCTTAATCCTATCTAGACTGATATGACCAAGTCTCAAGTGCCAGAGGTATGTTGATTTTGTTAGATCGTAGGATTCAGAAAGTTTGATCCTCTTTGGCTCCCTTATTAGATCGTTATCTATTTCGGTGTCTAAAAGAGAAGGTTGAGTGGGATAGATGTAGAAAAGAGCATTCTTCATACATGCATCAGTGACAAAAGAATTTTCAGGAAACGAAATACGAATTCCATTCTTAATGAACTTTAAACAATAATCTTGCTCAAGAAGACGAGCAACGGATATTAAGTTCTTCCCAAAGGTAGGAACAAAATAAACATTATTCAAGTTTAAAGTGCGATCTTCAAAAGACAGCATCACGGATCCCACAGCCTTCGCGGACACCAGGCTCCCATCACCCCATTTGAAACAGAACTCGCCTTCCTCTAAGCTTTTGGTTTTCTTGAAACCATTCAAGGAACAACAAATATGGTTAGTAGCAGCGGAGTCAAGAATCCACGTTGATACATTATCAGCTACTAAGCATGCTTCGGTAACTAGTACAATACTATGTTCCTTTGCTTTGAGATAGGCAGGACAGTTCTTTTTATCGGCCTTGTAAGGTCTCTTCTTAGTTCCAGAGGCGGAGGCTTTTTGCTCAGTAGCATGTGCCTCTCCTTAATTCCTCTTTCTCTTAGTGAAACCTACAGCAGTGTGAAGTTCCTCCATAAGCTTGGTAACAGTGTACTCTAGCTTGTTAATGGAGTAGTTCATCTTGAAGGTATCAAGAGATGCGGGGAGAGTTTCTAAGATCACATCTATGACATTCTTCCCATCAATCTCAGATCCTAGGATTTCCATTTTACTCAAATGACTAATGATCAATATCATAAAGTCTCCAACAGGAGTCCTAGCCTGCATATGACAGTTCATAAACTGTCGGACTGCTTGTAGCCTTGTTTGACGCCTTTGCCCTCCAAACATTTGTAGAGCATGTCAACGGCAGTCTCGATGTCACGATGTTGCTCTTTCAGCACATTGTTCATAGATGCCAAGATATAGCACCTCACAATCTCATCGGATCGAAGCCAGGCCGCTAAGGCGTCATTGTCCTCTTGAGTTGAATCATCATTCGTCAGAGGAGGACACGGGGTGGTGAGTACCCATTTGTGCTTGTTAACGGTAGGTATTATGTCGAGGTTACGTTTCGAGTCTATGTAGTTTTCGTTTTCGAGTTTGTTCGAGGAAAGAATGAAAGAGAGAGAGTTGGGAGGCATATTGCCTATAAAAGTTGAAACAAGTTTATGATTTAGTCTTTGGTTTAGGATTTAAGTTTGTTAAAGACTTTATAAAATCCAAAGGTGTTATGAACGAAATGACACTTTACTCCTTCGAGGGAAGGCTGCAACGAGTCTCCTTTCATAAGTAAATGACTCATCATTAATGCATAGCCAAGATGTCAATACATCAATTTTGACTAGCCACCTTGTAAATTGGTTTGATCACTCACATCCTTTCGCAGAGCCTCGAGGGAGGATTACTAGGGATTGAGTCTAAGTGTGTAACCAACCACTTAGTCCAAAAGATTGACTTTGAAAAACAATCCGCCGAGGGGAGGTCTTGTCATCATCGTCTCACTCTCGGACGTAGCTCATTGAGCAATGATCAGAGCAAAGCGCCCTTGAGTACTCTCATTTAAGAGAGGGCCACGAGGGTGACTCTTAGTCCGGCGACACTTGCACTTTTCATTAGTGTTGGGGATCGTGGGTTACAAACAACAAGTATAACCCTCCCACTTAGTTTTTGGAGTTGGTTCATCGACTCTTATAAGTTCGGAAACAAAATTCCTAGTTAGAGAGCGACAGAGCGGACAACTAGAAGAGAATCCTAGATCGACATGTTCAGAGTAGTATTAGTGCATAAAGGCACAAGGTACATACTCGATCTTTTCCTATTTTCTATTTCGGGAAAGTGCATGAGGGAAGTGTGAACTTCAACTCACTCGAACACTTGAAAGTTTGAGATTACACATCTTTTTATTTTTCGGCTTGTCTACAAGGAGACCTCCCACTCAAATTTTCAAGAGCATATAGATTTTGAACATATGTGATATAGATATAGTTTTGAAAACATTTTGAAAATTTATTTGATTTGCATGACAAAATATTTTCAAGTTTGAAAGTGAAAACGGTTTTTCAAAATTCAAACTAGTTTTGTAAAAATTCAATTTCAATTAAACTTTCAAAAATCAAAACATTTTAATCTTACACATCATGCTTATAATCATATGGAAAACATTTTTGCTCAAGAAAATTTTCTCATTAGACTTCTATAACTCATGGTAGTGGGGTTTGAAAATCCGGATTTCTAAAAAAACTGGAGTTTCAGACAGCCGCGCACCTCGGAGGAAAATCGCCATATCTGGCGGCTCCGATGTCCTTTTGAGCCGAAACCGGTGGCATTGGACAGAGGACAGACAGAGATTTAATTTGATCCAAGAATCATTAAATTTAGATTTCTGAGCAGAGAGTTATGCCACTTTTAATGCGGGTTTACTCCAGCTCGAAGAAAAAGAAATAAATTAAAGCTTGGTCCTTTTTAGGTGCGAAAAAGAATCGAGTGTAACGGAACGTTTTATGAAGTTTGTTAAAGCTTTTATTTGTGTTTTATTAGCAAGGTAATAACAAGGCATAAAAAAAATAACAACAAACATAAAACGATTCAAGCAAAAAAGAGAAACTAGCAAGATAACAAAACTAGTCACAAAAATTTACTCGAAAATTCTCAAACCTTTAAAACACGTTTTTCAATATAAAAAATTAAAAACTTTTAGAACTGATTCTAATGTGTTTTAAAAACATCCCAAACTCATAGAAAATCAACATGCTTTTTAATTTAAAGACAAGAGCAATAAATTAAAAAAAATCTAAGATAACAATTCTAACTTGTCACAAAATTAGTAAACTTTCGAAAACGATTTGCAAGCTCATAATTTTAAAAACACGTACATGCTAATCTTTGACCATAGCTCTGATACCATTTGTTGGAATCAATCTAGGGTTTAAGAAAATAATTAACGCTTCGGGAAGCGGCGGAATTTTAATAATTTTCTTTTTCAAGTAAAAACAGTTTTTACTAACCTAGACAAGTGCAAGTACATGTAATTAAAAACTAATATGAGCTAAGAAGTTTACTAACCTTTCTTGAAGCTTGAATTTTGAGAAGCTTTTGGAAAGTTGCAACGCTCGTCTCCCTCGCAGCACGTCTCTCTTCCTTTCATCTGCACCTCAAGCAACCACGAAAGTTTCTATCACTAAATCACTCGAAATAAAGGAATTAGTGAGTGGGCACTTTTAAACACGACGACTCGAGAACAAGTCTCAGAGTCGAAGAGCTAAAACCACTAGGTCAAATGAGGACCTAGGTGCCAAAACAAAAACCGAAAATAACTAGAGGGAGAGAGAGAGGATCGGCCACAAGGTCTAGAGAGAGAAGCTCTCAATCTCTAACTTATGTGGGATGACTAGAATGAGAGGAATGAGGCCTCTATTTATAGGGGAGGCATGAGCAAATCTAATTTCCTCTTTTCTACCCATGTTGGACGTTCATGACATGTCATGCAAGTCCTTGGATTTGTTTCCTCATTTGTTCTCTCTTAGTTGGCCGAAAATGCACTTTCCTTCTAAAGGAAATTTGTTTCCTCTTTTTGTTTTGGCAAGTATCTTCATACATCAATGCAAAAAATAAACTCTCTTTGACACTATGGCATGAACGAAATTCAGCCTTATTTTCCTTGGGTTGGACGAAATTTGAGCTTCTAGAAGGAGCTTCTAGATGTTTCTTCAATTGTTCATGACAACATAAGAAAACCCATTAAGAATTTTCAAGTAAAATTCTATGAAATGAAATTAATCCTCAAGGCCCAATTACACTAATATGGCTGAGTAATATTTATTTCATTTGTCATCATATGACAATGTCAAAAATAATTTATTGACATTCATTTCGTCCTATGTCCAAAAAGACTAAAATACCCTTTTGACAATTTTCGTAAAACTTGTCTCGTTTTTGTTTTGACTTAGCTTCTAGTTTAACTATTCCTAATCGATGTGATTCGTGACAGTGACCTCATGGATCCAAATGAACAAAGCTTGAGCTAAACACTTGGACTCAAAAGTTCACAAACCTTTTCCAAGTTTAGCTTAATGCCAACTGACTCCACTAAAGAGTTGACACTGAAAATCTCTCGGTTCAAATGAATTTATTTCTACT
Source organism: Urtica dioica subsp. dioica (assembly GCF_054948205.1). Lineage (NCBI taxonomy): Eukaryota > Viridiplantae > Streptophyta > Magnoliopsida > Rosales > Urticaceae > Urtica > Urtica dioica. The sequence continues at coordinate 40,637,137 of NC_142759.1, read as the reverse complement.
CAAGAATTCAACCAAATTATGATGAGCGGATCCACTGAATATTATCTATGTTTACCCTTCATGAATGTCATCAGCTAGTCGGGATTTACTAAATTACCATTTTACCCTTCTAGCTGTTATTTCCTCAACTCCTTTGTCGCTTGTGAATAAGTTAGAAACAATGTATTGACGAGGAGCTAACAAGTCACATTGTTTCATCCAAAAGAGTCAGGACTCAATTTGGACACTGGCCAGTTCATTTATTCACACTCCAAGGAACAAAGCATGAGGTGACATACATTGCATTTCAGCAATCTTGTACATGAATTCCATATCTATGAGAACTTCACAAAGTTACTCATGATAGACTCACAACTTAGTACTTCACCAATAGGCCTTGTTCGGAATCACATAGTGAGTCCGAACTTTGACTTTCTCAAATGAGAATACTAAGGTGTGAAATGGCATGTCTCATTTCAGGATTAAGGTAAGCATGATGCAATTCATACATAGTGACTTCGAGACATAAGAGGTTAAATGGTTTGTTCTTATATTGTCTCTAGAAGTGCACTGGTCAATTCAGTACCTTCGGAAGATACCTAGAAGAACTATAGAGTCCCCAACTCTCAATGCCTCATAACCAGACATCATAGATTCTTCTAACAATCATACTGAGGTCAATAGTCCTTTGACCGTAAGATTGCGAATATATCGTTTTAAGCAAACTACGAAGAGTTTGTTCATGCAAATCTACATTTGTCTCTTCGTAAGTTGTTAAGTTTGTTTATGGACTGAAAGACTAAGGTTTTATCATAAAGCTTCAAACAAAGAAAGAATGAATGAATGTTTCAACTTTATTAATGAATAGATAGGCAATTACAAGCAAGAGTCTTCATGAGACTTTATTACATCAAATGTACAAAATAAAGACTACAACTCTTCTTGTGGGCACCATTGACAACAATTAGCACATCATGTGACGATTCCGAACAATTTCAAGGAGATTCATACACATTTGGACAACTTGGAGCGAAACAAGGAACGACGTCCTCTTCTGCAGGATTTTGGGATTTTCGAATGATGATTTTGGATTATCCACTTCCATAACTTGATAGATCTCTCTCTTAGCTTTCCAACGCATGTTTATTTGCAGAAATCGGACGTCGGAGCTAGGAGTTACGACCATTTAGAAAACGGTGTGCAGCGAGTAGGAAGCGCGCGGCGCGCGGACGAAAATTTTGCCGTTTTCGCCTCCAGAGTCGTACGCGCGGACCGCGCGAAGCCAAAAAAATGGACTGCGCGCCGCGCAGACAAAAGGGCGCGCCGCGCGGTCCCAAAACAGCATTTTCCAATGTTGCATTTCTGAGCGGATTTTGGCCATTGGATCAAAATGAAAGGTCCATATGACTCCGAAAATAACCTCATTCAACCTTAAAAAAAACACAAATACTTTCAGAAGAAGTGATGCATGGAGGAGATAATTTTGAATCTATCAAGAACATCTTTTCATTTTCTTAGTTTTTCATTATTTTTCCTAAATTTTCCAGACTTGTTCATACTTTGTGGCTCCAATTTGAAGAGAAGGAGAGAGCTGCAGAGTTCTACCATTACTACGACTTTAAAACAGTGTTCTATTCTCTATCTCTATCTATTACTTTTTTTTAATTCAAGTATGATATCTTTTGTTTCATTGTTCTTGTGTTCATCTTTGTGTTTGTTTATTGTCATAGTTATTAATATGAACTAGTCTCATGTAGGGCTATGGTGTAGCGGATTCATTACGATGTAGGATTCATGATATTAGAATTGTTAGGTTGTTGTTTTTCTCATCACTTTTGCTTAATCCATAGCTATGCTTACTGCTTGTATGAATGTCATGAACTCGTGCTTGTTTTATGTTCAAATCTAATGCTTGAGAAAGATTAGATTGTCGTGCTTTTGTTTTGGATTACTAGAATTCATTCCTAGGCTAGATATAGCTAGGTTGTTCTAGACTCGTGAGAATACTCTTTGAAATTCTGATTAGTCGCAAAGACAAGATGTCGCACACAATGTGTTGACAATGTGTCAGACAACTTGCTTGAACACATATATGGATAAACAACAAAACAGTGCAGAGAACAAAGTACACACGATATGGTTACCCAGTTCGGTGAAACACACCTACATCTGGGGGCACGCTGCCAGTGGAAAGGATTTTCACTATCTTGTAGTCAATAGTACACACAAGGTTTATATCCGATTACAATAAAAAAAATCAATAAAACCTAGAGACTATTACTACCAGTGATCACCTAGACAGGGACTCCCCCTGAATTTGAGCTCCGTCTCAATTCCACCCTTCGAGCAACCTCCTGGCTCAGAAGACCTTTAGTCTTCAGTAGTACGTGAACCTTCAATCACGAGAACACAAAACCCAACTCTCACATACACTCAATCTTTGTGGAATAGTGTTTGAGAGAATACACCACTTATAACCAAAACACACAGCCTCCCAGTCCGCCGGAACGCATGGCTTTTATAGCAGCTTTACAATCCTGGAAGTTATCTCGGGTTTCCTTACCCGGCCTCAAGCGAATATCACAAAGTAAAGACTCCATCAAGGCGAATATCGTGCAATGAAGATAGCAGCGAGAGATATCTTGCAATGAAGGCACCAGCGAGGCAGATATCTCGCAATGAAGAGAGCAGCGAGGCAATAACTCAGCAATAAGTCACCAGCGAAGCAATCTGTCAAAACTGGAAACTTGCCAAAAAAAAGAGTCTGCACACAGGAGGAAAGATGTCATACCAGAAGTGAAAACAGAACGACCGACATCTTTCCACACAACTTGCACTAAAAAATAAAGCCAACAAAACAACATAACAACAATCTCCCCCTTTGGCTATTTTTTAGGCAAGCACTTCCAGGACCAGTTCTCATACAAGCGTCATGACCAGAGAAGAGAGTCAAAATAAATGACCTCATGACGCCTCTCCCCCTGATTGCCTTAAAATAATACCAAAGGCAAGGATCGACCAACACAGAGGGAGGAAACAACAGCCTGAAAAGGAATGAGAACTAGAAGAACAGCATGACATTCATCAGAAAAATACGAGAAAGCTGTCTTACAAACCATCCATAGAGACAACATCAGTAGCGAGAAACCAAAACGATGTCTAAAAAGATGTTAGATGTTACAGACCAGGAAAAAAAAGCATCAACCAGAGGGATCAGAGACATTGTTGGCATGAGAATCCTGAGAATCGCTACTGACACCATCCTCTGTCTCTTGTTCATCAGGACACGCAGAGGGACTTGGTTGAGATGTGGAAGCACCATCCGTGGTAGAGGAGAGAGTCATGACAGAGATAAGACGCTCACAAGCAGTCTTTCTTCGAGGAGAGATAGCAATGACTTCCTTAAGAGCAGCAACTTCTTCCATCAAACCCTTGAGAATATCGCTCTTGGCACTTTCTGATAGGGGAGCCACTTTGATGGTACCACCAAGTGAGACAGATGTTGCGACTGATAGCATGACAAGATCCCTGACATGTTTCCCTTCAAACAACTTAGGACTGAAGGAGAGTTCACTGGGAGGTTTACCTGCAATGTCGTCAGCCCTGAGCAGATCCCTCTTATGAGCAACCAACATGCCTGACAGGATAGAAGGGAAGCCAATAGGAAGCTTTACTGCATAGGACTTAACATGCTTTGCCAGGTGGCTGAAAACAAACTCCCCAAAGTCGAAGGACGCCCGAGTACCAATCTGATAAATGAGGCATGCCAGGTCTGAGTTGATGCTTGAGCCATGAGAGGAAGGGGCCCAATTCGCAATCCCAATTCTGTACAGAACATAATACTTTGCCGAGAGATCTGAGGAAGGCAGAGAACCCTTGGTGGGCCAAGTCTTCTTCTCATCGTTAGTGAGCTCTTTGGCAACCTCATCCAAGGAAGGAAGCCGATCAGCAGTGACAATTTTTCCTCTTCCCAGAAACTCGTTGATGGCAGTGGACGAAATATCAAAGCAATGTCCACGAACAAAGACCTTCCCAAACTCAGGGTGATGAGGCTGGTCAATCTCAGAGGACAAATTCACAATGCACTCTTTCACCAGTCTAGGATAATAAGGCCCGATCCCAGAGACAGTTTTCCCAAGTTGAGCATCGGACAAAAGTTCCATGATCACATCAATCTTCAGGGCCTCTTTAGACAGTTCCTTTTCTGGAAAAAATGGATCTGTGATAGACATACCTCCATTTTCTGACACGATCTTCCTCATGGAAGGAGACATTATCCAGAGTAGCGGCGGGGACATCTTTGGGAAGCTTTTGGCCTCCGACAGATTTCCTGGAGATGAGAGGCACGGCCTCAGGACGGGCAACATCCTCTTCCTCTTCCAAATCCTTTAGGACATCTGGGATCGTCTCTTCAACAGACTTTATCTTCAGCTTCTTCTTGTTCAAGCCCATCTTCACCGGTTTCTTCATCTTCTTTTTAGCAGGGAAGGTAGTGGGAGCAGCTTCTTCCACCAGTTTTCTTTTCTTCTTTCTCATCTCTGACAGAAGAGTGGCTAGGCACATGTCGTCATCTTTCTGAACCTTCTCTTTCAGAGAAGCAAGGATATCCTCTCCAACATCCTGGACAGGGTCAGTCGTTCTTTCTTGCCCCTGAGAAGATGTAGGCACATCTTTCGCGACTTCTTTACTCAAGCCCAACATGCCTCCAATGGCATCCTCAGGAGTAGGCTCTTGAGTATAGGGCAGCGAATCCCTATCCCTAGGATTGACAATAGGGGAGACAAAGGCAACAGGATTACCTAGCACAACCTTGTGAGGGCTTTCGATAGGGGATCCACCGGTGATGGTTTCCTCTTCTGGAGCATAGTCACCTTTTCTTTCTTCCTCAGACGAACTGCTGGAACTTGCTTCTCCTGTGATGTCAGTGATGGAAAGAGCAGCTTTCTTGAGGATTGCGCTTCTGGCGGCGGAGAGAGATGGATTCTCAGGAGGAACCGATGACCCAGCGATCGCACCTCCGGCCTGACCATCGGCGCGTACACTGGGTCGAAGACCTCGAACCCTAACTCCGTGCATGTTGCTTTCAGCGCCTAGCTTTCTTGTCACGACATTTTTCTTCTTCATTGTGGCTTTCACCTTTTCTGAGGGAGTGGTGGTACTGATCCCGCTTCTTGTGCCAACCATTTTGAATAGAATTTTTGGGAAACTGCCACACAGATAACCGTCGAAAGAGGTAAGAGAGCAAATATGGGAAACAAAGCTTAAGAACACCGAAGAAGAATGGGAAATTTCAAAGTTCAAACAAGAAGTAACTTCCCCTTCTTTCTCGAGAATGTAACCGTCTGCATGAGTGAGAGCAAGGCATGGAGAAAAACGACGATGTGACATAAAGTGGGCCTTGATCGATCTTAGGCCCAGAGAAACAACAATTGGCATTTTAGCCCGGCAAAACAGTCGAATGGGCCAACCAGATAAATGGGCCCATGAAATGAAATTCACAATAGACACGCGAACAAGAATCAGCGAGGGATTAGCACATAAGATAAGACCAAAAATCCCTCCGATAATCAGTAATTGCTATTGATCAATAACGCATAAACCAAGAGAGGATCTGAGATTTTCAAACCGGTTAGCATCCAAAGCCTTGGTGAAAATATCTGCAAGCTGTTTCTCGGTGTGAATGTATTCGAGTTTGATCTTCTTTTCTTCTACCAGATCTCGAATGAAATGATGTCTGATCTCAATGTGCTTGGTCTTACTGTGTTGAACTGGATTCTTAGAGATGTTGATGGCGCTAATGTTGTCGCAGAATAATGTCATGACATCTTGACCAACATCATACTCAGCAAGCATCTGCTTCATCCAGAGGAGCTGAGTGCAACTACTCCTAGCGGCGATGTATTCGGCCTCAGCTGTGGACAAGGAAACACAGTTCTGCTTCTTGCTGAACCAAGAGATGAGATTTTTTCCAAGATAGAAACATCCACCAGAAGTACTTTTTCTATCAACCGTGCTACCTGCCCAGTCAGCATCACAGTATCCCACAAGCGTAGAGGAAGTATCATAGGTATACAGTAAACCAAAATCAGCAGTTCCTGAGATGTACCTTATGATTCGCTTAGCTTGAGCCAGATGGCTAGCTTTGGGATTGGCTTGATAGCGCGCACATACACCTACCGAGTAGGCTATGTCTGGTCAGCTGGCAGTGAGGTAAAGAAGGCTGCCAATAATACTCTTGTAGAGGCTTTGATCAACAGATTCTCCATGCTCATCCTTAGTGAGTTTGATGTGAGTAGTGGCAGGGGTCCGCTTGTGAGAAGATTTTTCCAAGCCAAACTTCTTCACCAAGTTTTTGGCATACTTACTTTGGGAGATGAAGATACCATCACTCATTTGTTTGATCTGAAAGCCCAGAAAGTAGTTTAACTCACCGACCATACTCATCTCAAATTCAGACTGCATTTGTCGAACAAAAAGATCCACCATCTTGTTTGACATTCCTCCAAAGACGATATCGTCAACATAGATCTGAGCTATCATGAGATTGCCATTCTCCTTTTTCACGAACAAGGTCTTGTCAACTCCACCTCGGGTATAGCCATTCTGCACAAGAAACTGGGTCAGTCTCTCATACCATGCACGAGGAGCCTGCTTAAGGCCGTAGAGAGCTTTTCTGAGTTTGTAGACATGTTGTGGAGTGCTAGGATTTGTAAACCCTTTTGGTTGTGCTACATAGACTTCCTCATTCAGGTACCCATTGAGAAAAGCACTCTTAACATCCATCTGGTAAAGCTTAAAGTGCAGGTGACAAGAGATGCCAAGCAGGAGTCTGATGGCTTCAAGTCTCGCAACAGGGGCAAAGGTTTCATCAAAGTCTACGCCTTCCACCTGAGAATAGCCATGTGCCACAAGTCTAGCTTTGTTCCGAGTTATATTACCATGTTCTTCAGATTTATTCTTAAAAATCCACTTAGTTCCAATGACATTCACATTGTCAGGTTTAGGAACCAGCTCCCAGACTTCATTTCTTTCAAACTGAACAAGTTCTTCTTGCATAGCATTAACCCAGTATTCATCATCAATAGCCTCATTAACATTCTTAGGTTCAATCTTAGAGACAAAGCAGATATTACCAATCATCTCCCGGTAGTTAACAAGAGGTTTTGGACGAGTCTTTATTCCTTCACTGATTTCGCCAATCACCTCATGAGCCGGATGATTTTTCTGAATTCTTCGGGAAGGAATTCTCTGTTCAGTCTCAGGAGGAGATCTTTCATCTTGAACAATGTCGCTTATTTTGTCATCAGCATCAGTCCTGACATTTGGATTTCCAGTAGAAATGTCGTCCAAAGAGTTTTCAGCATCTGTCCTGACATCTGTGTTACTAGAAAAAACTTCATCTTCATCATTAGTACTGTTAGTAACATCATGATCATCGTTTACCGCCAGATTTATGGATTCCATCATAGTCTTAGTGCGTTTGTTAAAAACACGGTAGGCACGACTATTTCTAGAATATCCAAGAAATATACCTTCATCACTTTTCAGGTCAAATTTACGCCGAGGATCTCTGTCAGCAAGTATATAACAAACAGAACCAAAGACATGAAAGTATTTCACATTCGGCTTTCTCCCCCTCCATATTTCATAATGAGTGCTGGAAGTACCTGTACGAATAGTAACTCTATTGTGAATATGGCAGGCAATATTGAGAGCTTCAGCCCAGAAATGTGGTGGAATATCTTTGGCCAACATCATCACTCTAGCCATCTCTTGGAGGGTTAGCAAAGCTCATGTTCTCAAATTCCCTTCCATGATCACTCCGGATTCTGATCACTTTGCCTATGCTCTCTCCTTTTTCTCTCCGAACCTTCTTACATAGAGCTTCAAAAACAGCAAAAGTGTCAGATTTCTCACGAATAAAATCAACCCAAGTGTACCTGGAGTAGTCATCCACACACACGAACACGTATATCTTCCCTCCAAGACTCTCAACCTGCATCGATCCCATCAGGTCCATGTGAAGAAGTTCCAGAACACGAGATGTGGAAAGATGTTGCACCATCTTGTGAGACTTCTTGACCTGTTTCCCAATCTGGCACTCACCACAAATATTTCCTTCTACAATCTTCAGGTTTGGGACACCGATGATGGCTTTCTCAGAGACAATTTTCTGCATGCTTCTGAGATTCAGGTGACCAAGCTTTTGGTGCCACAGTTTGGTTTCGTCAACTTTGGTCAAGAGGCAATTGCTGTTTGGTACGGGAGACCACATATAGCAGTTGTCACGGGATCTGTTTCCTCGGATAAGTTCATCATGTTCCTCATTAAGCACCACACACTTATCACGAGTAAAGTTGACATGCAAATTTAGATCACAAAGCTGACTAATACTGATAAGGTTAGCAGTAAGTCCTTCTACCAACAAAGCCTCAGTCAACATACCAGGATAGTTTAATTGACCTTTACCCATAATTTTGGCTTTTACTCCATCACCAAAGGTAACATGACAATTAGAATAAGGTTTCATGTTGGTCAGGAAGGTGTGATCACCAGTCATGTGGCGAGAGCAACCACTGTCGAAATACCAGTCATTCCCGGTGGAAGCACTCAGAGAAGTGTAGGCAATATTGGCACGATAGGAGGCATTTTTCACTCTCCATTCCAGCCGAGTAGTAGGTTGTTGACGAGATGGGACATTCCTGTGAATGGACCTTTGCTGACGGACATTTCTCCCATACAACCGATAGCAAAAAGGACGGATATGGCCCTTCCTACCACAATAGTGGCATACCCAACGAGGTCTGTTGACAGGAGACCTGGTTGATCCAGAGAGATGATGCCGAGAAAGATCATGATAATTGTTGTTACCAGATGGTTGAGGCATGTTTCGCGACATCTGGCTAGTCAGCTTTTGGGGAACGAACGTAATCTGGGATGATGAAGCTCTGTGGGTATATCCAAGCCCCTTCATGTTCTTCGTAGGTTTGCCAATGGTGAGGATTTTGTCAAGACTGTCAGTCCCAAAGTTCAGCATTCTGACAGTTTTGGTCATGTGATCGAGTTCGCCATTCAGCCGACTGACTTCCTTCTTCAGATCCACAATCGTCTCTAGGAGCCTTGCCTTATCTTCAGTCGGGGAAAGAATAAGAGCACTCTGTTTGTCTAGAATCTGGGACTCCTCAACCCATTTGGTGTGCAAGGTATTGTATGCTTCATTCATAGCATCGTCAGATAGTTCTTCATCTAGAACATATTTCTGAGAGCATTCACCAAATTCATTAGTAGACACATGAGTATGGACAGAGGCAGTAAAGGATACAAAGTTACTTATCTGATCTGAGTCGCTATCTTCATCTTCTTCATCTGAGAGAGTAGCGTGTTGGAATCGATCTAGGGTTTAAGAAAATAATTAACGCTTCGGTAAGCGGCGGAATTTTAAAAATTTTCTTTTACAAGTAAAAACGGTTTTTACTAACGTAGACAAAGAGCAAGTACATATAAATAAAAACTATAATGAGCATAGAAGTTTACTAACCTTTCTTGAAGCTTCAACTTTGAGAAGCTTTTGGAAACTTTGCAACGCTCGTCTCCCCTCGCAGCACGTCTCTCTTTCTTTCCTCGGCACCTCGAGCAACCACGAAAGTTTCTATCACTAAATCACTCGAAATAAAGGAATTAGTGAGTGGGCACTTTTAAACACTACGACTTAAGAACGAGTCTTGAAGTCGCAGAGCTAAAAACTAGGTCAAATGAGGACCTAGGTGCCAAAACAAAAATCGAAAAATAAACTAGAGAGAGAGAGGAAGGGGCGGCAACCACAAGTTCTAGAGAGAGAGGCTCTCAACCTCTAACTTATGTGGAATGAGTGAAATGAGAGGAATGTGTTGCCTATTTATAGGAGAAGTGTTGGCCTTGGAAAAAAGTAGTTTCCTCTTATTTTCCAAGCCTTTATGAGCAATCCCTTATTGCCCAAATCTCCAACATGGGCGCCTACATCAAGTCAATCCCCAAGGGATTAGTTTCCTCTTTTGTTTCCCTCTTGGTTGCCTTGGCCGATTCTCTTTGTTTCCTCATAGAGGAAATTTGTTTCCTCTTTTTCTTTTGGCAAGTATCTTGATACATTTATGCACAAAATATTCTCTCTTGGTTGGGTATGTTGGGCGCCTATGTTCTTCTAGAATGGGCTTCTAGAAGCTTTTCCATTTGTTCATGACAACATGAAAAATGCCCATTAAGAATTTTCAATAAAATTCTTATGAAATGAAATTAATCCACAAGGCCCAATTAATCATATTATGGCCGAGTGTTACTTGTCATCAAATGACCATGTCAAAAACTTTATTGACATTCATTTCATCCTATGTCTCAAATGACAAAAATACCCTTTTGACAATTTTCGTTCTTGTTTTGACTTAGCTTCCAATTTAACTATTCCTAATCGATGTGATTCGTTGTGAGGTTTGTTTATGGACTAAAGACTAATGTTTTATCATAAAGCTTCAGACAAGGAAGATTGAATGAACGTTTCAACTTTTTATTAATGAATAAGCAATTACAAGCAAGAGACTTTTTCCTTCTATGCAGGATTCACAAGTAGGTAGTGAACCTATTGCAGAGGCTTGGAGTGGACCATCCCTCACAAGTCTCTTAATCCTTTCTAGACTGATATGACCAAGTCTTAAGTGCCATAGGTGTGTTGATTTTGTTAGATCGGAGGATTCAGAAAGTTTGATCCTCTTTGGCTCCCTAATTAGATCATTATCTATTTCCGTGTCTAAAAGAGAAGGTTGAGTGGGATAGATGTAGAAAAGAGCATTCTTCATACATGCATTAGTGACAAAAGAATTATCAGGAAACGAAATACGAATTCCATTCTTTATGAACTTTAAACAATAATCTTGCTCACGAAGACGAGCAACGGATATTAAGTTCTTCCCAAAGGTAGGAACAAAATAAATATTATTCAAGTTTAAAGTGCGGTCTTAAAAAGACAGCGTCACGGATCCCACAGCCTTTGCAGACACCAGGCTCCCATCACCCCATTTGAAACAGAACTCGCTTTCCTCTAAGCTTTTGGTTTTCTTGAAACCATTCAAGGAACAACAAATATGGTTAGTAGCAGCGGAGTCAAGAATCCACGTTGATACATTATCAGCTACTAAGCATGCTTCGGTAACTAGTACAATACTATGTTCCTTTGCTTTGAGATTGGCAGGACATTTCTTTTTATCGGCCTTGTGAGGTCTCTTCTTAGTTCCAGAGGCGGAGGCTTTTTGTGTTGGAATCGATCTAGGGTTTGAGAAAATAATTAACGCTTCGGTAAGCGGTGGAATTTTAAAAATTTTCTTTTACAAGTAAAACAGTTTTTACTAACCTAGACAAGTGCAAGTACATGTAATTAAAAACCAATATGAGCTAGAAGTTTACTAACCTTTTTTGAAGCTTGAACTTTGAAGAAGCCTGTGGAAAGTTTGCAACGCTCGTCTCCCCTCGCAGCACGTCTCTCTTTCTTTCCTCGGCACCTCGAGCAACCACGAAAGTTTCTATCACTAAATCACTCGAAATAAAGGAATCAGTGAGTGGGCACTTTTAAACACTACGACTTAAGAACGAGTCTTGAAGTCGCAGAGCTAAACACTAGGTCGAGTGAGGACCTAGGTGCCAAAGCAAGAAAAATCGAAAATAAACTAGAGAGAGAGAGAGAGGATTTTCGGCCACAAGTTCTAGAGAGAGAGTCTCTCAAATCTCTTAAACTTGGATGAATTAAATGTGAGGAAATGAGGCTCCTATTTATAGGAGAGGTCTCACCTTCAATAAGGTAGTTTCCTCTTCTATAGAATATCACATATTCATGAGCAATTTCCTCTTTTTCCCTTTGAGACACTCGGCCAACACAAGGCTTCTAGAAGCCTTGATTTGTTTCCTATTTTGTTCAAGGCCTTGCCTTGTCTCTCACTTGGCCGATTCCCACTTTCCTCTTGGAGGAAATTTGTTTCCTCTTTTTCTTTTGGCAAGTATCTAAATACATTTATGCACAAAATAAACTCTCTTTCCTTGGGTATTATGGGCGCCTATTCTCATCTAGAAGGAGCTTCTAGAAGCTTCTTCATTTGTTCATGACAACATGAGAAAAGCCCATTAAGAATTTTCAATAAAATTCTTATGAAATGAAATTAATTCACAAGGCCCAATAATCAAGTTATGGCCGAGTGACTTTAAGTCATCATATGAACTTGTCAAAAAATTTATTGACATTCATTTCATCATATGTCTCAAAAGACAAAAATACCCTTTTGACTATTTTCGTTCTTGTTTTGACTTAGCTTCCAGTTTAACTATTCCTATCGATGTGATTCGTGACAGTTACCTCATGGACCCAAATGAACAAAGCTTGAGCTAAAAACTTGGACTCAAAAGTTCACAAACCTTTTCCAAGTTTAGCTTAATGCCAACTGACTCCACTAAAGAGCTGACACTGAAAATCTCTCGGTTCAAATGAATTTATTTTCTACTCAAGAATTCGACCTAATTATGATGAGCGGATCCACTGAATATTATCTATGTTTACCCTTCATGAATGTCATCAGCTAGTCGGGATTTACTAAATTACCATTTTACCCTTCTAGCTGTTATTTCCTCAACTTCTTTGTCGCTTGTGAATAAGTTAGAAACAATGTATTGACGAGGAGCTAACAAGTCACATTGTTTCATCCAAAAGAGTCAGGACTCAATTTGGACACTGGCCAGTTCATTTATTCACACTCCAAGGAACAAAGCATGAGGTGACATACATTGCATTTCAGCAATCTTGTACATGAATTCCGTATCTATGAGAACTTCACAAAGTTACTCATGACAGACTCACAACTTAGTAATTCACCAATAGGCCTTGTTCGGAATCACATAGTGAGTCCGAACTTTGACTTTCTCAAATGAGAATACTAAGGTGTGAAATGGCATGTCTCATTTCAGGATTAAGGTAAGCATGATGCAATTCATACATAGTGACTTCGAGACATAAGAGGTTAAATGGTTTGTTCTTATCTTGTCTCTAGAAGTGCACTGGTCAATTCAGTACCTTCGGAAGATACCTAGAAGAACTATAGAGTCTCCAACTCTCAATGCCTCATAACCAGACATCATAGATTCTTCTAACAATCATACTGAGGTCAATAGTCCTTTGACCCTAAGATTGCGAATATATCGTTTTAAGCAAACTACGAAGAGTTTGTTCATGCAAATCTACATTTGTCTCTTCGTAAGTTGTTAAGTTTGTTTATGGACTAAAAGACTAGGGTTTTATCATAAAGCTTCAGACAAGGAAGATTGAATGAACGTTTCAACTTTTTATTAATGAATAAGCAATTACAAGCAAGAGTCTTCGTAAGACTATATGACATCAAATGCACATTAATAGACACTACTACTCTTCTTGTGGGCACCATTGACTACAAACTCCCACTTGACTCAAAGAAGATGTGAGTAGTCCTACATGCCTAATCCCTCTCGAAGTTGGTCGAAGACCATGTTCGCTAGGGCCTTGGTGAATAGATCTGCCAGAGATCTACTTCACCTCCACGTCTCCGCGTTGCGCGATCTCTCGAATCAAATGGTATTTCCTCTCAATATGTGTAGAGCGCTTATGGCTTCGAGGTTCCTTTGAATCAGCGACAGCCCCACTTGAGGAACAATTTCCAAATACTTGAGGAACAATTTCCAAATACTTGAGGAATTTCCAAAAAGACAGCGTCACGGATCCCACAGCCTTTGCAGACACCAGGCTCCCATCACCCCATTTGAAACAAAACTCGCCTTCCTCTAAGCTTTTGGTTTTCTTGAAACCATTCAAGGAACAACAAATATGGTTAGTAGCAGCGGAGTCAAAACTCCACGTTGATACATTATCAGCTACTAAGCATGCTTCGGTAACTAGTATAATACTATGTTCCTTTGCTTTGAGATTGGCAGGACAGTTCTTTTTATCGGCCTTGTGAGGTCTCTTCTTAGTTCCAGAGGCGGAGGCTTTTTGCTCAGTAGCATGTGCTTCTCCTTGATTCCTCTTTCTCTTAGTGAGACCTACAGCAGTGTGAAGTTCCTCCATAAGCTTGGTAACAGTGTACTCTAGCTTGTTAATGGAGTAGTTCATCTTGGAGGTATCAAGAGATGCGGGGAGAGTTTCTAAGATCACATCTATGACATTCTTCCCATCAATCTCAGATCCTAGGATTTCCATTTTACTCAGATGACAAATGATCAATATCATAAAGTCTCCAACAGGAGTCCTAGCCTTCATGTGACAGTTCATAAACTGTCGGACTGCTTGTAGCCTTGTTTGACGCCTTTGTTGTCAATAGTGCCCACAAGAAGAGTTGTAGTCTTTATTTTGAACATTTGATGTAATAAAGTCTCATGAAGACTCTTGCTTGTAATTGCCTATTCATTCATTAATAAAGTTGAAACGTTCATTCAATCTTCCTTGTCTGAAGCTTTATGATAAAAACCATAGTCTTTTAGTCCATAAACAAACTTAACAACTTACGAAGAGACAAATGTAGATTTGCATGAACAAACTCTTCGTAGTTTGCTTAAAACGATATATTCGCAATCTTAGGGTCAAAGGACTATTGACCTCAGTATGATTGTTAGAAGAATCTATGATGTCTGGTTATGAGGCATTGAGAGTTAGGAACTCTATAGTTCTTCTAGGTATCTTCCGAAGGTACTGAATTGACCAGTGCACTTCTAGAGACAAGATAAGAACAAACCATTTAACCTCTTATGTCTCGAAGTCACTATGTATGAATTGCATCATGCTTACCTTAATCCTGAAATGAGACATGCCATTTCACACCTTAGTATTCTCATTTGAGAAAGTCAAAGTTCGGACTCACTATGTGATTCCGAACAAGGCCTATTGGTGAAGTACTAAGTTGTGAGTCTGTCATGAGTAACTTTGTGAAGTTCTCATAGATATGGAATTCATGTACAAGATTGCTGAAATGCAATGTATGTCACCTCATGCTTTGTTCCTTGGAGTGTGAATAAATGAACTGGCCAGTGTCCAAATTGAGTCCTGACTCTTTTGGATGAAACAATGTGACTTGTTAGCTCCTCGTCAATACATTGTTTCTAACTTATTCACAAGCGACAAAGGAGTTGAGGAAATAACAGCTAGAAGGGTAAAATGGTAATTTAGTAAATCCCGACTAGCTGATGACATTCATGAAGGGTAAACATAGATAATATTCAGTGGATCCGCTCATCATAATTAGGTCGAATTCTTGAGTAGAAAATAAATTCATTTGAACCGAGAGATTTTCAGTGTCAGCTCTTTAGTGGAGTCAGTTGGCATTAAGCTAAACTTGGAAAAGGTTTGTGAACTTTTGAGTCCAAGTGTTTAGCTAAAGCTTTGTTCATTTGGGTCCATGAGGTCACTGTCACGAATCACATCGATAGGAATAGTTAAACTGGAAGCTAAGCCAAAACAAGAACGAAAATAGTTAAAAGGGTATTTTTGTCTTTTGAGACAAAGGATGAAATGAATGTCAATAAATTTCTTGACAAGGTCATTTTATGACATGTTTCACTCGGCCATGACTTGATCATTGGGCCTTGTGAATTAATTTCATTTCATAAGAATTTTATTGAAAATTCTTATTGGGCCTTTTTCATGTTGTCATGAACAAATGGAAAAGCTTCTAGAAGCCTTT
The DNA here is from genome assembly GCF_054948205.1 of Urtica dioica subsp. dioica. NCBI lineage: Eukaryota > Viridiplantae > Streptophyta > Magnoliopsida > Rosales > Urticaceae > Urtica > Urtica dioica. The sequence goes on along the minus strand of NC_142759.1, from coordinate 40,621,445 downwards.
TCTAGAAGGCCTTGGGCGCCCAACATACCCAACCAAGAGAGTTTATTTTGTGCATAAATGTATTTAGATACTTGCCAAAAGAAAAAGAGGAAACAAATTTCCCACACATGCTTGTAGGAAATTCGGCCAAGTGAGAAAAGGGAAAGCCAAGGAACAAAAAAGGAAACAAATCCTTGCCTCTAGGAGGCAGCCTTGGGCGCCCAACAAGGAATGGGAAATAAAGGATTTTTGCTCATGAATATGTGATATTCTATAGAAGAGGAAACTACCTTATTGAAGGTGAGACCTCTCCTATAAATAGGAGCCCCATTTCCTCACAATTCATTCATCCAAGTTTAAGAGATTTGAGAGACTCTCTCTCTAGAACTTGGCCGAAGTCCTCTTCTCTCTCTCTCTAGTTTATTTTCGGTTTTCTCTTGTCTTGGCACCTAGGTCCTCACTCGACCTAGTCTTTAGCTCTGCGACTTCGAGACTCGTTCTCAAGTCGTAGTGTTTAAAAGTGCCCACTCACTAATTCCTTCTTTTCGAGTGATTTAGTGATAGAAACTTTCGTGGTTGCTCGAGGTGCCGAGGAAAGAAAAGAGAGACGTGCTGCGAGGGGAGACGAACGTTGCCAACCTTCCAAAGGCTCATCAACGTTCAAGCATCAAAAAGGTTAGTAACTTTAAAAGCTCATATTAGTTTTTATTTACATGCATATGCTCTTGTCTAGGTTAGTAAAAACTAGTTTTACTTAAAAAGAAAATTTTTAAAATTCCGCCGCTTTGCGAAGCGTTTAATCTTTTTCTTAAACCCTAGATCGATTCCAACAAATGGTATCAGAGCTATGGTCAAAGGAATGCATGTGCATGTTTTTAAATTATGAGCTTGAAAATCGTTTTCGAAAGTTTACTAATTTTGTGACAAGTTAGAATTGTAATCTTAGATTTTTTTTTAATTTATTGCTCTTGTCTTTAAATTAAAAAGCATGTTGATTTTCTATGAGTTTGGGATGATGTTAAAACACATTAGAATCAGTTCTAAAAGTTTTTAATTTTTTATATTGAAAAACGTGTTTTAAAGGTTTGAGAATTTTCGAGTAAATTTTGTGACTTTTTTTTTTTCTTACTAGTTCCGTTTATTTACTTGAATCGTTTTATGCATGTTGTTATTTCTTTTATTCTATGTTGTTACCCTGCTAATAAAACACAAATAAAAGCTTTAAACAACCTCATAAAACGTTCCGTTACACTCGATTCTTTTTCGCACCTAAAAGGACAAAGCTTTAATTTATTTCTTTTTCTTCGAGCTGGAATGTAAACCCGCATTAAAAGCGGCATAACTCTCTGCTCAGAAATCGAAATTTAATGATTCTTGAATCAAATTAAAGCTCTGTCTGTCCTCTGTCCAATGCCACCGGTTTCGGCTCAAAAGGACATCGGAGCCGCCAGTTATGGCGATTTTACTCCAAGGTGCGCGGCTGTCTGAAACTCCAGTTTTTTTTAGAAATCCGGATTTTCAAACCCCACTACCATGAGTTATAGAACTCTAATGAGAAAACTTTCTTGAGCAAAAATGTTTTTCATATGATTATAAACATGATGTGTAAGATTAAAATGTTTTGATTTTTGAAAGTTTAATTGAAATTGAATTTTTACAAAACTAGTTTGAATTTTGAAAAACCGTTTTCACTTTCAAACTTGAAAATATTTTGTTATCCAAATCAAATAAATTTTCAAAATGTTTTCAAAACTATATCTATATCACATATGTTCAAAATCTATATGCTCTTGAAATTTTGAGTGGGAGGTCTCTTTGTAGACAAAACCGAAAAATAAAAGGATGTGTAATCTCAAACTTTCAAGTGTTCGAGTGAGTTGAAGTTCACACTTCCCTCACGCACTTTCCCGAAATAGAAAATAGGAAAAGATCGAGTATGTCCCTTGTGCCTTTATGCACTAATACTGCTCTGAACATGTCGATCTAGGATTCTCTTCTAGTTGTCCGCTCTGTCGCTCTCTAACTAGGAAATTTGTTTCCGAAATTATAAGAGTCGATGAACCAACTCCAAAAACTAAGTGGGAGGGTTATACTCGTTGTTTGTAACCCGCGATCCCCAACACTAGTGAAAGATGCAATAACGTGGGACTAAGAGCCGCTCTTGCGACCCTCACTTAAATGTGAGTACTCCAAGGCGTTATTGCTTCGATCATTGCTCAATGAGCTACGTCCGAGAGTGATGCAATGATGGCAAGGCCTCCCCTTGGGGGATTGTTTTTCAAAGCTGATCTTTTGGACTAAGTGGTTGGTTGCACACTTAGGCTCAATCCCTAGTATCCTTCCTTAAGGCTCTGCGAAAGGATATGAGTGATCAAACCAATTTACAAGGTGGCTAGTCGAAATGATGTACTGACATCTTGGCTTAGCATTAATGATGTGTCATTTACTTATAAAAGGAGATTTTTTGCGGCCTTCTCTTGAGGGAGTAAATTATCGTTTGGTTTATAACACCTTTGGGTTTTACAAAAGTCTTAATAAAACTTAAATCCTAAACCAAAGACTAATCATAAACTTGTTTCAACTGTTATAGGCAATATGTCTCTCAACCCTCTCTCAACAATTCTTTCCTCGAATAAACTCGAAGGCGACAATTACGTCGACTGGAAACGTAACCTCGACATAGTCCTTACTGTCGACAAGCACAAATGGGTTCTCACCACCCCCTGTCCTCAAACGAATGATGATTCGACGCAAGAGGAGAAAGACGTCCTGGCGGCCTGGCTTCGATCCGATGAGATTGCGAGATGCTATATTTTGGCATCGATGAACAATGTGTTGCAACAACAACATCGTGATTTCGAAACTGCCACCGATATGCTCTACAATCTCCATGAGATGTTTGGAGGGCAAGGACGTCAAGCTAGGCAACAAGCGGTCCGACAATTCATGAACTGTCGTATGAAGGCTGGAACTCCCGTTAGAGATCATATGATGCTGATCATTAGCTATCTCAACGAGATGGAGATTCTTGGATCTGAGATTGATGGGGAGACCAAAATAGATATGATCTTGGAAACTCTCCCCGAAACCTTTGATACCTTCAAATTGAACTATTCCATGAACAAGCTGGAGTACACTGTTACCGAGCTCATGAAGGAACTTCAAACCGCTGAGGCACTCACTAAGAAAAAGAGGGCTCAAGGAGAAGTACATGCTACTGCCTCCACCTCTGGATCTAAGAAGAGACCTCGCAACGCCGAGAAGAAGAACCAACCTAAGGTTCAAACGAAGAAGAAGGCGCCAAAGGCTCCGAAGGTGGACAAGTCTAAAGACAAGTGCCACCACTGCAACGAGCCTGGTCACTGGCGTAGGAACTGTCCCGCCTACCTCAAAACCAAAGCTAAAGGTATTGTACTTGTTACTGAAGCCTGTTTAGTAGCTGATAATGTATCATCGTGGATTATTGACTCCGCTGCTACTAACCATATTTGCTGCTCCTTGACTGGTTTTAGGAAAAGCAAAAGCTTAGAGGATGGCGACTTCTGCTTCAAGTGGGGTGATGAGAGCGTGGTGTCTGCAAAGGCTGTGGGATCCGTGACGCTATCTTTTGAAGATCGAACTTTAAATTTGAATAATGTTTATTATGTTCCTTCCTTTGGGAAAAACCTAGTATCTGTTGCTCAACTTTTCGAGCAAGATTATTATTTAAAGTTTATAAAGAATGGAATTCGTATTTCTTTTTCTAATTCTTTCGTCACTGATGCATGTATGAAGAATGGTCTTTTTTACATCTATCCCACTCAACCTTCTCTCTTAGACACCGAAATAGATAACGATCTAATTAGGGAGCCAAAGAGGATCAAACTTTCTGAATCCTCCGATCTAACAAAATCAACATACCTCTGGCACTTAAGACTTGGTCATATCAGTCTAGATAGGATTAAGAGACTTGTGAGGGATGGTCCACTCCAAGCCTCTGCAATAGGCTCACTACCTACTTGTGAATCCTGCATAGAAGGAAAAATGACTAAGCGACCTTTCTCCGATAAGGGTCGAAGAGCCACTGAGTTGCTGGAACTAATACATTCTGATGTATGTGGTCCGCTCAACCAACATGCACGTGGAGGATACGAATACTTCGTTACCTTCACCGATGACTACTCAAGATATGGGTTTGTCTATTTGCTTAAACACAAATCCGAGACCTTTAACGTATTTAAGGTCTTTAGGGCTTTAGTGGAAAAGCAAACTGGCAAAGTAATCAAAACCCTTCGATCTGATCGAGGTGGTGAGTATATGTCTGGAGAGTTCGATGACTTTCTTAAAGAAGAAGGTATCGCTTCTCAGCTTACCGCGCCTGGCACACCTCAACAAAACGGAGTGTCAGAGAGAAGAAACCGAACTCTTATGGAGATGGTTAGATCGATGATGAGTTACTCATCACTCCCGCTTTCCTTTTGGGGATATGCCCTGGAAACAGCCGCCTACATTCTGAACCAAGTTCCGTCCAAAACGGTTCCTGGTACTCCTTATGAACGATGGACTGGCCGTAAAGTGAATCTTGGCCGCATCCGAATTTGGGGTTGCCCTGCACACGTGCTGAGGCAAAAGACTAGCAAGTTGGCTAGTAGGTCAGAATTGTGCCTGTTTGTAGGATATCCGAAGGAAACCAAAGGTTTTACTTTCTATAGTCCCGAGGACGATAAGACTTTCGTTAGCACGAATGCTCGTTTCCTCGAGGAGGACTTTATGAAGGATGCGAAACCTAGAAGCAAAATTGTGCTTGAAGAAAAGTTGGGTGAGGAAGCTTCTACCTCATCTGTAAGAACTGTTCTTACCCCAACTGAAACACAACCTAACTCATCAGAATCTCGTCAAGTAGTACTTAGACGTAGTGGGAGGGCTACTCAAAAGCCTGACAGGTACATGTCTTATGGAGACTCTCTTGTAGCCGTCTCTGACATGGATGACCCTGTTTCCTATAGCCAAGCAATGGCTTGTTCTGAATCAAACCTTTGGCTTGACGCCATGAAAGTTGAGATGCACTCGATGTATGTCAACAAAGTCTGGAAACTTGTAGACCTTCCTGAAGGGATTAAACCCGTAGGGTGTAAGTGGATATACAAGAAGAAAAGGGGTCCTGATGGGAACGTTGAGACGTTCAAAGCACGACTTGTGGCGAAGGGTTATACCCAACAAGAAGGGATTGACTATGAAGAAACCTTCTCGCCAGTCGCGATGCTTAAATCCATCCGCATACTCCTATCCATAGCTGCAGCTCTCGACTATGAGATCTGGCAAATGGATGTCAAGACAGCTTTTCTGAATGGCAATCTTGACGAGCACATTTACATGGCTCAACCAGACGGTTTCGTGGATAAAGGTCAAGAGACCAAGGTTTGTGAGTTGCTTAAATCCATTTATGGACTAAAGCAAGCATCTAGGTCATGGAATATTAGATTCGATGAAACTGTAAAGAGCTTCGGCTTTGAACAGTCAATAGATGAGCCTTGTGTTTACAAGTTAATACACGAAGGCAAAGTTGTGTTTCTGGTACTATATGTCGATGATATACTACTCATTGGTAATGACGTGGGTAAGTTATCTGAGGTTAAGGTCTGGCTAGCAAAGCAATTCGATATGAAGGATCTAGGAGAAGCCGCGTACATTCTGGGAATCCAAATCTTTCGAGATAGGAAAAACCGGACCCTGTCGCTCTCTCAAGCATCTTATATTGATAAGGTGATGGATCGCTTCTCGATGCAAGACTGCAAGAGGGGTCAAACACCCTTTAGGCATGGAGTTTCACTCTCTAAGGACCAGTCTCCCAAGACTGCACAAGAGATTGAAGACATGAGGAAAATTCCTTACGCCTCTGCCGTAGGAAGCCTCATGTATGCTATGCTTTGCACCCGACCTGATATATGTTTCGCCGTTGGCGTAGTTAGTCGTTTCCAATCCAACCCTGGACCCGAGCACTGGATTGCTGTTAAGCATGTTCTTAAGTATCTTCGAAGAACTAGGAACTTGATGCTTACATACTCAGGTACTGACCTGACTATGACGGGATATACCGACTCCGATTTTCAAGCGGATAAGGATTCCAGGAAATCCACTTCGGGATCTGTGTTCATCCTTAATGGTGGAGCTGTTGTGTGGAGAAGTATTAAGCAATCTTGCATTGCTGACTCCACAATGGAAGCAGAATATGTGGCTGCTTGTGAAGCATCCAAAGAGGCTGTATGGCTTAGAAAGTTCCTTAAGTATTTGGAAGTTGTTCCAAACGTCGACGAGCCCATGACCCTTTATTGTGATAATAGTGGGGCTGTCGCTAACTCAAAGGAACCTAGAAGCCATAAGCGCTCTAAGCATATTGAGAGGAAATACCATTTGATTCGAGAGATCGTGCAGCGCAGAGACGTGGAAGTGAAGAAGATCTCAACGGTGGACAACCTCGCAGATCCATTCACCAAGGCCCTAGCGAACAAGGTCTTCGACCAACATCGTGAGGGATTAGGCATGAAGGACTACACACACCTTCTTTGAGTCAAGTGGGAGTTTGTTGTCAATAGTGCCCACAAGAAGAGTTGTAGTCTTTATTTTGAACATTTGATGTAATAAAGTCTCATGAAGACTCTTGCTTGTAATTGCCTATTCATTCATTAATAAAGTTGAAACGTTCATTCAATCTTCCTTGTCTGAAGCTTTATGATAAAAACCATAGTCTTTTAGTCCATAAACAAACTTAACAACTTACGAAGAGACAAATGTAGATTTGCATGAACAAACTCTTCGTAGTTTGCTTAAAACGATATATTCGCAATCTTAGGGTCAAAGGACTATTGACCTCAGTATGATTGTTAGAAGAATCTATGATGTCTGGTTATGAGGCATTGAGAGTTAGGAACTCTATAGTTCTTCTAGGTATCTTCCGAAGGTACTGAATTGACCAGTGCACTTCTAGAGACAAGATAAGAACAAACCATTTAACCTCTTATGTCTCGAAGTCACTATGTATGAATTGCATCATGCTTACCTTAATCCTGAAATGAGACATGCCATTTCACACCTTAGTATTCTCATTTGAGAAAGTCAAAGTTCGGACTCACTATGTGATTCCGAACAAGGCCTATTGGTGAAGTACTAAGTTGTGAGTCTGTCATGAGTAACTTTGTGAAGTTCTCATAGATATGGAATTCATGTACAAGATTGCTGAAATGCAATGTATGTCACCTCATGCTTTGTTCCTTGGAGTGTGAATAAATGAACTGGCCAGTGTCCAAATTGAGTCCTGACTCTTTTGGATGAAACAATGTGACTTGTTAGCTCCTCGTCAATACATTGTTTCTAACTTATTCACAAGCGACAAAGGAGTTGAGGAAATAACAGCTAGAAGGGTAAAATGGTAATTTAGTAAATCCCGACTAGCTGATGACATTCATGAAGGGTAAACATAGATAATATTCAGTGGATCCGCTCATCATAATTAGGTCGAATTCTTGAGTAGAAAATAAATTCATTTGAACCGAGAGATTTTCAGTGTCAGCTCTTTAGTGGAGTCAGTTGGCATTAAGCTAAACTTGGAAAAGGTTTGTGAACTTTTGAGTCCAAGTGTTTAGCTAAAGCTTTGTTCATTTGGGTCCATGAGGTCACTGTCACGAATCACATCGATAGGAATAGTTAAACTGGAAGCTAAGCCAAAACAAGAACGAAAATAGTTAAAAGGGTATTTTTGTCTTTTGAGACAAAGGATGAAATGAATGTCAATAAATTTCTTGACAAGGTCATTTTATGACATGTTTCACTCGGCCATGACTTGATCATTGGGCCTTGTGAATTAATTTCATTTCATAAGAATTTTATTGAAAATTCTTATTGGGCCTTTTTCATGTTGTCATGAACAAATGGAAAAGCTTCTAGAAGCCTTTTCTAGAAGGCCTTGGGCGCCCAACATACCCAACCAAGAGAGTTTATTTTGTGCATAAATGTATTTAGATACTTGCCAAAAGAAAAAGAGGAAACAAATTTCCCACACATGCTTGTAGGAAATTCGGCCAAGTGAGAAAAGGGAAAGCCAAGGAACAAAAAAGGAAACAAATCCTTGCCTCTAGGAGGCAGCCTTGGGCGCCCAACAAGGAATGGGAAATAAAGGATTTTTGCTCATGAATATGTGATATTCTATAGAAGAGGAAACTACCTTATTGAAGGTGAGACCTCTCCTATAAATAGGAGCCCCATTTCCTCACAATTCATTCATCCAAGTTTAAGAGATTTGAGAGACTCTCTCTCTAGAACTTGGCCGAAGTCCTCTTCTCTCTCTCTCTAGTTTATTTTCGGTTTTCTCTTGTCTTGGCACCTAGGTCCTCACTCGACCTAGTCTTTAGCTCTGCGACTTCGAGACTCGTTCTCAAGTCGTAGTGTTTAAAAGTGCCCACTCACTAATTCCTTCTTTTCGAGTGATTTAGTGATAGAAACTTTCGTGGTTGCTCGAGGTGCCGAGGAAAGAAAAGAGAGACGTGCTGCGAGGGGAGACGAACGTTGCCAACCTTCCAAAGGCTCATCAACGTTCAAGCATCAAAAAGGTTAGTAACTTTAAAAGCTCATATTAGTTTTTATTTACATGCATATGCTCTTGTCTAGGTTAGTAAAAACTAGTTTTACTTAAAAAGAAAATTTTTAAAATTCCGCCGCTTTGCGAAGCGTTTAATCTTTTTCTTAAACCCTAGATCGATTCCAACAGCCTTTGCCCTCCAAACATCTCAAGGAGATTGTAGAGCATGTCAGCGGCAGTCTCGAAGTCACGATGTTGCTCTTTCAGCATATTGTTCATAGATGCCAAGATATAGCACCTCACAATCTCATCGGATCGAAGCCAGGCCGCTAAGGCGTCATTGTCCTCTTGAGTTGAATCATCATTCGTCAGAGGAGGACACGGGGTGGTGAGTACCCATTTGTGCTTGTTAACGGTAGGTATTATGTCGAGGTTACGTTTCGAATCTACGTAGTTTTCGTTTTCGAGTTTGATCGAGGAAAGAAAGATTGAGAGATGGTTGGGAGACATATTGCCTATATAAGTTGAAACAAGTTTATGATTAGTCTTTGGTTTAGGATTTAAGTTTTATTAAGACTTTTATAAAATCCAAAGGTGTTATAAACCAAACGATAATTTACTCCCTCAAGAGAAGGCCGCAAAAAATCTCCTTTTATAAGTAAATGACACATCATTAATGCTTAGCCAAGATGTCAATACATCAGCTTTGACTAGCCACCTTGTAAATTGGTTTGATCACTCACATCCTTTCGCAGAGCCTCAAGGGAGGATTACTAGGTGTTGTCGCTGTTTTTCGGACAACGATTTAGGAGCCAAAGACGGTTAGACCCAAGGCCGGACCAAGTGGTCTCGTCTTGACTCGAGCGTGTCGGACTTGGTATCCCAAGTCGTCCCTTAGCTGTGGGTGTAGCTCACCTCGTCTCGATACCTGAAAAGCAAACAAGAGCTTGTGAACTACAAAGGGGAAACAGGGGGGGTGCCCCTGTTTACCTCTCCGACGCTCAACATTAGTGTGATTGAGGTGGAGTATAGAGGTTTTAGGGGTGTTTAGAGGCCAAAGATGAGCGAAACGAGCGAAGTACGAGTTCGGCAGCGTTTCGGGACTCAAAAATGGATTACCTGGGTCAAGGGAAGGACCCTTGTATTTATAGGCAGCCAAGGGGTGGCTTGGAGACACCTTGGCCGAGTGAGCAAGGTTGGGCCGGCCTTGGAGGAGAGGGCCGGCCTTGGAGTGCCGGCCGTGGAGGGCCGGCCTTGGAGCACCGGCCGAGGAGGGCCGGCCTTGGAGCGCCGGCCGAGGAGGGCCGGCCTTGGAGCGCCGGCCGTGGAGGGCCGGTCTTGGAGCGCCGGCCGAGGAGGGCCGGCCTTGGAGCGCCGGCCGTGGAGGGCCGGTCTTGGAGCGCCGGCCGAGGAGGGCCGGCCTTGGAGCGCCGGCCGTGGAGGGCCGGTCTTGGAGCGCCGGCCGAGGAGGGCCGGCCTTGGAGCGCCGGCCGTGGGGGGCCGGCCTTGGAGCGCCGGCCTTGGCCAGCGCCGGCCGTGGAGGGCCGGCCTTGGAGCGCCGGCCGTGGAGGGCCGGCCGTGGCCAGCGCCGGCCGTGGAGGGCCGGCCTTGGAGCGCCGGCCGTGGAGGGCCGGCCTTGGAGCGCCGGCCGTGGCCAGCGCCGGCCGTGGAGGGCCGGCCTTGGAGCGCCGGCCGTGGAGGGCCGGCCTTGGAGCGCCGGCCTTGGCCGGCGCCGGCCTTGGAGAGCCGGCCTTGGCCAGCGCCGGCCTTGGAGAGCCGGTCTTGGCCAGCGCCGATCCTGGGCCGGTCATACGCCGGGCGGCCGCCGGCCGGGAGCTGGCTGGACGGCACTTGGCCGGCCGGGAGCCGCTGTGCGGGTCTTGCACCGGTCGCGTGGATCTAAGCGATGCCTTAGTTCTCGTCGGTCCGAGACGGACCGACAACATTAGCCCCCCGAGTTTCCGGTCGAGCGTAGATCGAGTGGAAACTCAAAATCTACGCCTTTATACGGATGCGGGATGAACGCTCTCGGGTTCGTGTCATGAGGAATGGCCTTCGCGCGTCGCGAGGGACGGCCTTTGTGCGTCGCGAGGGACGGCCTTTGTGCGTCTCAAGGGATGGCCTTTGTTTCGGGTTGATCGTGCGTGGCTTATTTTCTCGATCTGCCGATGAGGGCGTGATCGATTAGCACGACTTTATTGTGTCGTGCGCGTCTTATTTTCTCGACTTGCCAACGAAGGCATAACCGATTTGCACGTCTTTGTCGTTTTGTGCGCGTCTTACTTTTCTCGATTTGCCAACGAAGGCATAATCGATTAGCACGTCTTTGTTGTATTGTGCGCGTCTTATGTTCTCGATTTACCAACGAAGGCATAATCGATTTGCACGTCTTTGTTGTTTAGTGCGCGTCTTACTTTTCTCGATTTGCCAACGAAGGCATAATCGATTTGCACGTCTTTGTTGTTTAGTGCGCGTCTTACTTTTCTCGATTTGCCAACGAAGGCATAATCGATTTGCACGTCTTTGTTGTTTTGTGCGCGTCTTACTTTTCTCGATTTGCCAACGAAGGCATAATCGATTAGCACGTCTTCGTCGTATGGTGCGCGTCTTATGTTCTCGATTTGCCAACGAAGGCATAATCGATTAGCACGTCTTCGTCGTTTAGTGCGCGTCTTACTTTTCTCGATTTGCCAACGAAGGCATAATCGATTAGCACGTCTTCGTCGTATGGTGCGCGTCTTATGTTCTCGATTTGCCAACGAAGGCATAATCGATTAGCACGTCTTTGTTGTATTGTGCGTGTCTTACTTTTCTCGATTTGCCAACGAAGGCATAATCGATTAGCACGTCTTCGTCGTATGGTGCGCGTCTTATGTTCTCGATTTGCCAACGAAGGCATAATCGATTAGCACGTCTTTGTTGTATTGTGCGTGTCTTACTTTTCTCGATTTGCCAACGAAGGCATAATCGATTAGCACGTCTTCGTCGTATGGTGCGCGTCTTATGTTCTCGATTTGCCAACGAAGGCATAATCGATTAGCACGTCTTTGTTGTATTGTGCGCGTCTTATGTTCTCGATTTGCCAACGAAGGCATAATCGATTAGCACGTCTTCGTCGTTTTGTGCGCGTCTTACTTTTCTCGATTTGCCAACGAAGGCATAATCGATTAGCACGTCTTTGTCGTATCGTGCGCGTCTTATGTTCTCGATTTGCCAACGAAGGCATAATCGATTAGCACGTCTTTTTTGTTGTTTTTTTTTTCACATTTTGTTGAGCGAGTGAGCTCTAGTTTCGTTGAGCATTGTTTCCCATTAGCCCCCCGAGTTTCTTGTGTACTTGTAGAGGAGACTAGAAATTATAATGCAACAAGGTGAAATGTAATCTAATTACCATGCAGAAATAGTCAAAATTTACATCCCTGGGCCATTGGCCTTATTGAAATTCGAGATTGTCTTAAAAACCGGAAATAAAATGACATAATGAGAAAAGGGGGCGGGCTTAGCCCACGACATGCAGCTGTGAGCTCTCCGGTTGTTCAATCGCTGCCTGGTTCATGTCAGTCACCGTCGCCGGCCCCTTCCTTCCCCGCCGTGGACGGCCTTCGTGCACCGTGGCCGCCCCGACCGTTCTTAGGACATACTCTTTTAATTTCCCGACTTGAATCAGGGCCTCGATCTGACGCCTAAGATGATAGCACTCGGACGTCAGATGCCCGTGATCCTGGTGGTACTCACAGAACTTGTTCCGATCCCTCTTCGCGGGATCCTTCGCTAGAGGAGCCGGACTTCCTAGCTTGTCGCGGTGCAGAGCTAGGATCCGCTCTTGCGGAGTGTTCAGCGGGGTGTACGTCGATAACGCTTGGAAGTTATCAACGTGCGACGATCTCGGACCGGAGAGGGGGCGACCGTTAGGGGCACGGCCTCCCCTGCTCCTCTTGCTTTGAGGGTCGGGGCGATCTTCGTCCCGTTCTTCGCGATGGCGACCACCTTGTCCTCCTGACTTCCGGCCATCGCGGCCATCGAGATAGTCCTCGATTCCCATATGTGTGCGGGCTCTCGTCATCAGCTCCGCCATGTCTCGCGGGACTTGCCCGACAATGGACTTGAGGAAGTCGCTCGTGCGAACTCCCTCGGTAATCGCCGTGATGGCGTCCCAGTCGTCGAAGCCCTCGACTTTGTGAGACTCCTCGGTGAAGCGGGCGAGGTATTGTCTCAACGTCTCATCTCTCCCCTGTCGAATGGAGAGGAGGTGGGTCTTCGATTTTTTTTGTGCCACAAGCGTGGCAAAGCGAGCGAGGAAAGCCTCTCGCAAGGCCCGGAAGGACGGGATGCTTCCAGGCTTCAAACTTTGGAACCACTCAAAGCCTGACCCTGTGAGGGTCAGGCTGAAGGCTTGGCAGAGGGTGGCGTCCGTCTGCCCTTGCATCGTCATCCACGTCTCATAGTGTTGGACGTGGTAGTGGGGGTCCGTGCGTCCATCATAGGGGCGAATGGACGGTAACTTAAAGTTTCCCACGCATGGCTGCGCGAGGACCTGTGCGGCGAAGGGAGAGTATGATTCCTCGATCCCTCCGTACGGCCTTTGCCTCCCTGATTCCCTCATCTCGATAATTTGGTTTTGGAGGCTCTGGATCATTGTGACCATATCAAGCCCGTTGGCAGGGCCAATCGTCGGGGCCACGGGGGTCACCGGTCGGCGTTCATTGGACGCTTGGTCCACGACATTGGCCTGAGGTCGGCCAAGAGTTGCGGCGGGGAGCGCGTCCCTTCGAGAATTTAGCCTTTGGCGGAGATCCTCCCCTCGGGAGTTTCTCTGAGCCGTCAAGCGCTCTCTGAGGTCCGCGCTTGGTGCGTGACGAGGCGAGGTCGCCCTTGGCCGGGTCGTCCGGCGAGCGCTTCGGCTATCGGCTCCATCGTCGACCAGAGTCGCTCTCTCCTCGGCGAGGGGCCGTGTCCGGCCACCTCTTGAGACCGAGGGGGCGAGTCCCCGGGACTGTGACCGTGCCTGTTGTCGCGCCGGGCACAAAGGATCGGCCAATGCACCGTTGGCCCTCTCAGGTCGCGCTTGAACGAGGCTAGGGGTGGCCTCGTCGGTCCTCGACTCCTCCACGTACTCGGGGTCGGAGTAATCTTGGGCTGATCGATCCTCGACGTCGTAGCCGAGGAGACCGGCGATGAGGGAGCTGTCAACGCCGGGACGGTCAAGGAGCTCCGCGAGCCGCCGGGCCGTGTCCTCTCGGAGCTCGGCCTCGGGGTCATTCACCGGGTCTTGGGGCTGGCTCTCGCTATCGCGAGGTTGCCCTTCAAGACGGTGCGCGAGGTTTCGGAGGTCGTACCTCGAGCTCATCGCTCGGGTACCCGCGGAGGTAGTGGGTAGATGACTCATCTCTCGAGAGTCGTGAGAACGAAGGGAGAAAACTGGTAGAGGGAATGCGTCGTCAAGTTCGAGAGATCCCCTCCTTCTAGCGCCAAAATGTTGTCGCTGTTTTTCGGACAACGATTTAGGAGCCAAAGACGGTTAGACCCAAGGCCGGACCAAGTGGTCTCGTCTTGACTCGAGCGTGTCGGACTTGGTATCCCAAGTCGTCCCTTAGCTGTGGGTGTAGCTCACCTCGTCTCGATACCTGAAAAGCAAACAAGAGCTTGTGAACTACAAAGGGGAAACAGGGGGGGTGCCCCTGTTTACCTCTCCGACGCTCAACATTAGTGTGATTGAGGTGGAGTATAGAGGTTTTAGGGGTGTTTAGAGGCCAAAGATGAGCGAAACGAGCGAAGTACGAGTTCGGCAGCGTTTCGGGACTCAAAAATGGATTACCTGGGTCAAGGGAAGGACCCTTGTATTTATAGGCAGCCAAGGGGTGGCTTGGAGACCCCTTGGCCGAGTGAGCAAGGTTGGGCCGGCCTTGGAGGAGAGGGCCGGCCTTGGAGTGCCGGCCGTGGAGGGCCGGCCTTGGAGCACCGGCCGAGGAGGGCCGGCCTTGGAGCGCCGGCCGTGGAGGGCCGGCCTTGGAGCGCCGGCCGTGGAGGGCCGGTCTTGGAGCGCCGGCCGAGGAGGGCCGGCCTTGGAGCGCCGGCCGTGGAGGGCCGGCCTTGGAGCGCCGGCCGAGGAGGGCCGGCCTTGGAGCGCCGGCCGTGGGGGGCCGGCCTTGGAGCGCCGGCCTTGGCCAGCGCCGGCCGTGGAGGGCCGGCCTTGGAGCGCCGGCCGTGGCCAGCGCCGGCCGTGGAGGGCCGGCCTTGGAGCGCCGGCCGTGGAGGGCCGGCCTTGGAGCGCCGGCCGTGGAGGGCCGGCCTTGGAGCGCCGGCCGTGGAGGGCCGGCCTTGGAGCGCCGGCCTTGGCCGGCGCCGGCCTTGGAGAGCCGGCCTTGGCCAGCGCCGGCCTTGGAGAGCCGGCCTTGGCCAGCGCCGATCCTGGGCCGGTCATACGCCGGGCGGCCGCCGGCCGGGAGCTGGCTGGACGGCACTTGGCCGGCCGGGAGCCGCTGTGCGGGTCTTGCACCGGTCGCGTGGATCTAAGCGATGCCTTAGTTCTCGTCGGTCCGAGACGGACCGACAACACTAGGGATTGAGCCTAAGTGTGCAACCAACCACTTAGTCCAAAAGATCAGCTTTGAAAAACAATCCCCCAAGGGGAGGCCTTGTCATCATTGCATCACTCTCGGACGTAGCTCATTGAGCAATGATCGAAGCAATAACGCCTTGGAGTACTCACATTTAAGTGAGGGTCGCAAGAGCGGCTCTTAGTCCCACGTTATTGCATCTTTCATTAGTGTTGGGGATCGCGGGTTACAAACAACGAATATAACCCTCCCACTTAGTTTTTGGAGATGGTTCATCGACTCTTATAAGTTCGGAAACAAATTTCCTAGTTAGAGAGCGACAGAGTGGACAACTAGAAGAGAATCCTAGATCGACATGTTCAGAGCAGTATTAGTGCATAAAGGCACAAGGTACATACTCGATCTTTTCCTATTTTCTATTTCGGGAAAGTGCGTGAGGGAAGTGTGAACTTCAACTCACTCGAACACTTGAAAGTTTGAGATTACACATCTTTTTATTTTTCGGCTTGTCTACAAGGAGACCTCCCACTCAAATTTTCAAGAGCATATAGATTTTGAACATATGTGATATAGATATAGTTTTGAAAACATTTTGAAAATTTATTTGATTTGGATGACAAAATATTTTTCAAGTTTGAAAGTGAAAACGGTTTTTCAAAATTCAAACTAGTTTTGTAAAAATTCAATTTCAATTAAACTTTCAAAAATCAAAACATTTTAATCTTACACATCATGTTTATAATCATATGAAAAACATTTTTGCTCAAGAAAATTTTCTCATTAGAGTTCTATAACTCATGGTAGTGGGGTTTGAAAATCCGGATTTCTAAAAAAAACTGGAGTTTCAGACAGCCGCGCACCTCGGAGTAAAATCGCCATATCTGTCGGCTCCGATGTCCTTTTGAGCCGAACCCGGTGGCATTGGACAGAGGACAGACAGAGCTTTAATTTGATTCAAGAATCATTAAATTTCGATTTCTGAGCAGAGAGTTATGCCACTTTTAATGCGGGTTTACTCCAGCTCGAAGAAAAAGAAATAAATTAAAGCTTGGTCCTTTTTAGGTGCGAAAAAGAATCAAGTGTAACGGAACGTTTTAAGATGTTGTTTAAAGCTTTTATTTGTGTTTTATTAGCAGGGTAATAACATAGAATAAAAGAAATAACAACAAGCATAAAACGAATACGGTAAATAAAAGAAACTAGAAAGACAAAGTAACTAGTCACAAAATTTACCGAAATTTCTCAAACCTTTAAAACACGTTTTTCAATATAAAAAATTAAAAACTTTTAGAACTGATTCTAATGTGTTTTAAAAATATCCCAAACTCATAGAAAATCACATGCATTTTAATTTAAAGACATGAGCAATAAATTAAAAAAAATCTAAGATAACAATTCTAACTTGTCACAAAATTAGTAAACTTTTGAAAACGATTTTCAAGCTCATAATTTTAAAAACATGTACATGCTAATCTTTGACCATAGCTCTGATACCATTTGTTGGAATCGATCTAGGGTTTGAGAAAATAATTAACGCTTCGGTAAGCGGCGGAATTTTAAAAATTTTCTTTTACAAGTAAAACAGTTTTTACTAACCTAGACAAGTGCAAGTACATGTAATTAAAAACCAATATGAGCTAGAAGTTTACTAACCTTTATTGAAGCTTGAACTTTGAAGAAGCCTGTGGAAAGTTTGCAACGCTCGTCTCCCCTCGCAACACGTCTCTCTTTCTTTCCTCGGCACCTCGAGCAACCACGAAAGTTTCTATCACTAAATCACTCGAAATAAAGGAATCAGTGAGTGGGCACTTTTAAACACTACGACTTAAGAACGAGTCTTGAAGTCGCAGAGCTAAACACTAGGTCGAGTGAGGACCTAGGTGCCAAAGCAAGAAAAATCGAAAATAAACTAGAGAGAGAGAGAGAGGATTTTCGGCCACAAGTTCTAGAGAGAGAGTCTCTCAAATCTCTTAAACTTGGATGAATTAAATGTGAGGAAATGAGGCTCCTATTTATAGGAGAGGTCTCACCTTCAATAAGGTAGTTTCCTCTTCTATAGAATATCACATATTCATGAGCAATTTCCTCTTTTTCCCTTTGAGACACTCGGCCAACACAAGGCTTCTAGAAGCCTTGATTTGTTTCCTATTTTGTTCAAGGCCTTGCCTTGTCTCTCACTTGGCCGATTCCCACTTTCCTCTTGGAGGAAATTTGTTTCCTCTTTTTCTTTTGGCAAGTATCTAAATACATTTATGCACAAAATAAACTCTCTTTCCTTGGGTATTATGGGCGCCTATTCTCATCTAGAAGGAGCTTCTAGAAGCTTCTTCATTTGTTCATGACAACATGAGAAAAGCCCATTAAGAATTTTCAATAAAATTCTTATGAAATGAAATTAATTCACAAGGCCCAATAATCAAGTTATGGCCGAGTGACTTTAAGTCATCAAATGAACTTGTCAAAAAATTTATTGACATTCATTTCATCATATGTCTCAAAAGACAAAAATACCCTTTTGACTATTTTCGTTCTTGTTTTGACTTAGCTTCCAGTTTAACTATTCCTATCGATGTGATTCGTGACAGTTACCTCATGGACCCAAATGAACAAAGCTTGAGCTAAAAACTTGGACTCAAAAGTTCACAAACCTTTTCCAAGTTTAGCTTAATGCCAACTGACTCCACTAAAGAGCTGACACTGAAAATCTCTCGGTTCAAATGAATTTATTTTCTACTCAAGAATTCGACCTAATTATGATGAGCGGATCCACTGAATATTATCTATGTTTACCCTTCATGAATGTCATCAGCTAGTCGGGATTTACTAAATTACCATTTTACCCTTCTAGCTGTTATTTCCTCAACTTCTTTGTCGCTTGTGAATAAGTTAGAAACAATGTATTGACGAGGAGCTAACAAGTCACATTGTTTCATCCAAAAGAGTCAGGACTCAATTTGGACATTGGCCAGTTCATTTATTCACACTCCAATGAACAAAGCATGAGGTGACATACATTGCATTTCAGCAATCTTGTACATGAATTCCGTATCTATGAGAACTTCACAAAGTTACTCATGACAGACTCACAACTTAGTAATTCACCAATAGGCCTTGTTCGGAATCACATAGTGAGTCCGAACTTTGACTTTCTCAAATGAGAATACTAAGGTGTGAAATGGCATGTCTCATTTCAGGATTAAGGTAAGCATGATGCAATTCATACATAGTGACTTCGAGACATAAGAGGTTAAATGGTTTGTTCTTATCTTGTCTCTAGAAGTGCACTGGTCAATTCAGTACCTTCGGAAGATACCTAGAAGAACTATAGAGTCTCCAACTCTCAATGCCTCATAACCAGACATCATAGATTCTTCTAACAATCATACTGAGGTCAATAGTCCTTTGACCCTAAGATTGCGAATATATCGTTTTAAGCAAACTACGAAGAGTTTGTTCGTGCAAATCTACATTTGTCTCTTCGTAAGTTGTTAAGTTTGTTTATGGACTAAAAGACTAGGGTTTTATCATAAAGCTTCAGACAAGGAAGATTGAATGAACGTTTCAACTTTTTATTAATGAATAAGCAATTACAAGCAAGAGTCTTCGTAAGACTATATGACATCAAATGTACATAAATAGACACTACTACTCTTCTTGTGGGCACCATTGACAACATTTTGCTCAATAGCATGTGCCTCTCCTTGATTCCTCTTTCTCTTAGTGAAACCTACATCAGTGTGAAGTTCCTTCATAAGCTTGGTAACAGTGTACTCTAGCTTGTTTATGGAGTAGTTCATCTTGGAGGAATCAAGAGATGCGGGGAGAGTTTCTAAGATCATATCTATGACACTCTTCTCATCAATCTCAGATCCTAGGATTTCCATTTTATTTAGAAAACTAATGATCAGTATCATAAAGTCTCCAACAGGAGTCCTAGCCTTCATGTGACAGTTCATAAACTGTCGGACTGCTTGTTCCCTTGTTTGACGCCCTTGCCCTCCAAACATCTCAAGGAGATTGTAGAGCATTTCGGCGGTAGTCTCGATGTTACGATGTTGCTCTTTCAGCATATTGTTCATAGATGCCAAGATATAGCACCTCACAATTTCATCGGATCGAAGCCAGGACGCTAAGGCGTCATTGTCCTCTTGAGTCGAATCATCATTCGTCAGAGGAGGACACGGGGTGATGAGTATCCATTTGTGCTTGTTAATGGCAAGGATGATGTCGAGGTTATGTTTCGAGTCTATGTGGTTTTCGTTTTCGAGTTTGTTCGAGGAAAGGATGAAAGAGAGAGAGTTGGGAGACATATTGCCTATAAAAGTTGAAACAAGTTTATGATTAGTCTTTGGTTTAGGATTTAAGTTTGTTTAAGACTTTATAAAATCCAAAGGTGTTATAAACCAAACGATAATTTACTCCTTCGAGGGAAGGCCGCAAAAAATCTCCATTTATAAGTAAATGACATATCATTAATGCTTAGCCAAGATGTCAATACACCAATTTTGACCAGCCACCTTTTAAATTGGTTTGATCACTCACATCTTTTCGCAGGGCCTCGAGGGAGGATTACTAGGGATTGAGTCTAAGTATGTAACCAACCACTTAGTCCAAAAGATTGACTTTGAAAAACAATCCGCCGAGGGGAGGTCTTGTCTCATTCTCTCACTTTCGGATTTAGCTCATTGAGCAATGATAAGTGCAAAGCGCCCTTGAGTACTCTCATTTAAGAGAGGGCCACGAGGGTGACTCTTAGTCTGGCGACACTTGCACTTTTCATTAGTGTTGGAGATCGTGGGTTACAAACAACAAGTATAACCCTCCACTTAGTTTTTGGAGTTGGTTCATCGACTCTTATAAGTTCGGAAACAGATTTCCTAGTTAGAGAGCGACAGAGCGGACAACAAGAAGAGAATCCTAGATCGACATGTTCAGAGCAGTATTAGTGCATAAACGCACAAGGTACATACTCGATCTTTTCCTATTCTCTATTTCAGGAAAGTGCATGAGGGAAGTGTGAACTTCAACTCACTCGAACACTTGAAAGTTTGAGATTACACATCTATTTATTTTTCGGCTTGTCTACAAGGAGACCTCCCAGTCAAATTTTTCAAGAGCATGTAGATTTTGAACATATGTGATATAGATATAGTTTTGAAAACATTTTGAAAACTTATTTGATTTGGATGATAAAATATTTTCAAGTTTGAAAGTGAAAACGGTTTTTCAAAATTCAAACTAGTTTTGTAAAAATTCAATTTCAATTAATCTTTCAAAAATCAAATATTTTTAATCTTACACATCATGTTTATAATCTTATAAAAAACAATTTTGCTCAAGAAAATTTTCTCATTAGAGTTCTATAACTCATGGTAGTGGGGCTGAAAATCCGGAATTATAAAAAACTAGAGTTTCGGAACAGCCGCGCACCTCTGAGTAAAATCGCCATCACTGGCGGCTCCAATGTCCTTTTGACCTGAAACCGGTGGCATTGGACAGAGGACAGACAGAGCTTTAATTTGATTCAAGAATAATTAAATTTAGATTTCTGAGCAGAGAGTTATGCCACTTTTAATGCGGGTTTACTCCAGCTCGAAGAAAAAGAAATAATTAAAGCTTGGTCCTTTTTAGGTGCGAAAAAGAATCGAGTGTAACGGAATGTTTTATGAAGGTTGTTAAAGCTTTTAATTGTGTTTTATTTGCAAGGTAATAACAAGGCATAAAAGAAATAACAACAAGCATAAAACGATTCAAGTAAAAATAAGAAACTAGTAAGACAAGAAAACTAGTCACAAAATTTTACTCGAAATTCCTCAAACCTTTAAAACACGTTTTTCAATATAAACATTAAAAAACTTTTAGAACTGATTCTAATGTGTTTTAATAACATCCCAAACTCATAGAAAATTAACATGATTTTTAATTTAAAGGCAAGAGCAATAAATTAAAAAAAACTAAGATAACAATTCTAACTTGTCACAAAATTAGTAAACTTTCGAAAACGATTTTCAAGCTCATATTTTTAAATACATGTACATGCTAATCTTTGACCATAGCTCTGATACCATTTGTTGGAATCGATCTAGAGTTTAAGAAAATAATTAACGCTTCGGTAAGCGGTGGAAATTTAAAAAATTTCTTTTACAAGTAAAAACGGTTTTTACTAACCTAGACAAAGAGCAAGTACATATAAATAAAAACTATAATGAGCATAGAAGTTTACTAACCTTTCTTGAAGCTTCAACTTTGAGAAGCTTTTGGAAAGTTTGCAACGCTCGTCTCCCCTCGCAGCACGTCTCTGTTTCTTTCCTCGGCACCTCGAGCAACCACGAAAGTTTCTATCACTAAATCACTCGAAATAAAGGAATTAGTGAGTGGGCACTTTTAAACACTACGACTTAAGAACGAGTCTTGAAGTCGCAGAGCTAAAAACTAGGTCAAATGAGGACCTAGGTGCCAAAACAAAAATCGAAAAATAAACTAGAGAGAGAGAGGAAGGGGCGGCAACCACAAGTTCTAGAGAGAGAGGCTCTCAACCTCTAACTTATGTGGAATGAGTGAAATGAGAGGAATGTGTTGCCTGTTTATAGGAGAAGGGTTGGCCTTGGAAAAAAGTAGTTTCCTCTTATTTTCCAAGCCTTTATGAGCAATCCCTTATTGCCCAAATCTCCAACATGGGCGCCTACATCAAGTCAATCCCCAAGGGATTAGTTTCCTCTTTTGTTTCCCTCTTGGTTGCCTTGGCCGATTCTCTTTGTTTCCTCATAGAGGAAATTTGTTTCCTCTTTTTCTTTTGGCAAGTATCTTGATACAGTTATGCACAAAATATTCTCTCTTGGTTGGGTATGTTGGGCGCCTATGTTCTTCTAGAATGGGCTTCTAGAAGCTTTTCCATTTGTTCATGACAACATGAAAAAGGCCCATTAAGAATTTTCAATAAAATTCTTATGAAATGAAATTAATCCACAAGGCCCAATTAATCATATTGACGAGGAGCTAACAAGTCACATTGTTTCATCCAAAAGAGTCAGGACTCAATTTGGACACTGGCCAGTTCATTTATTCACACTCCAAGGAACAAAGCATGAGGTGACATACATTGCATTTCAGCAATCTTGTACATGAATTCCATATCTATGAGAACTTCACAAAGTTACTCATGACATTCTCACAACTTAGTACTTCACCAATAGGCCCTGTTCGGAATCACATAGTGAGTCCGAACTCTGACTTTCTCAAATGAGAATACGTAAGCTGTGAAATGGCATGTCTCATTTCAGGATTAAGGTAAGCATGATGCAATTCATACATAGTGACTTCGAGACATAAGAGGTTAAATGGTTTGTTCTTATCTTGTCTCTAGAAGTGCACTGGTCAATTCAGTACCTTCGGAAGATACCTAGAAGAACTATAGAGTCTCCAACTCTCAATGCCTCATAACCAGACATCATAGATTCTTCTAACAATCATACTGATGTCAATAGTCCTTTCACCCTTAGATTGCGAATATATCGTTTTAAGCAAACTACGAAGAGTTTCTTCATGCAAATCTACATTTGTCTCTTCGTAAGTTGTTAGGTTTGTTTATGGACTAAAGACTAATGTTTTATCATAAAGCTCTAGACAAGGAAGATTGAATGAACGTTTCAACTTTTTATTAATGAATAAGCAATTACAAGCAAGAGTCTTCATGAGACTTTATTACATCAAATGTAGAATATAAAGATTACAACTCTTCTTGTGGGCACCATTGACAACATAGCGTTGTATCCCTTTTTCTGTTTCTTGAGGAAGTTGGGACACTCCTTTTGAATATGTCCAAAACCTTCACATTCGTGGCACTGAATGCCTTTGCCTTTCCCAGATCGTTCACCACTTTTACTATTCCTGTGAGGATTAGTATTCTTCTGGAATCGTTGTTGGAAATTATCCTTGACATCTTGCTGGACATTTTTCCCATTCATCTGGTTGAGTCTTTTCATGACCCTGCCATAGTTTTTTGCAAGCATAGCTATAGTATCGTCAATATCATTGTCAGAGTCTGAATATACCTGTTCCCTTTGTTCATGAACAGAGCTTTTGACGGCCATCCCTCTGTGTTTCTTTTCCACCTTAGGAAGGGAGAGCTCAAAAGTCATGAGGGATCCCATTAGCTCGTCGAACTTCAACGTCTTTAGGTCATGAACTTCCTCAATGGCCGTGATTTTCATTTTGAACCTAGAGCTCAAGGCTCTCAGGGTTTTTCGAACAAGATCTTCATCAGTCATTGGTTTCCCCAGAGAATATGATTCATTGGCGAGATCACGAATGCGAACGTTGAACTCAGCAACTGATTCATCCTCGAGCATCGTGAGGGCTTCAAAGTTGGTTGTGAGATATTGGAGCTTCTGTTCACGGACCTTTGTAGTTCCGTCATAGGCAACATCGAGGATTTCCCAGGCCTCTTTGGCAGTAGTGCATGTATTTATCAACCTGAAAACATCTTTATCGACTCCGTTAAATATAGCATTAAGAGCACGGGAGTTACCAAGGGCTGCCTCATCTTCAGTGGGGGTCCAGTCCTTTTTGGGTTTTGTGCCAGTACGGGCTCCTTTGTCATCAGTCGTCATAGGAGATTCCCACCCGTGTATCACAGCTTTCCATGTTCGGCTATCAAGGGACTTCAAGAAAGCGGTCATGCGTGCCTTCCAATATCCATAGTTGGTTCCGTCGAGTACTGGAGGGCGATTGACAGAACCTCCCTCTCGGGAACTATCCATAATAGGCAATCAGAAAAAAAAATCCAGGAAACCACCTAAAGATCAAGGTGCCTGCTCTGATACCAATTGAAATTCTGATTAGTCGCAAAGACAAGATGTCGCACACAATGTGTTGACAATGTGTCCGACAACTTGCTTGAACACAGATATGGATAAACAACAAAACAGTGCAGAGAACAAAGTACACACGATATGATTACCCAGTTCGGTGAAACACACCTACATCTGGGGGCACGCTGCCAGTGGAAAGGATTTTCACTATCTTGTAGTCAATAGTACACACAAGGTTCATATCTGATTACAATCAACAAATCAATAAAACCTAGAGACTATTACTACCAGTGATCACCTAGACAGGGACTCCCCCTGAATTTGAGCTCCGTCTCAATTCCACCCTTCGAGCAACCTCCTGGCTCGGAAGACCTTTAGTCTTCAGCAGTACGTGAACCTTCAATCACGAGAACACAAAACCCAACTCTCGCATACACTCAATTTTTGTGGAATAGTGTTTGAGAGAATACACCACTTATAACCAAAACACACAGCCTCCCAATCCGCCGGTCTTGCACGTCTAAGAGCTCTGAGTGTTTGATCAAAAGTGTCAACGCTGCTAAGGGGGAACGCATGGCCTTTATAGAAGCTTTACAATCCTGGAAGTTATTTCGGGTTTCCTTACCCGGCCTCAAGCGAATATCACAAAGTAAAGACTCCATCAAGGTGAATATCGTGCAATGAAGACAGCAGCGAGAGATATCTTGCAATGAAGGCACCAGCGAGGCAGATATCTCGCAATGAAGAGAGCAGCGAGGCAATAACTCAGCAATAAGTCACCAGCGAAGCAATCTGTCAAAACTGGAAACTTGCCAAAAAAAGAGTCTGCACACAGGAGGAAAGATGTCATACCAGAAGTGAAAACAGAACGACCGACATCTTTCCACACAACTTGCACTAAAAAATAAAGCCAACAAAACAACGTAACAACACTCTTGTTTTTATGCTAGTCGTGCTTGTTAGGAGTTGAGATCGAGAGATGATATTCTGGTATCGGTTTAGGTTGTTAGATGCTTGAGAGAGATCTATCGATTCCATTAAAGTGAGTATGAGTAGTGAAAAGTATGAATCTCAATAGCTTGTTTCTTTTCTTAATTCAGCGAATCCAAGTCGCTTTGTGAACCCGTGAACCATAGTCCTTCCCTTTATCCTATAGAATTTTTGTGCATCTAGTTATTTAATTTTGTGACGTGTTAGTTAAATTTTGTGACAACAATCCAATCAACTATATTTAGTTCTATATTAGCTTGTGGATATCGAATTCCTGTTTTAGCTAATCCTCGAGGGATCCACTCGTTCTTACGATTTATTACTATTGTGACCACGTGCACTTTCGTGTGCGAGAAAATTCGCAACAACAATCCCTGTGTCAAGTGATCCCCTTTACCTGAGAATCCACTTGACTGCAGATCAGTGTTCCTTCCCTGGTTCTAACATGAATCTACTGACCACTGAGACTGTATGGGCCAAATCGGGTCTAGAACATACCATTGAGTACATTATACTTCCAACATCACTGGCATATGGTATTTTACTCATCTGAGCTCGATCTTCCTCACAGCTCGGCCTTTGTTCAGTAGAAAGTTTGAAATATTGAGCCAAGGGAGTAGACACTGACTTTGCTGAGATCATATCAAACTTTTCTACCACCGTTGTGAGATAATGTTTCTGATAAAGGCTCAACCTTCCTTTGTCTCTATCCCTCTTTATCTCCATTCCAAGGATTTTCTTTGCTGGACACAAATCCTTCATTTGAAAAACAGATTTCAACTTTGACTTTAATTTGAGCACTTCACTCTTGCTTGGACTCACAAGTATCATGTCATCTACATAGAGTAAGAGATATACAAACACATCACCAGATTTTTGCAGATATACACACCAATCATACTCACTTCTAGTAAAACCATTTGTGGTCATGAATTGGTTGAATTTCAAATACCATTGCCTTGGTGACTGTTTTAGTCCATAGAGTGACTTCTTCAGCAAGCAGACTTTTTTCTCTCCTTGCTCATATCCCTCTGGCTGTTTCATGTAGATTTTCTTCTCTAAGTCACCATAGAGAAAGGCTGTCTTGACATCTAGTTGCTCCAATTCCCAATCAAAGTGTGCGGTCAAAGCTAAGATAGTCCTAATAGATCTGTGCTTAACCACAAGAGAATATATTTCATTGTAATCAATACCTTTTCTTTGAGTGAATCCTTTAGCTACAAGCCTAGCTTTGAATCTTGGCTTTTCAACTACAGGAATTCCCTCCTTCAATTTGAAGATCCATTTAGAACCTACAAGCTTCTGATCAGCTGGAGTAGGTACTATCTCCCAAGTCTTGTTTTCAACCAAAGAATCTATTTTATCTTGCATAGCCAATCTCCATTCAGCCTTGTCTTTTCCATTGATCTAATAAGATATTAAAGAATCTTGATTCTTGATGGGTCTATGTACTTGACTATCTGCATTCAGATAGTCAAGTACATAGACCCATCACGATGATCTAATAAGATATTAAAGAATCTATTGATTTCAGTATGATTGTTAGGAGAATCTATGATGTCTGGTTATAAGGCATTGAGAGTTGGAGATTTTATATTTCTTCCTAGGTATCTTTAGAAGGTACTGAATTAACCAGTGCACTTCTAGAGACAGAATAAGAACAAACCATTTAATCTCTTACGTCTCGGAGTCACTATGTATGAATTGCATCATGCTTACCTCAATCTTGAAATGAGACATGTCATTTCATAGCTTACGTATTCTCATTTAAGAAAGTTAGAGTTCAGATTCACTATGTGATTCTGAACAGAACCTATTGGTGAAGTACTAAGTTATGAAGATGTCATGAGTAACTTTGTGAAGATCTCATAGATATGGAATTCATGTACTAGATTGCGGAAATGCAATGTATATCACCTCATGCTTTGTTCCTTGGAATGTGAATAAATGAACTAACCAGTGTCCAAATTGAGTCATGACTCTTTTGGATGAATCAATGTGACTTGTCAGCTCCTCGTCAATACATTGTTTCTAACTTATTCATAAGTGACGAAGGAGTTGAGGAAATAACAACTAGAAGGGTAAAATGGTAATTTTGTAAATCCCATCTAGTTGATGATATTCATGAAGGGTAAACCTAGATAATATTCAATGGATCCACTCATTACAATTAAGTAGAATTTTCAAGTAGAAAATATATTCATTTGAACCGAGAGATTTCAGTGTCAACTCTGTAGTGGAGTCAGTTGACATTAAGCTATAACTTGGAAACGGTTTGTGAACTTTTGAGTCCAAGTATGCTAGCTCAAGCTTTGTTCATTTGGATCCATGAGGTCACTACCACAAGTCATTAGAGTATGATTAGTTAGACAAGAAAGCTAAGTCAAAACAAGAACTAGACAAGTTTTACGAAAATTGTCTAAAGGGTAATTTTTTCCTTTTTGGACATAGGATGGTATGACTGTCAATAATTAAGTTTTTTGACATTGTCATATGATGACAATGAAATATGTCACACGGCCATATTGAGAATTTGGGCCTTGAGGATTGAATTTCATTTCATTGAATTTTATGTGAAAATTCTAAATGGACTTTTCTTATGTTGTCATGAACAAATAAAAAAACATCTAGAAGCATGTTCTAGAAGCCTCATTTTCGTCCAACATAGCAAGAGAAAGAGATTTATTTTGTGCATTAATGTATGAAGATACTTGCAAAAAAAAAAAGAGGAAACAAATTTGCTTCTAGAAGCAATAAAATGGGCGGCCAAGAGGGAAGCAAACAAATGAGAAAACAAATCCAAAGACTTGGTGCATCATGTTGCACATCCAAGGTAAGGAAAGAGGAAATGAATCTTTGCTCATGAATATGTGATATTCAATAGAGAAGAGGAAACTACCTTTTCAAAGTAATCCTCCTCCTATAAATACCCTGTTGGAATTGATCTAGGGTTTAAGAAAAAGTTTAACGCTTCGGTAAGCGGCGGAATTTTAAAAATTTTCTTTTAACAAGTAAAACGATTTTACTAACCTAGACAAAGAGCAAGCACATGTAAATCAAAACTATTATGAGCATAAATAATTTACTAACCTTTTAGAAGCTTGAACGTGGATGAGCCTTCGGAAGGTTGCAACGTTCGTCTCCCTCGCAGCACGTCTCTCTTCTTTCCTCGGCTACACGAGCAACCACGATGGTTTCTATCACAAGAATCACTCGAGAAAAAAAGGAATTATTGAGTGGGCACTTTTAAACACAACGACTCGAGAACAAGTCTCAAAGTCGAAGAGCTAAAACCACTAGGTCAAATGAGGACCTAGGTGCCAAAACAAAACGAAAAATAACTAGAGAGAGAGAGAGAGGAGAAATCGGCCACAAGGTCTAGAGAGAGAGTCTCTCAATCTCTAACTTATGTGGAATGACTAGAATGAGAGGAATGAGGTCTCTATTTATAGGGGAGGCATGAGCAAATGTTATTTCCTCTTTTCTACCCATGTTGGACGTTCATGACATGTCATGCAAGTCCTTTGATTTGTTTCCTCATTCGTTCTCTCTTAGTTGGCCGAAAATGCACTTTCCTTCTAGAGGAAATTTGTTTCCTCTTTTTCTTTTGGCAAGTATCTTCATACATTAATGCACAAAATAAACTCTCTTTCCCACTATGGCATGAATGAAATTCAGCCTTATTTTCCTTGGGTTGGACGAAATTTGAGCTTCTAGAAGGAGCTTCTAGATGTTTCTTCATTTGTTCATGACAACATAAGAAAAGCCCATTAAGAATTTTCAAGTAAAATTCTATGAAATGAAATTAATCCTCAAGGCCCAAATTCTTTAAGTTGGCCATGTGATTTAAATTTCATTTGTCATCATATGACAATGTCAAAAAATTTATTGACATTCATTTCGTCATATGTCTAAAAAGACAAAAATACCATTTAGACAATTTTCACAAAACTTGTCTCATTCTTGTTTTGACTTAGCTGCTAGTTTAACTATTCCTACTCGATATGATTTCTGACAGTGACCTCATGGATCCAAATGAACAAAGCTTGAGCTAAACACTTGGACTCAAAAGTTCACAAACCTTTTCCAAGTTTAGCTTAATGTCAACTGACTCCACTAAAGAGTTGACACTGAAAATCTCTCGGTTCAAATGAATTTATTTTCTACTCAAGAATTCAACCAAATTATGATGAGCGGATCCACTGAATATTATCTATGTTTACCCTTCATGAATATCATCAGCTAGTCGGGATTTACAATATTACCATTTTACCCTTCTAGCTGTTATTTCCTCAACTCCTTTGTCGCTTGTGAATAAGTTAGAAACAATGTATTGACGAGGAGCTAACAAGTCACATTGTTTCATCCAAAAGAGTCAAGACTCAATTTGGACACTGGCCAGTTCATTTATTCACACTCCAAGGAACAAAGCATGAGGTGATATACATTGCATTTCAGCAATCTTGTACATGAATTCCATATCTATGAGAACTTCACAAAGTTACTCATGACATTCTCACAACTTAGTACTTCACCAATAGGCCCTGTTCGGAATCACATAGTGAGTCCGAACTCTGACTTTCTCAAATGAGAATACGTAAGTTGTGAAATGGCATGTCTCATTTCAGGATTAAGGTAAGCACGATGCAATTCATACGTAGTGACTTCGAGACATAAGAGGTTAAATGGTTTGTTCTTATTTTGTCTCTAGAAGTGCACTGGTCAATTCAGTACCTTCGGAAGATACCTAGAAGAACTATAGAGTCTCCAACTCTCAATGCCTCATAACCAGACATCATAGATTCTCATAACAATCATACTGAGGTCAATAGTCCTTTGACCCTTAGATTGCGAATATATCATTTTAAGCAAACTACGAAGAGTTTGTTCATGCAAATCTACATTTGTCTCTTCATAAGTTGTTAGGTTTGTTTATGGACTAAACGAATAAGGTTTTATCATAAAACTTCAGACAAGGAAGATTGAATGAACGCTTCAACTTTTATTCATAAATAAGCAGTTACAAGCAAGAGTCTTCGTAAGACTATACGACATCAAATGTACATAAATACACACTACAACTCTTCTTGTGGGCACCATTGACAACATACCCCAGTTGATTCACAATTCACAATTCACAAAACCCAATTTTAGAGATTGAGAGCTTCTCTCTCTAGAATAAGTGGCCGCCCAACCTCTCTCTCTATCTCTTGTTGTCCATTTTTTTTTGGCACATAGGTCCTCATTAGACCTAGCGTTTTGTTTTATCTCTTTGGCTCAAAGACTTGTTCTTGAGTCATATGTTGTCAATATATGGTGCCCACAAGAAGAGTTATATTCTTTATTTTGTACATTTGATGTAATAGAGTCTCACGAAGACTCTTGCTTGTAATTGCTTATTTATTAATAAAAGTTGAAACGTTCATTCAATCTTCCTTGTCTGAAGCTTTATGATAAAACCTTAGTCTTTAGTCCATAAACAAACTAAACAACTTACGAAGAAACAAATGTAGATTTGCATGAACAAACTCTTCATAGTTTGCTTAAAACGATATATTCGCAATATAATGGTCAAATGACTATTGACCTCAGTACGATTATTAGGAGAATCTATGATGTCTGATTATGGGGCATTGAGAGTTGGAGACTCTATAGTTCTTCTAGGTATCTTCCGAAGGTACTTAATTGACCAGTGCACTTCTAGAGACAAAATAAGAACAAACCATTTAACCTCTTATGTCTCGAAGTCACTACGTATGAATTACATCATGCTTACCTTAATCCCGAAATGAGACATATCATTTCATAGCTTACGTATTCTCATTTGAGAAAGTCAGAGTTCGGACTCACTATGTGATTACGAATAGGACCTATTGGTGAAGTACTAAGTTATGAAGATTTCATGAGTAACTTTGTGAAGTTCTCATAGATATGGAATTCATGTACAACATTGCTGAAATGCAATGTATATCACCTCATGTTGTGTTCCTTGGAATGTGAATAAATGAACTGGCCAGTGTCCAAATTGATTCCTGACTCTTTTGGATGAAACAATGTGACTTGTTATCTCCTCGTCAATACATTGTTTCTAACTTATTCACAAGCGACAAAGGAGTTGAGGAAATAACAGCTAGAAGGGTAAAATGGTAATTTTGTAAATCCCGACTAGCTGATGATATTCATGAAGGGTAAACATAGATAATATTCAGTGGATCCACTCATCATAGTTTGGTTGAATTCTTGAGTAGAAAATAAATTCATTTGAACCGAGAGATTTTCAGTGTCAACTCTTTAGTGGAGTCAGTTGACATTAAGCTAAACATGGAAAAGGTTTGTGAACTTTTGAGTCCAAGTATTTTACCTCAAGCTTTGTGTTGGTGAATCAAGCGCGTATCAGACACGAACAATTGTTCTGATGCTACTCTTTGAGATGATTCCACCATATAACCATATTAATGCGGAAAAATAATTAATTACGCTGATCATAAGCTAATTAAATTATGGTTATAATTAACAAGATCTAGTTATGTTTAATTAATTTAATTCACGAGAGCATATTTATCAAGCAACCGATTTGAGCGAAAAACGAATACTTACATTGATTTTCGGTTCAGTTACAGAACGCTCCTAAACCAATCGCGTACTCCTTGCGTCGTCTTGATGAATGACTCGAGGATGACACCTTAGTCTTCCGAAACGTAATCTCCGAGACGAATAAGAAAGATGAGTGGGCACAGTCTTTATCTCACTAGATCACGAAACTAAGTGTTTCGAGATCTCTCTCTTATTTTACTAAGAATGGAAACGAATTTCCGAGGGGGAGGAGAGGTAGAAGTGCACGGCCAAGGAGGCTAGAATGCACGAAATTTTTCACAAAATATTTGCTTATTTTTGCCTTCTCATGAACCTCTATTTATAGTAATAAAAGGAGATATTCATGGAATCTTCCAGAATATTTTATTTCCTTTTATTGTGTTCACACTAGTGGATAAATATAGGCCATTGGATCTCAACAAGTGAATTCTACTTTTTCTCTCATCCATCAGATCAATATCTATGGGATATTATTCCCTATTTAAATAGAGAATATATTATTTAGTGAGAGAATAAAGGAGAATATATTATTTCCCTTTAAATATATTCTCATATATTCTCCTAAATACTTTCCTTTAAATAAGGAGAAAATATAGGACAATATCGTATATTATTCTCTCTCCTTTATTTAAACAACTAAAGAGAAAATATTGGTAAATACCAATATTGAAAATTTCGAACTTGAAGGCACACGGTCAAGGAGATTTGCGCAACTTCCTAGTGCCAAAACCCTAATTCGATTTTCATATTTTGTGCAAGGCCCAATTGCTTAAAACCCAATTAATCATTTATTTACTTGGTCCAACAATAAAAAAATAATTAATAATTGTTTATTTACTTAATCAAACAATAAATAAACAATTCTACCATAAATATTTATTTAATTCTGCGAATACCCGTTTTCCAGAATTAATGTTGTCAATCACAATTACAGCAAGTGCGATTAATAATGATAAACATTATTATTCGAAAGTTCTTATCCGCCTTTATCAGAGCCGAATCGGGGACTATGGACCTAGTAATAGAAGCTTAACAAATCCGATAAAAAAGACGAAATAGTCATTTCTCTTTTTCCATCGATTCGTTTAATCTTGGTCAAATACTCCACTTTGTAAGCCAAGACTGAACTCTTCTTTATACTAGAATTATGTTTACTCATCGTGACGAGTGTCCACTGATATAGTCAGTTCGTGATCAAGATCCTCCAGGTTCAACCCGTGTCAAGAGAAGTCAATTTTTCCGTTATACTTCTCTTGATACATATCAGCCCTAAGCATTGTTGCTTCCCCAGCGAAAGATTCTTTCGAATGTTACTTACTTCGAAAGTGCTAGCAATCTATCGGTTCTGGAATCAACCCTTAGGTGAATGAACATTAACCTTCTTTCAGGAAGGCTGGATTCCATATATGTAAATCATTTCCCACTCGAATTATGCTCTGAGAAAACTCCCAAGACATAAGCTGTGATTAGCATGAATAGCCTTTTAGCGAATGCGTCAAAGAGCTCAGTAACATAACCCAGTGTCCATGATCTCTTCAGGATTTAGATCAAGTCTCACTGTGACCATCATAGTGACCTCGGTTAGTGTGTCGTAACGGTCCTTAAACGACACATCTACACCAAGACCTGTCCAAGTCGTACACTTACCACAAGTGTAGAATGCTCCCACATAGTGATCAGCCTTCACCTATGTGTTCCACATATATGACTTTATATATAGCTTTCCAGGCATATATCAGTCATCGACCTCGTTTTAGCTCACCGCCCGAACTCAGGTGCCCAGAACGTGACTCAGTTTAATACGGAGGCTATGGAAGATAGTTGTTATTGATTCTAATTGTTTAGAACTCAACCCACTAATCATATAATGCTAATAAAGTAATCTTATTATCGAATTTAGCAATCATTATCTTCAAGTGGGCAATATTCCCAACACTTTGTTCATTTGGATCCATGAGGTCACTATTACAAATCATATCGAGTAGGAATAGTTAAACTAGAAGCTAATTCAAAACAAGAACGAGACAAGTTTTACGAAAATTGTCAAAAGGGTAATTTTGTCTTTTTGGACATAGGATGAAATGAATGTCAATAAATTTTTTGACATGGTCATTTGATGACTTACATCCACTCGGCCAAATTAATTAGTTTGGACCTTGTGGTTTAATTTCATTTCATAAGAGTTGTTGTCGCAGTTTTTCGGACAACGATTTAGGAGTCGCAGACGGTTAGACCCAAGGCCGGACCAAGTGGTCTCGTCTTGACTCGAGCGTGTCGGGCTTGGTATCCCAAGCCGTCCCTTAGCTGTAGGTGAAGCTCACCTCGTCTCGTACTTCACTCGTTTCGCTCATCTTTGGCCTCTCACCACCCCTAAACTCTCTACAAACCACCTCAATCCTACTAATGTTGAGCGTCGGAGAGGTAAACAGAGGCAACCCCTCTGTTTCCCCTTTGTAGTTCACACCTTTTTGTTCACATTTCAGGTGTTTGGACGAGATAGAGACCACCTACAGCTAAGGGACGGCTTGGGATACCAAGCCCGACACGCTCGAGTCAAGACGAGACCACTTGGTCCGGCCTTGGGTCTAACCGTCTGCGACTCCTAAATCGTTGTCCGAAAAACTGCGACAACAAGAGTTTTATTGAAAATTCTTAATGGGCCTTTCTCATGTTGCCATGAACAAATGAAGAAGCTTCTAGAAGCTCCTTCTAGAGAAGCTTGGCCGCCCAACCCAAAGAAAGAAAGGGAGAATATTTTGTGCATAAATGTATCAAGATACTTGCCAAAATAAAAAGAGGAAACAAATTTCCTCTATGAGGAAAGTAGGATTTCGGCCAAACAAGGAAGGAGAGAGCAAAGAATAAAAGAGGAAACAAATCCAAGGTGTCATGAAGGCACATGTTGGCCATGTGACTTGGATAAGAATGGGCAATAAAGGATTGCTCATGAAGGCTTGAAAAATAAGTGGAAACTACTTCTTTCCAATGCCAACCCTTCTCCTATAAATAGGACCCTCATTCCTCTCATTCCATTCATTCCACATAAGTTAGAGCTTGAGAGCTTCTCTCTCTAGACCTTGTGGTGGCCGACTTCTCCTCTCTCTCTCTCTAGTTTTCTTTCGTTTTTGTTTTGGCACCTAGGTCCACATTTGACCTAGCGTTGTAGCTCTTCGACTTTGAGACTTGTTCTCGAGTCGTCGTGTTTAAAAGTGCCCACTCACTAATTCCTTTTCTCTCGAGTGATTCTTGTGATAGAAACTGTCGTGGTTGCTCGTGTTGCCGAGGAAAGAAGAGAGATGTGCTGCGAGGGGAGACGAACGTTTTCAACCTTCCGAAGGCTCATCAACGTTCAAGCTTCTAAAAAGGTTAGTAAATTTTTTATGCTCATAATAGTTTTTATTTACGTGTACTTGCTCTTTGTCTAGGTTAGTAAAATTATTTTACTTGTCAAAAGAAATTTTTTAAAATTTCGCCGCTTACCGAAGCGTTAAACTTTTTCTTAAACCCTAGATCAATTCCAACATCATAGTGTTTAAAAGTTCCCACACACTAAATCCTAACCATACTCAAAGACTCTAGTGGTAGAAACTTTCGTGGTTACTCACAGGTTCAAAAAGACTAGTGGGAGAGGCGAGCTGCGTGGGGAGACGAGCATTTCAGACTTCCTAAGGCTTCGCCGCTTGCTAGAAGCGATAAATATTTTCTTAATCCTAGATCTATTCCAACAAGAAATTCCTCTTTCACTAACATGTCCTAGCCCTAGGTGCCACATCTTGCGCATATCAGAACTATCCTTTTCTATAGAGGAAGATGAACCAACAATAGTGCTACCAGCTAGGAAGTATAGACCATTTCTCCTATGCCCAGTGAAGTATATCTTCTTATTCTTAGACACGTTAAGAATTCCATTTTCTGAATGAAAACTGTAACCTTCTTGTTCAAGAGTGCCTAAAGATATGAGATTCCTTTTCAATTCTGGGACATACAGAATTGAAGAACAAGTCCCCTTTCCAATCACCTTGCAAGCCTTGTTGTTGCCTAGAAGAACAAGTCCGCCATCTTCTTTCTCATAGTCTTGAAGCCAACCTTTGTTGGAAGTCATGTGGAAAGTACATCCACTGTCTAATACCCATTCTTCCAAAGTTCTCTCAGACCCATCTGGATTCTTGATTCTGATGATCCCCTTTCCAATCACCTTGCAAGCCTTGTTGTTGCCTAGAAGAACAAGTCCACCATCTTCTTTCTCATAGTCTTGAAGCCAGCCTTTGTTGGGAGTCATGTGGAAAGTACATCCACTGTCTAATACCCATTTTTCCTCTGATTGACCAGTGGTGATGTTCAAAGCCTCAGCACTTTCATAGCCTTCCTCCACAGTAGCTGCATTTGCCTTCTTGTTGGGCTTGTCAAAGGTCTTGTGCTTGTTGGGACAGTTTTTCTTCATGTGACCTGTTTCATGACAATGATAACATTTGTAAGGGAATTCTTTATCATCAGCATTAGCATTCTTCTTGTCACCATATTTTCCCTTTGACTTGTTGCCTTTCTTGGTTGCTTTGTGTTTGACATGTAGACCCTCAGCTTGAGGTTTCTTATCAGCTTTCCCTTCCCTTTTCCCTGGCCTTGAGAGCAGTTTGAACCTCATCTAAAGACAGGGACTCCTTGGCATACTTCATTTCTTCAACTAGCGTGGAGAAGGATTTAGGCAGGGCATTCAAGATCATGATTCCCTGGTCTTCCTCTTCGTATTTCACGTCGATGATGGCCATGTCAATGATCAGCTTGTTGAATTCGTCTAGACTTTCAGAGATTGGGCGTTCTTATGAAATCTTGAACCCATGAAGCTTGCCCTTGAGATAGACCTTGTTTGCCAGTGACTTGGTGATGTACATGCTTTCAAGCTTTCACCAGATTTTGGCTGCGGTGGTTTCCGATGCAACCTCTCTAAGAACCTTGTCGCTAAGATGTAGAATGAGCGTGATGTACACCATTTCTAGGGCTTCTGACTTGTCGGAGTCGCTCATCGTCATCGGAAAAACCTTCTCGCCCTCTAGTGCCTTTGTGATCTTCATCTGCACCAAGATCGCTTTCATTCTCTTCCTTCACTATGAGAAATCCCCTTTGTCGTCGAATCGCTCCACCTCTACTCTTGCAAAACCCATCGTGATTGATTTGTGGCTCTGATATCAATTGTTATACCAAACAGCTTCCCAAAACAGTCAAGGAGAGATTCATCTGATTGCAAGTTAACTCGAACACCAAAATCAAATACACAACACGCAAGATTTTATCATGCTTCGACAATTACCTATGTCCAGACTGATCGGAGCTACTGTTTTCTCACTATCAATGAAGAAGATTACAAGATGATCTAACACCCTAAATCCTGGAAAATAACAATCCGATTTCCTTTTACAAAATCACTCTCAGTGTTTCCCTCTCTTTAAGATGTTCTCTCTCTTGTTTTTCTGACTAACTGACTTCTAACCCTCATCAAGTTCCATTTATATATCAATAGAACTTGATTTACACAGTTGCTTAAGACCCAAGTAATAACCGCCTAAGGCAATGTAACTGAAAAGTGTTCCTGGACACTGCCTAAGACTAAATACAATTATTACAACAAAGACTAGATTAAAACATTTACAGGGTAAGGAATTTAGATCAATTACAACAATATGGGAAGGAGAAATGGAGTTCCGTGATACTGAGTTGTTCAATCGAGTGTGTATTTTTGGCAAACAAATGGTTGGAGAATTACCCAGTCCTCTAATGCTCTAGTGAGTAGACTAGAGTGCTCAAAGCTACGATTGATTTTATCTGGATCTTTTATTTTGTTGAGTCTCTTGTGGGGCAGAGAAGTTATTATGGCGGCTCGTGGTGCCAGATGAGTCCATGCATGCACCCAGGCCCAGCCTAACTAGTAAGTTGTTTAAGGCCTCAATTTTTTCAAAAATTAATAGGTATATATATATAAAAAAAAAAAAAAAAAAACAACTCATGTTGAAAAATCTCTCGTGATTCTTCTTTTGTACGTGGGTCTCATATTTTTATCTTTGTTAGGTCTAATCTAATTACATAAATATTTAAGGTTTTTTTTCTTTTTATGTGTCGGATATGTTATCACTCCATGTGATATGTTTTTGTACTTATTTAATGCTCTCAAGTACTCTCTAAATAAAATAATGTTTTTCTAGTTTCCAAATAAAATAATCAAATACATCTTTCTTTTATTTTGACCGTGCCTTATTAATAACAAAGTTCTTTTTTGTTAACTCTTAATAAAAAAAATTCCAATGCGTGAATGTTATTTATTTCTGTACTAAAAAATAACTTACAACTAAGTAATAATTAATAAATATATAAAAATCACAAAATTCAAAGTATTTTATTAATAATTAGGTACAAATGTTAGTTTATTTATTTATTTGATAGGTAGTTATAATTATTTTAGGTATTAGTATTTGTGTTTGTGAGATCTGTTTTTCGTTGAAGATGCCTAATGTTGCACTATTCTAAGGATTGAGAATATACGGATTGTCATGGACTCTATCGAGCTTTCGGGCTCTTCAATCTTCGAAGATTCATCGGGATGGTAGCCGAAGTTATGGAAGTGTGGAAGACGGTGAGATTTGGAGAGCCGACTGTAAAATGTTGATGCGGTTTGCCTACCTCTCGTTGGCCATCATGTCTCTTAAGGTGTGTGATTTTAATATGTTTGCCACACTGATTTGGCACATTCAAAACAATAGAAACGACGAGCTATAATTCGAGCTACGTCGATAGTGTAGTGGATCCGAGAGTTTTCGCACAGCCAATGCTTCTACTGTACGTGCTCCAGTTCCAGTTCTCTGAATGGCTCCACGGCGGTTGCTTCTCGCCCCTAAACCCACCTGCAACGACTTGCTGCGCGGCAACAGGCTACATTACATACATACATCCTCCTTGCTAAACAATTAACCACATAATGGTGGATGGCAAGCTTTTTTCCTTCTAACATTTTACCCCTTTCCTATTCCTTCTTCTCTACCTATTAAGTCTTTTTTTATTCATTAGCCCAGTAGTATTTTATTTATCTA
This sequence comes from Urtica dioica subsp. dioica, assembly GCF_054948205.1. Taxonomy (NCBI): domain Eukaryota; kingdom Viridiplantae; phylum Streptophyta; class Magnoliopsida; order Rosales; family Urticaceae; genus Urtica; species Urtica dioica. Next base: position 40,582,888 of record NC_142759.1, on the reverse strand, counting down.
AAGAGTTTATATTGATCCCTCTCAATATTTTTATAAGCAGGAAACACAATAAAATTTCCACAAAATTAATACTTCAATTCATTTTGTTTAATTTTTTATCTCCAAAATTTAATACATATCCAATTTTTATTTTTGAAATCTGCCCCTACTTATCACAGTGTGGGCAATGGGCTACAACTGGGAGAGAGCGCCAGGAGTCCACATGTCACCCTCAAGGCAGTCCCAGCCCCGGCTCCATCGCAATTGAGAATGCTCCCATGTCAGCGCTGTATCTCGAAATAACGCAGAGAAACCCAGTGAAGTGAAGATCCTGCTTTATTCAAGAACGAGACCCACACAATACCCAAAGATGCAAATCTTTGATGGGATTAGTTATTTAACAATACCTAACAACATGATGTGTTTATACAAGCCAAAGCTATACCGTAAACATGTTTATGCCTTGGCAGAAAGAAAAAAACACGTATCAGACAACTACGGATTTTTTAGTTTTCAGTTATTGGTTTTGTTACTACTGTCTGTGTCCGACTTCTCGCCTTCTTCACCTTTTGATCCCAAGATGTATGCCTTGGCAGAGCTTTGAGCCCACTCTATCGCCTTCTTTATCTGCCACGAGAAATTATGCTTCTTTTTAGATCATATCTAGATTTCTACTCCAAACTCCGAAGGATTTAATTTTCATAAAAGCATAGCCTGTCTAGTTCATCTAACATAGACCCAATATTTTCCCCTCGGTTACACGTCTTGAATAATAATTTGTATTTGTGCTACGCCGTCCTCTTAATAACTCTTTTGAAACTTGAACCTCTTAAGTATGATTAAGAATTCGATTCTACGGAAGAAAAAAACAGGCAACTGGGTTGAAATTTATAATTATTGCCACCTAGTTGGGTGGGAAATTACCATAGTCAAATAATATCGACGTCAAATTCAGAGAGAAACATGCCAAGAATGAACCTAAAATTAATTATCGGGGAACCCAGAAGAATCGTACAGCTAATTTATATTACATATATTGTGAACACCAATTCTCGAGAATAAGCCTTTCATACTTTGGTAAGAGAATACTGCAAGCCGAACGAACTCCGTAACATTGTCATCCGTTTAAGAACAGGATTGATTGAAATAATAATCATTAACAGAAGTATAAATCTACGTAAGGAATAGAGATCCAATCAATAGAGAGAGAGAGAGAGAGAGGGGTTTACGGGGTCAAGAGCATTGGGCTGTGGGCCATAATCTGCGGTCAAGAGAAAGTAAGCAGCAGTGGCCGTAGCCACCATTGTCGTCCTTCTCACTAGCTTGTCTGTCTTCGCGTTCATCATCATTCTTCTTCGGTCATCTAATTCAGATGCTACAGGTTTTTCCTCTTTCAGAAGAACAGGAAAGATCAAACCTCCCTCGACTGGGTGGTGGGTATGGGTCTGGTCTTTTCCCCCCTCTCTCAATCGACAAAAAACGACTTGTATAATGCGACGACCAAGATTACTGTCGTTTGCGATACATGTCAGTAAGAAATAATGTTTAATGTTTGCGATACATGTCAGTAAGAAATAATGTTTAATGTTTGCGATACATGCCATAATGACATTGTTTAATGTTTATTAAGCCTATTTTTAGTATTTTTAAAAGCTAAATTGTATTTAAGTTTTTGGTAAAATAATTTTTTTTTAAATTATAAATGTTTTTCAATATTTTAACCATAAAATTAGAAGTTATATTTTGAAACTTTTTAAACGTAACTTTTGTTGTTGACTTATACTTTATCTTTCCAAATCTTTTTTATCGGCCAAGCCGCCTTCACGTAGATCACGTACTTCATTGCGAAGGTCGTGAATCATGGTGACGACGTCTGTTGTCGCACGAAAATGGACAACGATTAATTATCTTGGGCGGTTCGATCCAAGGGCGGACCAAGTGATCGCACCCGGGCCAAAAATGTGAACTCGTGGATCGAGTTGCACCCTCCAGACCCTGAGGTGTGTTTTGGAGGGTGTGACCGTGCCAAAGGTTGGCTGCCTACGTACCCGTTGGTCGGGATCAGGTCAGAATGTAGTTCAAGGTGCGTGTTGGGGGCCATCTTGGGCACGGAGGCTGAGAATCCAAGGCTTTCGAGTAGGACCCGGCTCGTAGCTTCTAGTGAAGACTTTAGAGGGGTCGCTTGCCTCATAGCTCGGAGTTCTAGCTCAAGGGCCAAAAAGCAGGAGCACATCGTGTGCACTGTAGAGACTCGGGTCGCAAAAGAGGAGGGCGCTACCTCTCGTGGAGGGGGGTCCTTGTGCTTCTGAGCCGAGAGAGGAGGAGCGCGCGCTCTTGGAATGTCACAAGAGCATGGGTGGAGAGGAGAGCTCTTCAGAGGACACAAGCTAGAGGTCCAAGTGAACAGGGGAGAGAGAGAGAGTTCTAGAGGAGGAGAAACTGTTGTGTTGGAGAAAGATGTGTGAAGAATTGGATGCCTTTCCCTCCCCCAAGGGGGGGGGGGGGGTATTTATAGCTTTGGAGGAGGCCTTGGGCCGGGCCCCTCAAGGCCCGCCGGATGGCCGGGAGCGGGGCGTGCGAGGCACAACGCCTGGACGGGCGCAGGTCGCATGGAGCGTGCTGTCTGGACGGGGAGCGGGGCCCGCTGGGCGAAAGGCTTGGACGGGCGCGGGGTGCCCGGCCGAGGCAGCAAGAACGCTCGGCCGGGGCAGCGGGAGGTCCCTTCTATAGGCAGCAGGGGCACTCGGCCGGGGTAGTAGGGACACCCGTGCCGAGGCAACAGGAGCACCCGACCGAGGCAGCAGGGGCACTCGGCCGGGGCAGCAGGGACACCCGGCCGAGGCAGTAGGGGCACTCGGTCGGGGCAGCAGGGACACCCGGCCGAGGCAGCAGGAGCACTCGGCCGGGGCAGTAGGGGCATCCGGCCGAGGCAGCAGGGGCGCTCGGCCCAGGGCGCCCGCGGGCGCGGGAGCGCGCACGGGCCGGGGCAGCCGGGGGCGCGGGAGCGCGCACGGGCCAAGGCGGCCGGGGGCGTGGGTGCGCTAGGGCGCGCGTGGGCCCATTGGGCCGGGGGCGCATGCTGGTGCGCGCGCGGGCCCATTGGGCCGGGAGCGCATGCACGTGCGCGGGCCTGTTGGGCCGGGTGCGCAGGCACGCACGCGGGCCGGGGCGCGGGCATGCTGGCGCGCACGCGGGCCAATAGGGCCGGTGGGCATGGGTGCGCTAGGGCGCGCGGGCCCAGTGGGCCGAGGCCCTATTGGGTGATCCGGCCGGCGATGCCCGGCCGATCTTGAATTGTTTTTAAATTTCCGGTTTGCCGAAAACGACCGGTACCATTAGCCCCCCAAGTTTACGGCTTGCGGATCGCGAGTCGTGAACTTTAGTTTGAAAAAAGGGCGTTGAGGTCTTTTTACCCCTTTGACCATGTGTGATCTTTGATGATTTTTTTTTACTCGGCCGAACCCAGGGGGGTCGGACCGGGCCGGCTGGGAGGCATGGCCCGCGCGCGGCCTGATGCTGGCGGGCCAGCGCGCGCGCGCGTGGCCGGTGCACGGGCCGGGCCCATCATGCGCGCGCGAAGGGGGAGGGGGGGGGGGGGGGGGGAGGAGCAGGGTTTGCTCCTTCCTCTCTTATAAATAGGAGGGTCCCTCTCCCTTTTTTCCTCACACTGGCAGCCTTTTGGAGATTGGAAAATTCCTTTGAGTTTGAAATTTCCCTTTGGGCAGCCGATTTTTACCCTTTAAATGGGGAGTGAACTTTTTTCCCACGTTGATGATCCCGAGGTTGACTCTTTCTTCCCTTCCCAAGATTTTGGGAGGGCAGCCAAGGGCCCCTTTGAGGAACTCGACAGGATTTCCATCTTCGTCTCGGAAGACTCTCGCGCGGCCGATCAATGGCTCACGGAGTTGGAGACTGACGTCGCGGCAGTTGCCGAGCTGGCGGGGCCCGAGAGCGGCCCACCTACCGGGTGCGGACCCGAAGGGGAGGACGAAGGGTCTAAAGACTCGCGTTCGTCACGACTAGTGAATAACTTGGTCTCCTGCGAGGCGTCCTTTGACGCCCCCTCGCTCAAACAGCGAGGTGAGGCGACCGTGTGCGCAGGGCTTCCTCGGGCGTCTGGCTTAGTTGCCTTGGGTGCCGAACTTGCGATAGTACCGTCCGAATCGTTCTTGGACGAGATTTATTGTGATGATCCCCTAGGATCGGGCTCGGAAGGCCTTGGAGAGGACCTGGTGGCTTCCCTTGCGATGGGGAAGGCGGTGCGTAGTGGGAAAGTGCTGGAGACGGCCAAAGCGGCCTTTTACTCAGTGGAATCTTCAGGCTACACCTACGCAAGGTCTATGGAGAGGACTCGCTTGTACGGAGTAGGCGACTCTGTTGCCCCCGACGGCTTGGACTACAAGGGGGTCGATGCTGAGAGCACGCTCACCACCCGAGTCTTTAGCGCGCTCCGGGAGACATACGACATCCCTCCCTCGGTGGGGCTGCTCAGGCCTGGCCCCGAGGACAGGCCCTCCCGCCCGAGGAACGGGTTTGCGGCCGTAATGATCGGGAGTCTTATTTGTGGGATGCGCCTCCCGTTCCCGTCGATCGCCCATCGGATTCTGGCCCGACTAGGGGTCCATGCTTGTCAAATGAGCTCGGCGTTCTATCGCCTGTTGGCCACATGTTTCATGGAGTGGCACTGTCAGACACAGCATGCCATGACCGTGGACGACTTCCGCAATCTGGTTGCCGTCTTCCCGGCGCCGGGGCAGCCGGGCTTCCACATGGTCCGCGCTCGGGGCAACGTGAGCCTAGTCGATGAACAAATGAACTAACATCTAGAAGGTCCTTCTAGAAGCCTTATTTTCTTCCAACCCAAGGAAAAGAGAGGCTGAATTTCGTGCAGCTCATAGTGTGAAAGAGAGTTTATTTTGTGCATTAATGTATGAAGATACTTGCCAAAAGAAAAAGAGGAAACAAATTTGCTTATAGAAGAACAAGGGAATTCGACCAAAGAGGGAGAAAACAAATGAGCAAACAAATCCATGTGGCATGAGGTAATGTGTTACACGCCCAAATGAAGAAAAGGAAACAATGGATTTGCTCATGAATATGTGATATTCAATAGAGAAGAGGAAACTACATTTTGAAGGTAAAACCTCTCCTATAAATAGAGCCCTCATTCTTCTCATTTCATTCATTCCAAAGTTTTAGAGATTGAGAGCTTCTCTCTCTAGAACCTCTTGGCCGACCTCCTCTCTTTCTCTCTCTAGTTCTTTTTCGTTTTTGTTTTGGCACCTAGGTCCACATTTGACCTAGTGTTTTAGCTCTTCGACTCTAAGACTTGTTCTTGAGTCGTCGTGTTTAAAAGTGCCCACTCACTAATTCCTTTTCTCTCGAGTGATTCTTGTTGGAATCGATCTAGGGTTTAAGAAAAAGATTAAACGCTTCGGGAAGCGGCGGAATTTTAAAAATTTTCTTTTACAAGTAAAACAGTTTTTACTAACCTAGACAAGTGCAAGTACATGTAATTAAAAACCAATATGAGCTAGAAGTTTACTAACCTTTCTTGAAGCTTGAACTTTGAAGAAGCTTGTGGAAAGTTTGCAACGCTCGTCTCCCCTCGCAGCACGTCTCTCTTTCTTTCCTCGGCACCTCGAGCAACCACGAAAGTTTCTATCACTAAATCACTCGAAAAGAAGGAATCAGTGAGTGGGCACTTTTAAACACTACGACTTAAGAACAAGTCTCGAAGTCGCAGAGCTAAACACTAGGTCGAGTGAGGACCTAGGTGCCAAGACAAGAAATAATCGAAAATAAACTAGAGAGAAAGAGAGAGAGGATTTTCGGCCAAAGTTCTAGAGAGAGAGTCTCTCAAATCTCTTAAACTTGGATGAATGAAATGTGAGGAAATGAGGCTCCTATTTATAGGAGAGGTCTCACCTTCAATAAGGTAGTTTCCTCTTCTATAGAATATCACATATTCATGAGCAATTTCCTCTTTTTTCCCTTTGAGACACTCGGCCAACTCAAGGCTTCTAGAAGCCTTGATTTGTTTCCAATTTTGTTCAAGGCCTTGCCTTGTCTCTCACTTGGCCGATTCCCACTTTCATCTTGGAGGAAATTTGTTTCCTCTTTTTCTTTCGGCAAGTATCTAAATACATTTATGCACAAAATAAACTCTCCTATTTCTCTATTAGGGTAGGCGCCCAAGTCTCTCTAGAAGGAGCTTCTAGAAGCTTCTTCATTTGTTCATGACAACATGAGAAAGGCCCATTAAGAATTTTCAATAAAATTCTCATGAAATGAAATTAATTCACAAGGCCCAGTTAATCATATTATGGCCGAGTGACATTACGTCATCAAATGAACTTGTCAAAATTTATTGACATCCATTTCATCCTTATGTCTCAAAAGACAAAAATACCCTTTCGACAATTTTCGTTCTTGTTTTGACTTAGCTTCCAGTTTAACTATTCCTATCGATGTGATTCGTGATAGTGACCTCATTGTTGTCAATGGTGCCCACAAGAAGAGTAGTAGTGTCTATTTATGTACATTTGATGTCATATAGTCTTACGAAGACTCTTGCTTGTAATTGCTTATTCATTAATAAAAAGTTGAAACGTTCATTCAATCTTCTTTGTTTGAAGCTTTATGTAACACCTTAGTCTTTTAGTCCATAAACAAACTTAACAACTTACGAAGAGACAAATGTAGATTTGCATGAACAAACTCTTCGTAGTTTGCTTAAAACGATATATTCGCAATCTTAGGGTCAAAGGACTATTGACCTCAGTATGATTGTTAGAAGAATCTATGATGTCTGGTTATGAGGCATTGAGAGTTGGAGACTCTATAGTTCTTCTAGGTATCTTCCGAAGATACTGAATTGACCAGTGCACTTCTAGAGACAATATAAGAACAAACCATTTAACCTCTTATGTCTCGAAGTCACTATGTATGAATTGCATCATGCTTACCTTAATCCTGAAATGAGACATGCCATTTCACACCTTAGTATTCTCATTTGAGAAAGTCAAAGTTCGGACTCACTATGTGATTCCGAACAAGGCCTATTGGTGAAGTACTAAGTTGTGAGTCTGTCATGAGTAACTTTGTGAAGTTCTCATAGATATGGAATTCATGTACAAGATTGCTGAAATGCAATGTATGTCACCTCATGCTTTGTTCCTTGGAGTGTGAATAAATGAACTGGCCAGTGTCCAAATTGAGTCCTGACTCTTTTGGATGAAACAATGTGACTTGTTAGCTCCTCGTCAATACATTGTTTCTAACTTATTCACAAGCGACAAAGGAGTTGAGGAAATAACAGCTAGAAGGGTAAAATGGTAATTTAGTAAATCCCGACTAGCTGATGACATTCATGAAGGGTAAACATAGATAATATTCAGTGGATCCGCTCATTATAATTAGGTGAATTCTTGAGTAGAAAATAAATTCATTTGAACCGATAGATTTTCAGTGTCAACTCTTTAGTGGAGTCAGTTGGCATTAAGCTAAACTTGGAAAAGGTTTGTGAACTTTTGAGTCCAAGTGTTTAGCTCAAGCTTTGTTCATTTGGGTCCATGAGGTCACTGTCACGAATCACATCGAGTAGGAATAGTTAAACTGAAAGCTAAGTCAAAACAAGAACGAGACAGTTTTACGAAAATTGTCAAAAGGGTATTTTTGTCTTTTTGGACATAGGACGAAAAAAATGTCAATACATTTTTTTGACATTGTCATATGATGAAAAATGAAATAAATATTGCTCAGCCATATTAGTGTAATTGGGCCTTGAGGATTAATTTCATTTCATAGAATTTTACTTGAAAATTCTTAATGGGCTTTTCTTATGTTGTCATGAACAAATGAAGAAACATCTAGAAGCTCCTTCTAGAAGCTCAAATTTCGTCCAACCCAAGGAAAATAAGGCTGAATTTCGTTCATGCCATAGTGGGAAAGAGAGTTTATTTTGTGCATTGATGTATGAAGATACTTGCCAAAAGAAAAGGGGGAAACAAATTTCCTTAAGAAGGAAAGTGCATTTTCGGCCAACTAAGAGGAAATCAAATGAGGAAACAAATCCTAAGCCTTCATGAGGCATGTTGGACGTGCAAGGCAATAGGAAAAGAGGAAACTACCTTTTGAAGGTAATCCTCCTCCTATAAATAGGAGCCTCATTCCTCACATTTCATTCATCCAAGTTTAAGAGATTTGAGAGACTCTCTCTCTAGAACTTTGGCCGAACTCCTCTCTCTCTCTCTAGTTTATTTTCGATTTTGTTTTGGCACCTAGGTCCTCATTTGACCTAGAGTTTAGCTCTGCGACTTCAAGACTCGTTCTTAAGTCGTAGTGTTTAAAAGTGCCCACTCACTGATTCCTTTTATTTCGAGTGATTTAGTGATAGAAACTATCGTGGTTGCTCGAGGTGCCGAGGAAAGAAAGAGAGACGTGCTGCGAGGGGAGACGAGCGTTGCAACTTTCCAAAAGCTTCTACAAGGTTCAAGCTTCAAGAAAGGTTAGTAAACTTCTATACTCATAATAGGTTTTAATTACATGTACTTGCTCTTGTCTAGGTTAGTAAAAACTGTTTTACTTGTAAAAGAAAATTTTTAAAATTCCGCCGCTTACTGAAGCGTTAATTATTTTCTCAAACCCTAGATCGATTCCAACAAATGGTATCAGAGCTATGGTCAAAGAGATGCATGTACATGTTTTTAAAATTATGAGCTTGAAAATCGTTTTCGAAAGTTTACTAATTTTGTGACAAGTTAGAATTGTAATCTTAGATTTTTTTTAATTTATTGCTCATGCCTTTAAATTAAAAACCATGTTGTTTTTCTATGATTTTGGGATGTTTTTAAAACACACTAGAATCAGTTCTAAAAGTTTTTAATTTTTTATATTGAAAAACGTGTTTTAAAGTTTTGAGAAATTTCGAGTAAAATTTTGTGACTAGTTTTTGTTATCTTGCTAGTTTCTTATTTTTACTTGAATCGTTTTATGCTTGTTGTTATTTCTTTTATGCCTTGTTATTACCTTGCTAATAAAACACAAATAAAAGCTTTAAACAACCTTCATAAAACGTTCCGTTACACTCGATTCTTTTTCGCACCTAAAAAGGACCAAGCTTTAATTTATTTCTTTTTCTTCGAGCTGGAGTAAACCCGCATTTAAAGTGGAATAACTCTCTGCTCAGAAATCGAAATTTAATGATTCTTGAATCAAATTAAAGCTCTGTCTGTCCTCTGTCCAATGCCACCGGTTTCGGTTCAAAAGGACATCGGACCCGCCAGATATGGCGATTTTACTCCGAGGTGCGCGGCTGTCTGAAACTCCAGTTTTTTAGAAATCCGGATTTTCAAACCCCACTACCATGAGTTATAGAACTCTAATGAGAAAATTTTCTTGAGAAAAAATGTTTTTCATATGATTATAAACATGATGTGTAAAGATAAAAGTTTTGATTTTTGAAAGATTAATTGAAATTGAGTTTTTACAAAACTAGTTTGAATTTTGAAAAACCGTTTTCACTTTCAAACTTGAAAAATATTTTGTCACCCATATCAAATAAGTTTTCAAAACTATATCTATATCACATATGTTCAAAATCTATATGCTCTTGAAAATTTGAGTGGGAGGTCTCCTTGTAGACAAGCCGAAAAATAAAAAGATGTGTAATCTCAAACTTTCAAGTGTTCGAGTGAGTTGAAGTTCACACTTCCCTCACGCACTTTCCCGAAATAGAAAATAGGAAAAGATCGAGTATCTACCTTGTGCCTTTATGCACTAATACTGCTCTGAACATGTCGATCTAGGATTCTCTTCTAGTTGTCCGCTCTGTCGCTCTCTAACTAGGAAATTTGTTTCCGAACTTATATGAGTCGATGAACCATCTCCAAAAACTAAGTGGGAGGGTTATACTTGTTGTTTGTAACCCACGATCCCCAACACTAATGAAAAGTGCAAGTGTCGCCGGACTAAGAGTCACCCTCGTGGCCCTCTCTTAAATGAGAGTACTCAAGGGCGCTTTGCTCTGATCATTGCTCAATGAGCTACGTCCGAGAGTGAGACGATGATGACAAGGCCTCCCCTCGGCGAATTGTTTTTCAAAGTCAATCTTTTGGACTAAGTGGTTGGTTACACACTTAGACTCAATCCCTAGTAATCCTCCCTCGAGGCCCTGCGAAAGGATGTGAGTGATCAAACCAATTTACAAGGTGGCTAGTCAAAATTGATGTATTGACATCTTGGCTATGCATTAATGATGAGTCATTTACTTATGAAAGGAGACTCGTTGCGGCCTTCCCTCGAAGGAGTAAAGTGTCATTTCGTTCATAACACCTTTGGATTTTATAAAGTCTTAAACAAACTTAAATCCTAAACCAAAGACTAATCATAAACTTGTTTCCACTTTTATAGGCAATATGTCTCCCAACTCTCTCTCTTTCATCCTTTCCTCGAACAAACTCGAAAACGAAAACTACGTAGATTCGAAATGTAACCTCGACATTATACCTACCGTTAACAAGCACAAATGGGTACTCACCACCCCGTGTCCTCCTCTGACGAATGATGATTCAAATCAAGAGGACAATGACGCCTTAGCGGCCTGGCTTCGATCCGATGAGATTGTGAGGTGCTATATATTGGCATCTATGAACAATATGCTGAAAGAGCAACATCGTGACTTCGAGACTGCCGCTGACATGCTCTACAATCTCCTTGAGATGTTTGGAGGGCAAAGGCGTCAAACAAGGCTACAAGCAGTCCGACAGTTTATGAACTGTCATATGCAGGCTAGGACTCCTGTTAGAGACTTTATGATATTGATCATTAGTCATCTGAGTAAAATGGAAATCCTAGGATCTGAGATTGATGGGAAGAATGTCATAGATGTGATCTTAGAAACTATCCCCGCATCTCTTGATACCTCCAAGATGAACTACTCCATTAACAAGCTAGAGTACACTGTTACCAAGCTTATGGAGGAACTTCACACTGCTGTAGGTTTCACTAAGAGAAAGAGGAATCAAGGAGAGGCACATGCTACTGAGCAAAAAGCCTCCGCCTCTGGAACTGTGAAGAGACCTTACAAGGCTGATAAAAAGAACTGTCCCGCCTATCTCAAAGCAAAGGAACATAGTATTGTACTAGTTACCGAAGCATGCTTAGTAGCTGATAATGTATCAACGTGGACTCTTGACTCCGCTGCTACTAACCATATTTGTTGTTCCCTGAATGGTTTCAAGAAAACCAAAAGCTTAGAGGAAGGCGAGTTCTGTTTCAAATGGGGTGATGGGAGCCTGGTGTCTGCGAAGGCTGTGGGATCCGTGACGTTGTCTTTTGAAGACCGCACTTTAAACTTGAATAATGTTTATTTTGTTCCTACTTTTGGGAAGAACTTAATATCCGTTGCTCGTCTTCGTGAGCAAGATTATTGTTTAAAGTTCATTAAGAATGGAATTCGTATTTCGTTTCCTGATAATTCTTTTGTCACTGATGCATGTATGAAGAATGCTCTTTTCTACATCTATCCCACTCAGCCTTCTCTTTTAGACACCGAAATAGATAATGATCTAATTAGGGAGCCAAAGAGGATCAAACTTTCTGAATCCTCCGATCTAACAAAATCAACACACCTATGGCACTTGAGACTTGGTCATATCAGTCTAGAAAGGATTAAGAGACTTGTGAGGGATGGTCCACTCCAAGCCTCTGCAATAGGTTCACTACCTACTTGTGAATCCTGCATAGAAGGAAAAATGACTAAGCGACCTTTCTCCGATAAGGGTCGAAGAGCCACTGAGTTGCTGGAACTAATACATTATGATGTATGTGGTCCGCTCAACCAACAGGCACGTGGAGGATACGAATACTTCGTTACCTTCACCGATGATTACTCAAAATATGGGTTTGTCTATTTTCTTAAACACAAATCCGAGACCTTTAACGTATTTAAGGTCTTTAGGGCTTTAGTGGAAAAGCAAACTGGCAAAGTGATCAAAACCCTTCGATCCGATCGAGGTGGTGAGTATATGTCTGGAGAGTTCGATGACTTTCTTAAAGAAGAAGGTATCGCTTCTCAGCTTACCGCACCTGGCACACCTCAACAAAACGGAGTGTCAGAGAGAAGGAACCGAACTCTAATGGAGATGGTTAGATCAATGATGAGTTACTCATCACTCCCTCCTTCCTTTTGGGGATATGCCCTCGAAACAGCCGCCTACATTCTGAACCAAGTTCCGTCCAAAACGGTTCCTGGTACTCCTTATGAACGATGGACTGGCCGTAAAGTGAATCTTGGCCGCATCCGAATTTGGGGTTGCCCTGCACATGTGCTAAGGCAAAAGACTAGCAAGTTGGCTAGTAGGTCAGAATTGTGCCTGTTTGTGGGATATCCAAAGGAAACCAAAGGTTTCATTTTCTATAGTCCCGAGGATGATAAGACTTTCGTTAGCACGAATGCTCGTTTCCTTGAGGAGGACTTCATGAAGGATGCGAAACCTAGAAGCAAAATTGTGCTTGAAGAAAAGTTGGGTGAGGAAGCTTCTACCTCATCTGTAAGAACTGTTCTTACCCCAACTTAAACACAACCAAACTCATCAGAATCTCGTCAAGTAGTACTTAGACGTAGTGGGAGGGCTACTCAAAAGCCTGACAGGTACATGTCTTATGGAGACTCTCTTCTAGCCGTCTACGACATGGATGACCCTGTTTCCTATAGCCAAGCGATGGCTTGTTCTGAATCAAACCTTTGGCTTGACGCCATGAAAGTTGAAATGCACTCGATGTATGTCAACAAAGTCTGGAAACTTGTAGACCTTCCTGAAGGGATTAAACCCGTAGGGTGTAAGTGGATATACAAGAAGAAAAAGGGTCCTGATGGGAACGTCGAGACGTTCAAAGCACGACTTGTGGCGAAGGGTTATACCCAACAAGAAGGGATTGACTATGAAGAAACCTTCTCGCCAGTCGCGATGCTTAAATCCATCCGCATACTCCTATCCATAGCTGCAGCTCTCGACTATGAGATCTGGCAAATAGATGTCAAGACAGCCTTTCTGAATGGCAATCTTGACGAGCGCATTTACATGGCTCAACCAGACGGTTTCGTGGATAAAGGTCAAGAGACCAAGGTTTGTGAGTTGCTTAAATCCATTTATGGACTAAAGCAAGCATCTAGGTCATGGAATATTAGATTCGATGAAACTGTAAAGAGCTTTGGCTGTGAACAGTCAATAGATGAGCCTTGTGTTTACAAGTTAATACACGAAGGTAAAGTTGTGTTTCTGGTACTATATGTCGATGATATACTACTCATTGGTAATGACGTGGGTAAGTTATCTGAGGTTAAGGTCTAGCTAGCAAAGCAATTCGATATGAAGGATCTAGGAGAAGCCGCGTACATTCTGGGAATCCAAATCTTTCGAGATAGGAAAAACCGGACCCTGTCGCTCTCTCAAGCATCTTATATTGATAAGGTGATGGATCGCTTCTCGATGCAAGACTGCAAGAGGGGTCAAACACCCTTTAGGCATGGAGTTTCACTCTCTAAGGACCAGTCTCCCAAGACTGCACAAGAGATTGAAGACATGAGGAAGATTCCTTACGCCTCTGCCGTAGGAAGCCTCATGTATGCTATGCTTTGCACTAGACCTGATATATGTTTCGCCGTTGGCGTAGTTAGCCGTTTCCAATCCAACCTTGGACCCGAGCACTGGATTCCTGTTAAGCATGTTCTTAAGTATCTTCGAAGAACTAGGAACTTGATGCTTACATACTCAGGTACTGACCTGACTATGACGGGATATACCGACTCCGATTTTCAAGCGGATAAGGATTCCAGGAAATCCACTTCGGGATCTGTGTTCATCCTTAATGGTGGAGATGTTGTGTGGAGAAGTATTAAGCAATCTTGCATTGCTGACTCCACAATGGAAGCAGAATATGTGGCTGCTTGTGAAGCATCCAAAGAGGCTGTATGGCTTAAAAAGTTCCTTAAGTTTTTGGAAGTTGTTCCAAACGTCGACGAGCCCATGACCCTTTATTGTGATAATAGTGGGGCTGTCGCTAACTCAAAGGAACCTAGAAGCCATAAGCGCTCTAAGCATATTGAGAGGAAATACCATTTGATTCGAGAGATCGCGCAACGCGGAGACGTGGAGGTGAAGTAGATCTCTGGAAGATCCATTCACCAAGGCCCTAGCGAACATGGTCTTCGACCAACTTCGAGAGGGATTAGGCATGTAGAACTACTCACATCTTCTTTGAGTCAAGTGGGAGTTTGTTGTCAATGGTGCCCACAAGAAGAGTAGCAGTGTCTATTTATGTACATTTTATGTCATATAGTCTTACGAAGACTCTTGCTTGTAATTGCTTATTCATTAATAAAAAGTTGAAACGTTCATTCAATCTTCCTTGTCTGAAGCTTTATGATAAAACCATAGTCTTTTAGTCCATAAACAAACTAAACAACTTACGAAGAGACAAATGTAGATTTGCATGAACAAACTCTTCGTAGTTTGCTTAAAACGATATATTCGCAATCTTAGGGTCAAAGGACTATTGACCTCAGTATGATTGTTAGAAGAATCTATGATGTCTGGTTATGAGGCATTGAGAGTTGGAGACTCTATAGTTCTTCTAGGTATCTTCCGAAGGTACTGAATTGACCAGTGCACTTCTAGAGACAATATAAGAACAAACCATTTAACCTCTTATGTCTCGAAGTCACTATGTATGAATTGCATCATGCTTACCTTAATCCTGAAATGAGACATGCCATTTCACACCTTAGTATTCTCATTTGAGAAAGTCAAATTTCGGACTCACTATGTGATTCCGAACAAGGCCTATTGGTGAGGTACTAAGTTGTGAGTCTGTCATGAGTAACTTTGTGAAGTTCTCATAGATATGGAATTCATGTACAAGATTGTTGAAATGCAATGTATGTCACCTCTTGCTTTGTTCCTTGGAGTGTGAATAAATGAACTGGCCAGTGTCCAAATTGAGTCCTGACTCTTTTGGATGAAACAATGTGACTTGTTAGCTCCTCGTCAATACATTGTTTCTAACTTATTCACAAGCGACAAAGGAGTTGAGGAAATAACAGCTAGAAGGGTAAAATGGCAATTTAGTAAATCCCGACTAGCTGATGACATTCATGAAGGGTAGCATAGATAATATTCAGTGGATCCGCTCATTATAATTAGGTGAATTCTTGAGTAGAAAATAAATTCATTTGAACCGAGAGATTTTCAGTGTCAGCTCTTTAGTGGAGTCAGTTGGCATTAAGCTAAACTTGGAAAAGGTTTGTGAACTTTTGAGTCCAAGTGTTTAGCTCAAGCTTTGTTCATTTGGGTCCATGAGGTCACTGTCACGAATCACATCGATAGGAATAGTTAAACTGGAAGCTAAGTCAAAACAAGAACGAAAATTGTCGAAAGGGTATTTTTGTCTTTTGAGACATAAGGATGAAATGGATGTCAATAAATTTTGACAAGTTCATTTGATGACTTAATGTCACTCGGCCATAATATGATTAATTGGGCCTTGTGAATTAATTTCGTTTCATAAGAATTTTATTGAGAATTCTTAATGGGCCTTTCTCATGTTGTTATGAACAAATGAAGAAGCTTCTAGAAGCTCCTTCTAGACACATGTTGGGCGCCCATAATACCCAAAGAAAGAGAGTTTATTTTGTGCATAAATGTATATAGATACTTGCCAAAAGAAAAAGAGGAAACAAATTTGCATAAGGATGCTTAAGAATTTCGGCCAAGTAAGAAAAAGGCAAGGCAAGGCACATAAAAGGAAACAAATCCAAGCCTTCTAGAAGGCTGCCTTGGCCGTGTGGAATAAGAGGGAAATGGGCAATATTTGCTCATGAATATGTGATATTCTATAGAAGAGGAAACTACCTTATTGAAGGTGAGACCTCTCCTATAAATAGGAGCCTCATTCCACACATTTCATTCATCCAAAGTTTTAGAGATTGAGAGCTTCTCTCTCTAGACTTGGCCGCCCCTTCCTCTCTCTCTCTCTAGTTTATATTTTCGATTTTTCTTGTCTTGGCACCTAGGTCCTCACTCGACCTAGTTTTTAGCTCTGCGACTTCGAGACTCGTTCTTAAGTCGTAGTGTTTAAAAGTGCCCACTCATTGATTCCTTCTTTTCGAGTGATTTAGTGATAGAAACTTTCGTGGTTGCTCGAGGTGCCGAGGAAAGGAAGAGAGACGTGCTGCGAGGGGAGACGAGCGTTGCAAACTTTCCGAAAGCTTCTCCAAAGTTCAAGCTTCAAGAAAGGTTAGTAAATTCTTAGCTCATATTGGTTTTTAATTACATGTACTTGCACTTGTCTAGGTTAGTAAAAACTGTTTTACTTGTAAAAGAAATTTTTTAAAATTCTGCCGCTTACCGAAGCGTTAATTATTTTCTTAAACCCTAGATCGATTCCAACAAATGGTATCAGAGCTATGGTCAAAGATTAGCATGTACATGTTTTTAAAATTATGAGCTTGAAAATCGTTTTCGAAAGTTTACTAATTTTGTGACAAGTTAGAATTGTAATCTTAGATTTTTTTTAATTTAATGCTCTTGTCTTTAAATTAAAAAGCATGTTGATTTTCTATGAGTTTGGGATATTTTTAAAACACATTAGAATCAGTTCTAAAAGTTTTTAATTTTTTATATTGAAAAACGTGTTTTAAAGGTTTGAGAAATTTCGAGTAAAATTTTGTGACTAGTTTTGATATCTTGCTAGTTTCTTATTTTTACTTGAATCGTTTTATGCATGTTGTTATTTCTTTTATTCTATTTTATTACCCTGCTAATAAAACACAAATAAAAGCTTTAAACAACATCTTAAAACGTTCCATTACACTCGATTCTTTTTCGCACCTAAAAAGGACCAAGCTTTAATTTATTTCTTTTTCTTCGAGCTGGAGTAAACCCGCATTAAAAGTGGCATAACTCTCTGCTCAGAAATCTAAATTTAATGATTCTTAAATCAAATTAAAGCTCTGTCTATCCTCTGTCCAATGCCACCGGTTTCGGCTCAAAAGGACATCGGAGCCGCCAGATATGGCGATTTTATTCCGAGGTGCGCGGCTGTCTGAAACTCCAGTTTTTTAGAAATCCGGATTTTCAAACCCCACTACCATGAGTTATAGAACTCTAATGAGAAAATTTTCTTAAGCAAAAACGTTTTTCATATGATTATAAACATGATATGTAAGATTAAAATGTTTTGATTTTTGAATGTTTAATTGAAATTTGTTTTTTTTACAAAACTAGTTTGAATTTTGAAAAACCGTTTTCACTTTCAAACTTGAAAATATTTTGTCATCCAAATCAAATAAGTTTTCAAAATGTTTTCAAAACTATATCTATATCACATATGTTCAAAATCTATATGCTCTTGAAAATTTGAGTGGGAGGTCTCCTTGTAGACAAGCCGAAAAATAAAAAGATGTGTAATCTCAAACTTTCAAGTGTTCGAGTGAGTTGAAGTTCACACTTCCCTCACGCACTTTCCCGAAATAGAAAATAGGAAAAGATCGAGTATGTACCTTGTGCCTTTATGCACTAATACTGCTCTGAACATGTCGATCTAGGATTCTCTTCTAGTTGTCCGCTCTGTCGCTCTCTAACTAGGAAATCTGTTTCCGAACTTATAAGAGTCGATGAACCAACTCCAAAAACTAAGTGGGAGGGTTATAATTGTTGTTTGTAACCCACGATCCCCAACACTAATGAAAAGTGCAAGTGTCGCCGGACTAAGAGTCACCCTCGTGGCCCTCTCTTAAATGAGAGTACTCAAGGGCGCTTTGCTCTGATCATTGCTCAATGAGCTACGTCCGAGAGTGAGACGATGATGGCAAGGCCTCCCCTTGGGGGATTGTTTTTCAAAGTTGACCTTTTTGACTAAGTGGTTGGTTGCACACTTAGACTCAATCCCTAGTAATCCTCCCTCGAGGCCCTGCGAAAGGATGTGAGTGATCAAACGAATTTACAAGGTGGCTAGTCAAAATAGATGTATTGACATCTTGGCTTAGCATTAATGATGTGTCATTTACTTATAAAAGGAGATTTTTTGCGGCCTTCTCTTGAGGGAGTAAATTATCGTTTGGTTTATAACACCTTTGGATTTTATAAAAGTCTTAATAAAACTTAAATCCTAAACCAAAGACTAATCATAAACTTGTTTCAACTTACATAGGCAATATGTCTCTCAACCATATCTCTATCTTTCTTTCCTCGATCAAACTCGAAACGAAAAACTACGTAGATTCGATACGTAACCTCGACATAATACCTACCGTTAACAAGCACAAATGGGTACTCACCACCCCGTGTCCTCCTCTGACGAATGATGATTCAACTCAAGAGGACAATGACGCCTTAGCGGCCTGGCTTCGATCCGATGAGATTGTGAGGTGCTATATCTTGGCATCTATGAACAATATGCTGAAAGAGCAACATCGTGACTTCGAGACTGCCGCTGACATGCTCTACAATCTCCTTGAGATGTTTGGAGGGCAAAGGCATCAAACAAGGCTACAAGCAGTCCGACAGTTTATGAACTGTCATATGCAGGCTAGAACTCCTGTTGGAGACTTCATGATACTGATCATTAGTTTTCTGAATAAAATGGAATCCTAGGATCTGAGATTGATGGGAAGAATATCATAGATATGATCTTAGAAACTCTCCCCGCATCTCTTGATACCTCCAAGATGAACTACTCCATTAACAAGCTAGAGTACACTGTTACCAAGCTTATGGAGGAACTTCACACTGCTGTAGGTCTCACTAAGAGAAAGAGGAATCAAGGAGAGGCACATGCTACTGAGCAAAAAGCCTCCGCCTCTGGAACTGTGAAGAGACCTTAAAAGGCCGATAAAAAGAACTGTCCCGCCTATCTCAAAGCAAAGGAACATAGTATTGTACTAGTTACCGAAGCATGCTTAGTAGCTGATAATGTATCAACGTGGACTCTTGACTCCGCTGCTACTAACCATATTTGTTGTTCCCTGAATGGTTTCAAGAAAACCAAAAGCTTAGAGGAAGGCGAGTTCTGTTTCAAATGTGGGATCCGTGACGCTGTCTTTTGAAGACCGCACTTTAAACTTGAATAATTTTTATTTTGTTCCTACTTTTGGGAAGAACTTAATATCCGTTGCTCGTCTTCGTGAGCAAGATTATTGTTTAAAGTTCATTAAGAATGGAATTCGTATTTCGTTTCCTGATAATTCTTTTGTCACTGATGCATGTATGAAGAATGCTCTTTTCTACATCTATCCCACTCAGCCTTCTCTTTTAGACACCGAAATAGATAATGATCTAATTAGGGAGCCAAAGAGGATCAAACTTTCTGAATCCTCCGATCTAACAAAATCAACACACCTATGGCACTTGAGACTTGGTCATATCAGTCTAGAAAGGATTAAGAGACTTGTGAGGGATGGTCCACTCCAAGCCTCTGCAATAGGTTCACTACCTACTTGTGAATCCTGCATAGAAGGAAAAATGACTAAGCGACCTTTCTCCGATAAGGGTCGAAGAGCCACTGAGTTGCTGGAACTAATACATTATGATGTATGTGGTCCGCTCAACCAACATGCACGTGGAGGATACGAATACTTCGTTACCTTCACCGATGATTACTCAAAATATGGGTTTGTCTATTTTCTTAAACACAAATCCGAGACCTTTAACGTATTTAAGGTCTTTAGGGCTTTAGTGGAAAAGCAAACTGGCAAAGTGATCAAAACCCTTCGATCCGATCGAGGTGGTGAGTATATGTCTGGAGAGTTCGATGACTTTCTTAAAGAAGAAGGTATCGCTTCTCAGCTTATCGCACCTGGCACACCTCAACAAAACGGAGTGTCAGAGAGAAGGAACCGAACTCTAATGGAGATGGTTAGATCAATGATGAGTTACTCATCACTCCCTCCTTCCTTTTGGGGATATGCCCTCGAAACAGCCGCCTACATTCTGAACCAAGTTCCGTCCAAAACGGTTCCTGGTGCTCCTTATGAACGATGGACTGGCCGTAAAGTGAATCTTGGCCGCATCCGAATTTGGGGTTGCCCTGCACATGTGCTAAGGCAAAAGACTAGCAAGTTGGCTAGTAGGTCAGAATTGTGCCTGTTTGTGGGATATCCAAAGGAAACCAAAGGTTTCATTTTCTATAGTCCCGAGGACGATAAGACTTTCGTTAGCACGAATGCTCGTTTCCTTGAGGAGGACTTCATGAAGGATGCGAAACCTAGAAGCAAAATTGTGCTTGAAGAAAAGTTGGGTGAGGAAGCTTCTACCTCATCTGTAAGAACTGTTCTTACCCCAACTTAAACACAACCTAACTCATCAGAATCTCGTCAAGTAGTACTTAGACGTAGTGGGAGGGCTACTCAAAAGCCTGACAGGTACATGTCTTATGGAGACTCTCTTCTAGCCGTCTACGACATGGATGACCCTGTTTCCTATAGCCATGCGATGGCTTGTTCTGAATCAAACCTTTGGCTTGACGCCATGAAATTTGAAATGCACTCGATGTATGTCAACAAAGTCTGGAAACTTGTAGACCTTCCTGAAGGGATTAAACCCGTAGGGTGTAAGTGGATATACAAGAAGAAAAAGGGTCCTGATGGGAATGTCGAGACGTTCAAAGCACGACTTGTGGCGAAGGGTTATACCCAACAAGAAGGGATTGACTATGAAGAAACCTTCTCGCCAGTCGCGATGCTTAAATCCATCCGCATACTCCTATCCATAGCTGCAGCTCTCGACTATGAGATCTGGCAAATAGATGTCAAGACAGCCTTTCTGAATGGCAATCTTGACGAGCGCATTTACATGGCTCAACCAGACGGTTTCATGGATAAAGGTCAAGAGACCAAGGTTTGTGAGTTGCTTAAATCCATTTATGGACTAAAGCAAGCATCTAGGTAATGGAATATTAGATTCGATGAAACTGTAAAGAGCTTTGGCTGTGAACAGTCAATAGATGAGCCTTGTGTTTACAAGTTAATACACGAAGGTAAAGTTGTGTTTCTGGTACTATATGTCGATGATATACTACTCATTGGTAATGACGTGGGTAAGTTATCTGAGGTTAAGGTCTAGCTAGCAAAGAAATTCGATATGAAGGATCTAGGAGAAGCCGCGTACATTCTGGGAATCCAAATCTTTCGAGATAGGAAAAACCGGACCCTGTCGCTCTCTCAAGCATCTTATATTGATAAGGTGATGGATCGCTTCTCGATGCAAGACTGCAAGAGGGGTCAAACACCCTTTAGGCATGGAGTTTCACTCTCTAAGGACCAGTCTCCCAAGACTGCACAAGAGATTGAAGACATGAGGAAGATTCCTTACGCCTCTGCCGTAGGAAGCCTCATGTATGCTATGCTTTGCACTAGACCTGATATATGTTTCGCCGTTGGCGTAGTTAGCCGTTTCCAATCCAACCTTGGACCCGAGCACTGGATTCCTGTTAAGCATGTTCTTAAGTATCTTCGAAGAACTAGGAACTTGATGCTTACATACTCAGGTACTGACCTGACTATGACGGGATATACCGACTCCGATTTTCAAGCGGATAAGGATTCCAGGAAATCCACTTCGGGATCTGTGTTCATCCTTAATGGTGGAGATGTTGTGTGGAGAAGTATTAAGCAATCTTGCATTGCTGACTCCACAATGGAAGCAGAATATGTGGCTGCTTGTGAAGCATCCAAAGAGGCTGTATGGCTTAAAAAGTTCCTTAAGTTTTTGGAAGTTGTTCCAAACGTCGACGAGCCCATGACCCTTTATTGTGATAATAGTGGGGCTGTCGCTAACTCAAAGGAACCTAGAAGCCATAAGCGCTCTAAGCATATTGAGAGGAAATACCATTTGATTCGAGAGATCGCGCAACGCGGAGACGTGGAGGTGAAGTAGATCTCTAGAAGATCCATTCACCAAGGCCCTAGCGAACATGGTCTTCGACCAACTTCGAGAGGGATTAGGCATGTAGGACTACTCACATCTTCTTTGAGTCAAGTGGGAGTTTGTTGTCAATGGTGCCCACAAGAAGAGTAGCAGTGTCTATTTATGTACATTTTATGTCATATAGTCTTACCAAGACTCTTGCTTGTAATTGCTTATTCATTAATAAAAAGTTGAAACGTTCATTCAATCTTCCTTGTCTGAAGCTTTATGATAAAACCATAGTCTTTTAGTCCATAAACAAACTAAACAACTTACGAAGAGACAAATGTAGATTTGCATGAACAAACTCTTCGTAGTTTGCTTAAAACGATATATTCGCAATCTTAGGGTCAAAGGACTATTGACCTTAGTATGATTGTTAGAAGAATCTATGATGTCTGGTTATGAGGCATTGAGAGTTGGAGACTCTATAGTTCTTCTAGGTATCTTCCGAAGGTACTGAATTGACCAGTGCACTTCTAGAGACAATATAAGAACAAACCATTTAACCTCTTATGTCTCGAAGTCACTATGTATGAATTGCATCATGCTTACCTTAATCCTGAAATGAGACATGCCATTTCACACCTTAGTATTCTCATTTGAGAAAGTCAAATTTCGGACTCACTATGTGATTCCGAACAAGGCCTATTGGTGAGGTACTAAGTTGTGAGTCTGTCATGAGTAACTTTGTGAAGTTCTCATAGATATGGAATTCATGTACAAGACTGCTGAAATGCAATGTATGTCACCTCATGCTTTGTTCCTTGGAGTGTGAATAAATGAACTGGCCAGTGTCCAAATTGAGTCCTGACTCTTTTGGATGAAACAATGTGACTTGTTAGCTCCTCGTCAATACATTGTTTCTAACTTATTCACAAGCGACAAAGGAGTTGAGGAAATAACAGCTAGAAGGGTAAAATGGTAATTTAGTAAATCCCGACTAGCTGATGACATTCATGAAGGGTAAACATAGATAATATTCAGTGGATCCGGTCATCATAATTAGGTCGAATTCTTGAGTAGAAAATAAATTCATTTGAACCGAGAGATTTTCAGTGTCAGCTCTTTAGTGGAGTCAGTTGGCATTAAGCTAAACTTGGAAAAGGTTTGTGAACTTTTGAGTCCAAGTGTTTAGCTCAAGCTTTGTTCATTTGGGTCCATGAGGTCACTGTCACGAATCACATCGATAGGAATAGTTAAACTGGAAGCTAAGTCAAAACAAGAACGAGACAGTTTTACGAAAATTGTCAAAAGGGTATTTTTGTCTTTTTGGACATAGGACGAAAAGAATGTCAATAAATTTTTTTGACATTGTCATATGATGACAAATGAAATAAATATTACTCAGCCATATTAGTGTAATTGGGTCTTGAGGATTAATTTCATTTCATAGAATTTTACTTGAAAATTCTTAATGGGCTTTTCTTATGTTGTCATGAACAAATGAAGAAACATCTAGAAGCTCCTTCTAGAAGCTCAAATTTCGTCCAACCCAAGGAAAATAAGGCTGAATTTCGTTCATGCCATAGTGGGAAAGAGAGTTTATTTTGTGCATTGATGTATGTAGATACTTGCCAAAAGAAAAAGGGGAAACAAATTTCCTTAAGAAGGAAAGTTCATTTTCGGCCAACTAAGAGGAAATCAAATGAGGAAACAAATCCTAAGCCTTCATGAGGCATGTTGGACGTGCAAGGCAATAGGAAAAGAGGAAACTACCTTTTGAAGGTAATCCTCCTCCTATAAATAGGAGCCTCATTCCTCACATTTCATTCATCCAAGTTTAAGAGATTTGAGAGACTCTCTCTCTAGAACTTGGCCGAAAATCCTCTCTCTCTCTCTCTCTAGTTTATTTTCGATATTTTCTTGTCTTGGCACCTAGGTCCTCACTCGACCTAGTATTTAGCTCTGCGACTTCGAGACTCGTTCTTAAGTCGTAGCGTTTAAAAGTGCCCACTCACTGATTCCTTCTTTTCGAGTGATTTAGTGATAGAAACTTTCGTGGTTGCTCGAGGTGCCGAGGAAAGAAAGAGAGACGTGCTGCGAGGGGAGACGAGCGTTGCGAACTTTCCAAAAGCTTCTTCAAAGTTCAAGCTTCAAGAAAGGTTAGTAAACTTCTAGCTCATATTGGTTTTAATTACATGTACTTGCACTTATCTAGGTTAGTAAAAACTGTTTTACTAGTAAAAGAAAATTTTTAAAATTCCGCCGCTTACCAAAGCGTTAATTATTTTCTCAAACCCTAGATCGATTCCAACAAGGAGTAGCTTGTCGACTCGTGGACTCGGTACTCGACTCGAGGAGTGAACTCAACTCGAGGATAAACGTAGAGTCGGCACGAGGAGTAGCTTGTCGACTCGTGGACTCGGTACTCGACTTGAGGAGAAGTGTGTAGACCGTCTCTCTCTGGGACCTCCGGCCTAACCATCGGCCCCTTGCGGCTTTTTTATACTTTTATTTTTTTTGTTTTTGAGTTGTTCGAGTATTGCTCCATATTAGCCCCGCGAGTTTCTTGCGTTTGTGAGACAAAGGCCAAGAAACTCTCGTGTTGGAGGTCGAGCGTCCCCGAGTATTACTCGACACTTGACGCCTTGGCGTGGTCGCTCGAGGGTGTCCCCTCGAGGGCGCATGCGTGTGCCCATTAGAAAGTTGACGTCTAGACGCGGTCGCCCGAGGGTGTCCCCTTGGAAGCGTGCGCGTGCGTCCCCTTTCGTGAAAGGCGTGGTGGAGGTCGGCGATGAGCGTGCCGGTGACGCCGGGGCGGTCTAGGAGCTCGGCGAGCCTCCGAGCCGTGTCCTCTAGGACTGCGGCCTCGGTGTCATTCGTCGGGTCTCGGGGCTGCCTCTCATTATCGTGAGGTTGCCCTTCGAGACGGTGCGCGGGGCTTCGGAGGTCGTGCCTCGAGCTAGTCGCTCGGGCGCCCACGGAGGTGGCGGGGACACGACTCATCTCTCGAGAGTCGTTGAAGTAGCGAAAATGTGGAATGGAAGGGAGAGCGTGCTGGGGCCGAACAGATCTGCAGCGCCGGTTGGGATGGAAGCTTCGACGAGCACCGGAGTCGTCTCGCGCGCGCTAGGGCCGAACAGATCTGCAGCGGGCGTCGGAGCTGGTTCGCGAGCGCCGGGGTCGGTTGGAACTGCAGCGCTGGCGGGAGTCGAGGCTTCGGCAGGCGTCGGAGCTGGTTCACGAGCGCCGAGGTCGTCTGCATCTGCAGCGTCGGCTGGGATGGAAGCTTCGCCGAGCATCGGAGTCGGCTCGCGCGTGCTGGGGCCGAACAGATCTACAGCGCTGGCGGGAGTCGAGGCTTCGGCGGGCGTCGGAGCTGGTTCACGAGCGCCGGGGTCGTGGGAGTCACGATCGTCGCCGAGGGCGCCGATGCGGCCACCGTCTCTTTCTCCTTCCTTTCTTATCTTTCCTCTCCTTTTCTTTTCTTTTCTCTGACTTTTCTTCTCGCTGGAGAGTCTGAGATGAAGACCAGAGAGGAATCTTTTTTTTTTCTTTTCTCTGATTTTTCTTCTCGCTGGTCTGAGATGAAGACCAGAGAGGAATCTCCTTTTTTTTCTTTTGTTTTGTGGCTGAAGAATAAAATGGGAGAGAGAATATGTTCGGAGAGGAAAAGGTCGGCTCTGGTTTTTTGTGGTCTTCCGTGGAGGAAGTGAGTTTGCCGGTGGAGAGCTCGTGGTTGTTCACGAGATCCCCCTCCTTCTAGCGCCAAAATGTTGTCGCCGTTTTTCGGACAACGATTTAGGAGCCACAGGCGGTTAGACCTAAGGCCGGACCAAGTGGCCTCGCCTGGGCTCGAGCGTGTCGGACCTGGTTGCCCAGATCTTCCCTTGGCAGTCGATGGTGTCTGAGCTCGCCGGGGTACCTGGAAAGGATAAGAGAACCGTGAGCTAAGAAGGGAAAACAGAGGGGGTGCCTCTGTTTACCTCTCCGACACTCAACATTAGTGGGATTGAGGTGGAGAATAGAGGGTTTAAGTGTTTAGGGGCCGAGACTTGGGAGAAACGAGCGAGCGGTGAGTTCGGCAGCGTTTTAGTCCTCAAGAATGGATTACCTTTGGAAGAGGGCAGGCCTCTTGTATTTATAGGCGACCAAGGGGTCATTGGTGGGCCCCATGGCCGAGGATAGCCAATGGCCGAGGATAGCCAGTGGCCGAGGATAGCTAATGGCCGAGGATAGCCAATGGCCGAGGATAGCCAAGGGCCGAGGTCGAGCTCGTGAGGCCGAGGTCGAGCTCGTGAGGCCGAGGTCGAGCTCATCAGGCCGAGGTCGATCTGAGGCCGAGGTCGAGCTCATGAGGCCGAAGTCGAGCTCATGAGGCCGAGGTCGAGCTGAGGCCGAGGCCGAGCTCATGAGGCTGAGGTCGACCTGAGGCCGAGGCCGAGCTCATGAGGCCGAGGTCGAGCTGAGGCCGAGGCCGAGCTCATGAGGTTAAGGTCGAGATGAGGCCGAGGTCGAGCTCATCAGGCCGAGGTCGAGCTGAGGCCGAGGCCGAGCTCATGAGGCCGAGGTCGAGCTGAGGCCGAGGCCGAGCTCATGATGCCGAGGTCGAGCTGAGGCCGAGGTCAAGCTCGTGAGACCGAGGTCGAGCTGAGGCCGAGGTCGAGCTCATGAGGCCGATGTCAAGCTGAGGCCGAGCCGAGCTCATGAGGCCGAGGTCGAGCTCATTAGGCCGAGGTCGAGCTCATCAGGCCGAGGTCGAGCTGAGGCCAAGGCCGAGCTGAGGCCGAGGCCGATCTCATGAGGCCGGTCTTTGGCCCCTCGGCCACGGGACCCCGCGGGCGCCCACGGGCACCATCGACCCGGAATGGACCGACAACACTTATTTCGATTATACGTATATCACTTGTCTCCGCAGATGCTTGCTCGTCAAGAGCGAAGCGACCGTATTCTCCGGGACCTGCTGCGGCGCATACAGATCATGGAGAAGGACATGGAGAGCACGGCGGCCGCCCACGCTGCCGCTCTAGCGGGAGCCCGCACCGCTCGAGAATTTCAAGCACTCGAGGAGGAGCTGAAGCGAGCTCGTGAGGAGTCGACAACCGAGAAATCGCTTCGCATGACAGAGCAGGCGTCTCCGGAGAAGGTGGAGCAGGCGGCCAAAACCTTCTTAGGGGAGACGAAGAAGCTCTAGGCGGCGCTCTCGAGCCGGGACGAGGAGCTGAGCATCGTCCACGCTCGACTGTCAGCGAGCGAGATCTCCCGGGTCAAGGCCGAGAGGGAGAGGGATACATTGCGGGCGGTGGTGCAGATCCTCGCTTAGGAGAAGGACGACGCCGTGCAGTCCAAGACGGACTTGGAGGATGACTGGGACCTCGCGCTGGAGGTGGCCCGTTATGAGGCAGCCAAACGGGTCTGTGATGCGACCGCGAAGGAGAACGTGTCTCGCGGGACCACGTTTTCCTTCTTCGACGCCATGTTTCTTCCTCTGGACGATGAGCCGCCGGAGGACGACCTGCGTCCTCAAGCCCCCGCGGAAGCCACCCAGTCGACGAACCGCCAACTTGACGGAGAAGCCATTGGCGGGCCTGGCGCCCCTTGCCCCGAGGACGACGAAGAGCAGATCGACTTCGGCTCAGAGTAGCCAAGTTTTCTTCGGTTTTTCACGCACTTGTTTAGCGCTTGCGTCGTGTTCTCTTCCGAAATTTTGTAATGTTTTACATGTGTCGTACTCTCGTACTTTTCTTGTTAGGTTGTTCGTACAACATTGTTTGCTTTAGTTAACGCTTTTTCGTCTGTTGTGCGTCTTATTTTCTCGACTTGCTATGCTTAGCGTAATCGATTCGCGCAATGTGATCGGCGCGTGTCTTACGAGCCCGGCTTACTATACCTAGCGTAACCGGTTTGCACGGCTTACTGCCGCATTTGACGGCAAAGCTTCCCGCGGACGCTGGCTAGACCAGATTCGCCCGGCGGGTGAGACTCTCGGCCATCTATTCATGACTCGTTGTCTATCGGCGTGTGCAAGCTGGGTGGCCGTCGCGCTCATCTCTCGGCGAGTACGCTACCTATCGGCGTGCGTATCAGGACGAGCTTGCAATTCCCAGTGAGCGTGGTACTTGTCGGTACGCATGTCACGTTTTGGGTTTTGACTGCCGAGATCGACGGTCCGGTGCGCGGACGCGATCCACCGACGCCCCGTTGCCTATCGGTGTGCGGGGCGTGGAATTGTGCGAGAGCGTCGCGCGAGGGTCGGAGGTCCGGTGCGCGGATCCGACTTGTTGATGTTTTGTTACCTTTCGGCGCGTAAAACGTGTCATTGTGCAAGCTCGACTAGACGAAGTGACGATCTCGACTAGACGACGTGACGAGTTCGACTAGACGAAGTGACGAGCTCGACTAGATGAAGTGACGAGCTCGACTAGACGAAGTGACGAGCTCGACTAGACGAAGTGACGAGCTCGAGACGAAGTGACCAGCTCGACTAGACGAAGTGACGAGCTCGACTAGACGAAGTGACCAGCTCGACTAGATGAAGTGACGAGCTCGACTAGACGAAGTGACCAGCTCGACAAGCTCGAAGTGACGAGCTCGACTAGACGAAGTGACTAGCTCGACCAGCTCGAAGTGACAAGCTCGACTAGACGAAGTGACCAGCTCGACTAGACGAAGTGACGAGCTCGACTAGACGAAGTGACGAGCTCGACTAGACGACGTGACGAGCTCGACTAGACGACGTGACGAGCTCGATTAGATGAAGTGACGACCTCGACTAGACGACGTGACGAGCTCGACTAGCTGGTGACGAGCTCGACTAGACGAGGTGACGAGGTCAAAGTCCCAACAATCCGTTAGCCCCCCGAGTTTCTCGGGTACTCGTAGAGAAGACGAGAAATTGTTATAAAATAAGGTAAAGGTTTCGAAGCGAAATGTAATTCCATTATATTGTTGAAATAGTTAAAAAATTACATTCCCAGGCCGTTTGCCATACTTGAAATTTAAAATTGTCATTGCAAAAATCGAAAATGAAATGACATAACAAAACATAGAGTAAGCGGGAATGGGCATCCATTGGTAGTATTGCCGAAGGTGCTCCGCGTTCCAAGGGTGCGTGAATACGAGTCCTTCCAGGTTCTCGAGCTCGTACGTGCCGTTGTGGATGGCTCAGCGCACGCGGTACGGACCTTCCCAGGTGGGGCCAAAGACTCCCGCCCCTTGCACTTTGGTGTTTTGGAACACCCTTCGAAGGACGAGGCTTCCGTCAGCAAACTTCTGCAACTTGACCTTGGAGTTGTAGTACTTCTCGACCTTCCTCTTTTGTGCAGCAAGGCGGGTGAGTGCGTCCGCCCTCTTCTCGTCTTTGAGGTCTAGCTCGAGCCTGATCGCGTCGTCGTTGGCGGCCTCTTCATACTCCTCTATGCGTAGAGTCGGCAACTTGGTTTTGACAGGTACCACGGCCTCGACGCCGAACGCGAGAGCCAAAGGGGTTTCGCCGGTCGCATTTCGAGCGGTGGTTCGGTACGCCCACAAGACCATGGGAAGCTCGTCGGCCCAAGCCCCCTTCCTTTCTTCCAGCTTCTTCTTCAGGTTCTCTTTGATCGTCTTGTTGACCGCCTAGACTTGACCGTTGGCCTGTGGATGGCGGGGAGAGGAGTAAGTCTTGCCAATGCCCAACTGTTCGCACATCTCTCGGAGGCGCGCGTTGTCGAATTATTTTCCGTTGTCGGTCACAATCGACGCGGGGATCCCGAAGCGGCAGACAATGTTCTTCCAGATGAAGCTCGTCGTGTTCGCCTCGGTGATCTTTGCCAACGGTTCGGCCTCTACCCACTTCGTGAAGTAGTCGATTGCCACGATCGAATGCTTGTATTGCCTCGGGGCCGTGGGTAGCTCACCGATGAGGTCGACTCCCCATTTCGCGAAGGGTCGCGGCACGACGATCGGGCATAACGGGGCTGGCGCTTGGTGCGGGATGTGGGCGAACCTCTGGCATTTGTCGCATTTTTTGGCCCACTTGTGGGAGTCCTTTTTCAAGGTTGGCCAAAAATATCCGAGTCTCAGTAGCTTTAATGCCAAAGATTGTCCGGCGGCGTGGTTTCCGCACACCCCCTCATGCACCTCACGGAGCGCTTTCTTCGCCTCGACTTCGGTCAAGAATCGGAGGAGAGGCATGGAGTAGCCTCTCTAGAACAGGACGTCTTCCCTCATCGTGTACTTCGGCGGCAAGCTTCTCCGCTTTTTGGCCTTTTCTTTGTCTTCGGGGACGACTCCTCGCTTAAGGAATTCCACGAGCGGAGTCATCCATGAGGGAGGCGGAGTCTCGTCAACTACCCCTACGTCGCCTCTCCAGACGTAGGGTCGGGTCAACACTTCGATCGGGACGCTGCCCTCGCCGTCCTCGTCTATCCCAGACGCGAGGCGAGCCAGGGCGTCAGCGTCGATGTTCGCCTCTCGAGGAACTTGGACGATCTCGAACCATGACATGGCCTCTAGGTTCTTTTGGGTCTTGGACAAGTACGCAACCATGTTTGGCTCTTTTGCGGCGTAGTCGCCCTTAACCTGGTTCACAATCAACTGCGAGTCGCAGTGGATGCGCAAGTTTTGGACGCCTAGCTTGTTTGCTAGCTCCAAGCCAACGATCAGAGCCTCCTACTCTGCCTCGTTCTTGGAAGCCTTGAACTCGAACCGCAGGGCGTATCTCAATTTTTCCCTATCGGGATTTGTGAGCACAACGCAGGCGCCAGCCCCCCGGGCGTTTGACGCGCCATCCACGTGCAAGTCCCAGACCGGCCCTATCGGGTCGTTGGTCCTCTTCTTCGACGACTCGCTGCGGTCGTTCTCCTTGTCTTCCTCGTTCTCGTTATCTTTGTCTCAATCCTCACCTGAGGGTGCACTTGTGAATTCGGCTATGAAGTCGGCGAGGGCTTGGCCCTTGATGGCGGTTCTCGGCTGGAACTCGACCCCGTACTCGCCCAACTCTTGGGACCATATGGCCATTCGAGAGGAGGTCCCCTTTTGAAGGGCCTTCTTGATGGGATGTCCTGTGCGGACCATAATGGGGTGCGCTTGAATGTAGGGTCGGAGTTTTCTCGCACTCATGACAAGGGCGAGGGACAATCTCTCGATTTCCGGGTATCGAGTCTCGGCGTCGAGGAGCGCCTTGCTAACGTAATAGACCGGCCATTGCACCTTGTCTTCTTCACGTATGAGAACCGCGCTCACGGCCCTGTCGGAAACCGCGAGGTAGATGTACAAGGTTTCGCCATTCTTTGGCTTTGCGAGGAACGGGGGGGGAGGCGAAATAGGCATTCATTTTGCGGAATGCTTCCTCGCACTCCTCCGTCCATACGAACCCGTCGGTCTTCTTCAGTGCCTTAAAAAACGGTTGGCACTTATCGGTGGCCTTTGACACGAATCGCGTCAGGGCGGCGATCCTTCCTGTCAGACTCTGAACTTCTTTCACTTTCTGCGGCGACCTCATCTCTAAGATTGCCCTAATCTTCTCAGGGTTTGCCTCGATCCCGCGGCGGCTAACCATGTAGCCCAAGAATTTCCCGGACTCGACCCCAAAGGCACACTTGTTGGGGTTGAGCTTCATCTTGAGCGTCGCAGGATCGTGAACATCTCTCTTAGGTCTCGAACGTGGTCGTGGGACTTGAGGCTTTTGACGAGCATATCGTCCACGTAGACCTCCATGGTTTTGCTAATTTGATTGGCGAACATTCGGTTCACCAACCTTTGATACGTTGCTCCCGCGTTTTTGAGGCCAAAGGGCATGACCTTGTAGCAGTAGAGTCCGCGGTTCGTAACAAAGGTGGTCTTGATCTGATCCGGCTCGTGCATGCGGATCTGATTGTAGCCCGAGTAGGCATCCATGAAGCTCAACAACTCGTGGCCCGCCGTAGCGTCCACAAGTTGCTCGATCCTTGGGAGAGGGAAGCTATCTTTCGGGCAGGCCTTGTTTAGATCTTTATAGTCGATACAGATCCGCCACTTCCCGTTTGGCTTCTTGACCATCACCACATTGGACACCCACCTGGGGTGTTCCGCCTCCCTGACGAAGTCGGCGGCGAGAAGTTTGTCAACCTCTTCACCAATGGCTTGGTATCTCTCTCCGCTGAACGTCCGCCGCGGTTGAATGCGTTCAGCTACTCTCTTGTCGTCGTTGAGATGGTGAACCATTATCTCGGTGTCGATCCCTGGCATGTTGGCGTGTGTCCACGCGAAGACGTCTTTGTGCTCGCGGAGGAAGGTGGCGAGCTTGTTTTGGACTTCGGACGGGAGTTGGGCGCCTACCTTGACTACTTGGTCAGGTTTGGCGTCGTCCAACACGACGGGAACAAGGTCGTCCGGTGTCTCCACCTTTCGACGCTCGACATCATCCCTTTGGTCCAGTTCTCCGAAGGTGCCTCCCTCCTCGATCTTGCATGGGAGCTTGTCCCCGAGCTGGAAGACGGTGCTCACCATCATTCCTTTCCCCTTCCCGTCCACGCCTTGGATGTAGCACATTATCGCCATTGATTGGTCTCCCAACATTATGGCAATCCCCTTCTCGGTCGGGAACTTCATCATTAGATGGTATGTGGACGTAATGGCCTTCAACCGGTTGAGGGTCGGGCGACTAATTATGATGTTGTAGGTGGAGGGTTGGTCCACGACCAGGAACGATACGATGTGGGTGACCTCGAGCCCCCCCGGTGTCCCCAAGGTGACCGGGAGGTCGATGATTCCCTCCGTCATGACCCTCTCCCCGGAGAAGCCGAAGAGTGGAGTCGCGATCGGGGTCGGTCTCATCCAGGATAGCTTCATCATGTCCAGCGCCGACTTGAAAATTATATCGGCGGAGCTTCCATTGTCGATTAGGATTCTCCGGACGAGGTTGTTGGCGACCGGGGCCGAGACGACTATCGCGTCGTTGTGTGGGTGGAGGACCCGTGCCGCCTCTTGTCCAGTGAAGAACATAGACTCGAATGGGGCCGGAGGAGGAGCCTCGTACGTATGGTTGATGTAGTGCGCTATTTTCCCTTGGGAAACTGCACGCACGTACTTCTTCCTTTGCGTGGACGAGTCCCCAAACTCCGGGCCACCCATGATCGAGCCCACGACGTGTAGTTGTGAGCTCTCCGGTTCTTCAATTGATGCTCGGTCCGTGACGGTCACCGTCGCCGGACCCTTCCTTTCTTGCCGCGGGCGCTCACCGTGCACCGCGGCCGTCCCGATCGTTCTAAGGACGTATTCTTCTAGTTTCCCGTCTTGAATCAAGGCCTCGATCTGACTCTTGAGTTGATAGCATTCGGATGTCAGATGCCCGTGATCTTGGTGGTATTCGCAGAACTTGTTTTGATCCCTCTTGGCGGGATCCTTTGTGAGAGGAGTGGGGCTCCCTAGCTTGTCGCGGTGCAGAGCTAGGATCCGCTCTGTTTGAGTGTTCAAGGGGGTGAACGTCGAGAACTTTCAGAAGCTATCGACGTGTGACGGTCTCGGCCCGGGGAGGGAACGGCCGCTAGGGACCTGGCCTCCCTTGTTCCTCCTCTTTTGAGGCTCGGGATGATCTCCATCTTGGTCGTCGCGGTGTCGACTACCCTGTCCCCCTGACTTCCGGCCATCTCGGCCATCGAGATAGTCCTCGATCCCAATGTACGTGCGGGCTCTCATCATTAGCTCCGCCATGTCTCGCGGGACTTTCCCAACGATAGACTTGAGGAAGTCGCTCGTGCGAACTCCCTCGGTGATCGCCATGATGGCATCCTTGTCGTCTAATCCCTCGACCTTGTGAGACTCCTCGGTGAAGCGAGCGAGGTATTGTCTCAACGTCTCATCTCTCCCTTGCCGAATGGAGAGGAGGTGGGTCTTCGACTTCTTTTGTGCCACGAGCGTGGCGAAGTGGGCAAGGAAAGCCTCTCGCAAGGCCCGGAAGGACGGGATGCTCCCAGGTCTCAAACTCCGGAACCACTCAAAGCCCGACCCTGTGAGGGTCAGGCTGAAGGCTTGGCATAGGGTCGCGTCTGGCTGCCCTTGCATTGTCATCCGCGTCTCGTAGTGTTGGATGTGGAAGTTTAGGTCAGTCTGTCCATCATAGGGAGGGATGGATGGTAGTTTGAAGTTCCCCACGCAAGGTTGCGCGAGGATTTGAGCGGCGAAGGGAGAGTATGACTCCTCAATCCCTCAATACGGTCGTTGCCTCCCTGACTCGCTCATCTCGATGATTTGATTCTGGAGGCTTTGAATCATCGTGACCATGTCGAGCCCGTTAGCAGGGCTGACCGCCGGGGCCACGGGAGTCGCCGGTTGGCGTTCATTGGACGCTTGGTCCACGACATTGGCCAGAGGCCGGCCAAGAGTTGCGGCGGGAAGCGCGTCCCTTCGAGAGTTTAGCCTTTGGCGGAGATCCTCCCCTCGGGAGTTTCTCTGCGCCGTCAAGCGCTCTCTAAGGTCCACGCTCGGTGCTTGGCGAGGCGAGGTCGCCCTTGGTCGGACCGTCCGGCGAGCGCTTCGGCTATCGGCCCCATCATCCACCAGAGTCGCTCTCTCCTTGGCGAGGGGCCGTGTCCGGCCGCCTCTTGAAACCGAGGGGGCGAGGCCCCGGGAATGAGACTGTGCCTGTCGTCGTGCCGGGTGCCAAGGATCGGCCAATGCACCATTGGACCTCTCAGGCCGTGTTTGGGCGAGGCTAGGAGTCGCCTCATCGGTCCTTGACTCCCCCACGTAGTCGGGGTCGGAGTCGTCTTGGGCGGATCGATCCTCGACGTCGTAGCCGAGGAGATTGGAGATGAGCGAGCCATCGACGCCGGGACGGTCAAGGAGCTCCGCAAGCTGCCAGACCGTGTCCTCTCGGAGCTCGGCCTCGGGGTCGTTCGCCACGTCTTGGGGGTGGCTCTCGTTATCACGAGGTTGCCCCTCAAGACGGTGAGCGAGGCTTCGGAGGCCGTACCTCGAACTCGTCGCTCGAGTGTCGGCGGAGGTAGTGGGAAGGTGACTCATCTCTCGAGAGTCGTAAGAGTAGTGGAAGTGTGGAATGGAAGGGAGAGCGCGCTAAGGTCGGTGGTCCCCTCCTTCTAGAGCCAAAATGTTGTCGCGGTTTTTCGGACAACGATTTAGGAGTCAAAGGCGGTTAGACCCAAGGCCAGACCAAGTGGTCTCGTCTTGACTCGAGCGTGTCGGGCTTGGTATCCCAAGCCGTCCCTTAGCTGTAGGTGGTGCCTATCTCGTCCAAGCACCTGAAAAGGAAGAAAGAACAGGTTTGAACTATGAAGGGGAAACAGAGGGGTTGCCATTGTTTACCTCTCCGACGCTCAACATTACCAGGATTGAGGTGGATATAGAGGGTTTAAGTGTTTAGAGGCCGAGACTTGAGAGAAACAAGCGAGGTTCGAGTTCGGCAGCGTTTCAGTACTCAAGAATGGATTACCTTGACCAGGGGAGGGACCCCGGTATTTATAGGCGACCAAGGGGCATATGGGCAACCCCTTGGCCGAGGATAGCCTTGGCTCGGCCATTGGCCGAGGCTGACCCTTGGGCCGGCCAATGGCCGAGGCTATTTGAGCCGGCCAATGGCCGAGGCTATTTGAGCCGGCCATTGGCCGAGGCTGGCTCTAGGGCCGGCCAATGGCCGAGGCTGGCTCTAGGGCCGGCCAATGGCCGAGGCTATTTGAGCCGGCCATTGGCCGAGGCTGGCTCTAGGGCCGGCCAATGGCCGGAGGCAGCTTGACTCGGCCATTGGCCGAGGCCCGCCCTGGGGCCGGCCAATGGTCGAGGCTATTTGGGTCGGCCATTGGCCGAGGCTGGCCCTAGGGCCGGCCAATGGCCGGGGGTAGCTCGGCTCGGCCATCGGCCGAGGCTATTTGGGCAGGCCATTGGCCGAGGCAGGCCCTAGGGCCGGCCAATGGCCAGGGTAGCTAGACTCGGCCATTGGCCGAGGCTGGCCCTTGGGCCAGCCAATGGCCGAGGCTGTTTGGGCCGGCCATTGGCCGAGGCTGGCCCTAGGGCCGGCCAATGGCCGGGGCGAGCTGCCGAAATGCGTTTTTCGTCGATTCGCCTTTGATCGGCCGCGATCGGGGTCGGGCCGATAACAGTTAAACTGGAAGCTAAGTCAAAACAAGAACGAACATTGTCAAAAGGGTATTTTTGTCTTTTGAGACATAGGATGAAATGAATGTCAATAAATTTTTTGACAAGCTCATTTGATGACTTAATGTCACTCGGCCAAAATAAGATTAATTGGGCCTTGTGGATTAATTTCATTTCATAAGAATTTTATTGAAAATTCTTAATGGGCCTTTCTCATGTTGTCATGAACAAATGAAGAAGCTTCTAGAAGCTCCTTCTAGATGAGAAATGGGCGCCCAAATACCCAAGAGAAAGAGAGTTCCTTTTGTGCATTAATGTATGAAGATACTTGCCAAAAGAAAAAGAGGAAACAAATTTCCCCTACATGGAAAGGGAAATTTCGGCCAACCTAGAGAAGGAACAAATTAGGAAACAAATCCCTTAAGGGAATGAGATGTTGGGCGCATATGGAGAAAAGGGCAATAAGAGATTGCTCATGAATGCTTGGAAAAAAGAGGAAACTCCCATTTCTAAGGCTAACCCTTCTCCTATAAATAGGGCCCTCATTCTCATTGTTTTCTCATTACACACAAGTTAGAGATTGAGAGACTCTCTCTCTAGACATTGTGGCCGATCCTCTCTCTCCCTCTCTCTTCAATTTCGTTTTATTGTTTTCGCACCTAGGTCCTCATTTGTCCTAGAGTTTAGCTCTGCGACTTCAAGACTCGTTCTTAAGTCGTAGTTTTTAAAAGTGCCCACTCACTGATTCCTTTTATTTCGAGTGATTTAGTGATAGAAACCATCGTGGCTACTGGAGTTGCCGAGGAAAGAAAGAGAGACGTGCTGCGAGGAGACGATCGTTTCAAACTTTCCAAAAGCTTTTCAAAGTTCAAGCTTCAGGAAAGGTTAGTAAACTTCTATGCTCATTATAGTTTTTATTTATGTGTACTTGCTCTTTGTTTAGGTTAGTAAAAACCGTTTTTACTTGAAAAGAAAATTTTTAAAATTCCACCGCTTAACGAAGCGTTAAACTTTTTCTTAAACCCTAGATCAATTCCAACAAATAGTATCAGAGCTATGGTCAAATATTAGCATGTACATGTATTTAAAAATATGAGCTTGGAAATCGTTTTCGAAACTTTACTAATTTTGTGACAAGTTAGAATTGTTATCTTAGATTTTTTTTTAATTTATTGCTCTTGCCTTTAAATTAAATATCATGTTGATTTTCTATGAGTTTGGGATGTTTTTAAAACACATTAGAATCAGTTCTAAATTTTTTTAATTTTTTATATTGAAAAACGTGTTTTAATGGTTTGAGAAATTTCGAGTAAAATTTTATGACTAGTTTTCTTGTTTTACTAGTTTCTTATATTTACTTGAATCGTTTTATGCTTGTTGTTATTTATTTTATACCTTGTTATTACCTTGCTAATAAAACACAAATAAAAGCTTTAACAACCTTCATAAAACGTTCCGTTACACTCGATTCTTTTTCGCACCTAAAAAGAACCAAGCTTTAATTATTTCTTTTTCTTCGAGCCAGAGTAAAACCCGCAGTAAAAGTGGCATAACTCTCTGATATATAAACTAAATTTAATTATTCTTGCATCAAATTAAAGCTCTGTCTGTCTTCTGTCTAATACCACCGGTTTCAGGTCAAAAGGACATTGGAGCCGCCAGTTATGGCGATTTTACTCCGACGTGCGCGGCTGTTCCGAAACTCCAGTTTTTTAGAATTCCGGATTTTCAGCCCCACTACCATGAGTTATAGAACTCTAATGAGAAAAATTTCTTGAGCAAAAATGTTTTCCATATGATTATAAACATGGTGTGTAAAATGTTTTGATTTTTGAAAGTTTAATTGAAATTGAATTTTTACAAAACTAGTTTGAATTTTGAAAAACCGTTTTCACTTTCAAACTTGAAAAATATTTTGTCATCCAAATCAAATAAATTTTCAAAAATTTTTCAAAACTATAACTATATCACATATGTTCAAAATCTATATGCTCTTGAAAATTTGAGTGGGAGGTCTCCTTGTAGACAAGCCGAAAAATAAAAAGATGTGTAATCTCAAACTTTCAAGTGTTCGAGTGAGTTGAAGTTCACACTTCCCTCACGCACTTTCCCGAAATAGAAAATAGGAAAAGATCGAGTATGTACCTTGTGCCTTTATGCACTAATACTGCTCTGAACATGTCGATCTAGGATTCTCTTCTAGTTGTCCGCTCTGTCGCTCTCTAACTAGGAAATTAGTTTCCGAAGTTAAAAGAGTCGATGAACCAACTCCAAAAACTAAGTGGGAGGGTTATACTTGTTGTTTGTAACCCACGATCCCCAACACTAATGAAAAGTGCAAGTTTCTGTTGTCAATGGTGCCCACAAGAAGAGTTGTAGTCTTTATTTTGAACATTTGATGTAATAAAGTCTCATGAAGACTCTTGCTTGTAATTGCCTATTCATTCATTAATAAAGTTGAAACGTTCATTCAATCTTCCTTGTCTGAAGCTTTATGATAAAACCATAGTCTTTTAGTCCATAAACAAACTTAACAACTTACGAAGAGACAAATGTAGATTTGCATGAACAAACTCTTCGTAGTTTGCTTAAAACGATATATTCGCAATCTTAGGGTCAAAGGACTATTGACCTCAGTATGATTGTTAGAAGAATCTATGATGTCTGGTTATGAGGCATTGAGAGTTAGGAACTCTATAGTTCTTCTAGGTATCTTCCGAAGGTACTGAATTGACCAGTGCACTTCTAGAGACAAGATAAGAACAAACCATTTAACCTCTTATGTCTCGAAGTCACTATGTATGAATTGCATCATGCTTACCTTAATCCTGAAATGAGACATGCCATTTCACACCTTAGTATTCTCATTTGAGAAAGTCAAAGTTCGGACTCACTATGTGATTCCGAACAAGGCCTATTGGTGAAGTACTAAGTTATGAGTCTGACATGAGTAACTTTGTGAAGTTCTCATAGATATGGAATTCATGTACAAGATTGCTGAAATGCAATGTATGTCACCTCATGCTTTGTTCCTTGGAGTGTGAATAAATGAACTGGCCAGTGTCCAAATTGAGTCCTGACTCTTTTGGATGAAACAATGTGACTTGTTAGCTCCTCGTCAATACATTGTTTCTAACTTATTCACAAGCGACAAAGGAGTTGAGGAAATAACAGCTAGAAGGGTAAAATGGTAATTTAGTAAATCCCGACTAGCTGATGACATTCATGAAGGGTAAACATAGATAATATTCAGTGGATCCGCTCATCATAATTAGGTCGAATTCTTGAGTAGAAAATAAATTCATTTGAACCGAGAGATTTTCAGTGTCAGCTCTTTAGTGGAGTCAGTTGGCATTAAGCTAAACTTGGAAAAGGTTTGTGAACTTTTGAGTCCAAGTGTTTAGCTAAAGCTTTGTTCATTTGGGTCCATGAGGTCACTGTCACGAATCACATCGATAGGAATAGTTAAACTGGAAGCTAAGCCAAAACAAGAACGAAAATAGTTAAAAGGGTATATTTGTCTTTTGAGACAAAGGATGAAATGAATGTCAATAAATTTTTTGACAAGGTCATTTTATGACATGTTTCACTCGGCCATGACTTGATCATTGGGCCTTGTGAATTAATTTCATTTCATAAGAATTTTATTGAAAACTCTTAATGGGCCTTTTTCATGTTCTCATGAATAAATGAAGAAGCTTCTAGAAGCTCCTTCTAGAAGTGAAATGGGCGCCCATAATACCCAAGGAAAGAGAGTTTATTTTGTGCATAAATGTATTTAGATACTTGCCAAAAGAAAAAGAGGAAACAAATTTCCCACACATGCTTGTAGGAAATTCGGCCAAGTGAGAAAAGGGAAAGCCAAGGAACAAAAAAGGAAACAAATCCTAGCCTCTAGGAGGCAGCCTTGGGCGCCCAACATGGAATGGGAAATGAAGGATTTTTGCTCATGAATATGTGATATTCTATAGAAGAGGAAACTACCTTATTGAAGGTGAGACCTCTCCTATAAATAGGAGCCTCATTTCCTCACAATTCATTCATCCAAGTTTAAGAGATTTGAGAGACTCTCTCTCTAGAACTTGGCCGAAGTCCTCTTCTCTCTCTCTCTAGTTTATTTTCGGTTTTCTCTTGTCTTGGCACCTAGGTCCTCACTCGACCTAGTCTTTAGCTCTGCGACTTCGAGACTCGTTCTCAAGTCGTAGTGTTTAAAAGTGCCCACTCACTAATTCCTTCTTTTCGAGTGATTTAGTGATAGAAACTATCGTGGTTGCTCGAGTTCCCGAGGAAAGAATAGAGA
Organism: Urtica dioica subsp. dioica; assembly: GCF_054948205.1. Lineage (NCBI taxonomy): Eukaryota > Viridiplantae > Streptophyta > Magnoliopsida > Rosales > Urticaceae > Urtica > Urtica dioica. The sequence continues at coordinate 40,542,634 of NC_142759.1, read as the reverse complement.
GACGTGCTGCGAGGGGAGACGAACGTTGCCAACCTTCCAAAGGCTCATCAACGTTCAAGCATCAAAAGGTTAGTAACTTTTATAGCTCATATTAGTTTTTATTTACATGCATATGCTCTTGTCTAGGTTAGTAAAAACTAGTTTTACTTAAAAAGAAAATTTTTAAAATTCCGCCGCTTAACGAAGCGTTAAACTTTTTCTTAAACCCTAGATCGATTCCAACAAATGGTATCAGAGCTATGGTCAAAGGAATGCATGTGCATGTTTTTAAATTATGAGCTTGAAAATCGTTTTCGAAAGTTTACTAATTTTGTGACAAGTTAGAATTGTAATCTTAGATTTTTTTTAATTTATTGCTCATGCCTTTAAATTAAAAACCATGTTGATTTTCTATGAGTTTGGGATGATGTTAAAACACATTAGAATCAGTTCTAAAAGTTTTTAATTTTTTGTATTGAAAAACGTGTTTTAAAGGTTTGAGAATTTTCGAGTAAATTTTGTGACTAGTTTTGTTTTCTTGCTAGTTTCGTTTATTTACTTGAATCGTTTTATGCATGTTGTTATTTCTTTTATTTTTTATGTTATTACCCTGCTAATAAAACACAAATAAAAGCTTTAAACAACTTCATAAAACGTTCCGTTACACTCGATTCTTTTTCGCACCTAAAAGGACAAAGCTTTAATTTATTTCTTTTTCTTAGAGCTGGGATGTAAACCCGCATTAAAAGCGGCATAACTCTCTGCTCAGAAATCGAAATTTAATGATTCTTGAATCAAATTAAAGCTCTGTCTGTCCTCTGTCCAATGCCACCGGTTTCGGCTCAAAAGGACATCGGAGCCGCCAGATATGGCGATTTTACTCCGAGGTGCGCGGCTGTCTGAAACTCCAGTTTTTTAGAAATCCGGATTTTCAAACCCCACTACCATGAGTTATAGAACTCTAATGAGAAAACTTTCTTGAGCAAAAATGTTTTTCATATGATTATAAACATGATGTGTAAAGATTAAAAGTTTTGATTTTTGAAAGATTAATTGAAATTGAATTTTTACAAAACTAGTTTGAATTTTGAAAAACCGTTTTCACTTTCAAACTTGAAAATATTTTGTCATCCAAATCAAATAAGTTTTCAAAATGTTTTCAAAACTATATCTATATCACATATGTTCAAAATCTATATGCTCTTGAAAATTTGAGTGGGAGGTCTCCTTGTAGACAAGCCGAAAAATAAAAAGATGTGTAATCTCAAACTTTCAAGTGTTCGAGTGAGTTGAAGTTCACACTTCCCTCACGCACTTTCCCGAAATAGAAAATAGGAAAAGATCGAGTATGTCCCCTGTGCCTTTATGCACTAATACTGCTCTGAACATGTCGATCTAGGATTCTCTTCTAGTTGTCCGCTCTGTCGCTCTCTAACTAGGAAATCTGTTTCCGAACTTAAAAGAGTCGATGAACCATCTCCAAAAACTAAGTGGGAGGGTTATACTCGTTGTTTGTAACCCGCGATCCCCAACACTAATGAAAGATGCAATAACGTGGGACTAAGAGCCGCTCTTGCGACCCTCACTTAAATGTGAGTACTCCAAGGCGTTGTTGCTTCGATCATTGCTCAATGAGCTACGTTCGAGAATGATGCAATGATGGCAAGGCCTCCCCTTGGGGGATTGTTTTTCAAAGCTGATCTTTTGGACTAAGTGGTTGGTTGCACACTTAGGCTCAATCCCTAGTATCCTTCCTTAAGGCTCTGCGAAAGGATATGAGTGATCAAACCAATTTACAAGGTGGCTAGTCAAAATGATGTACTGACATCTTGGCTTAGCATTAATGATGTGTCATTTACTTATAAATGGAGATTTTTTGCGGCCTTCTCTTGAGGGAGTAAATTATCGTTTGGTTTATAACACCTTTGGGTTTTACAAAAGTCTTAATGAAACTTAAATCCTAAACCAAAGACTAATCATAAACTTGTTTCAACTGTTATAGGCAATATGTCTCTCAACCCTCTCTCAACAATTCTTTCCTCGAATAAACTCGAAGGCGACAATTACGTCGACTGGAAACGTAACCTCGACATAGTCCTTACTGTCGACAAGCACAAATGGGTTCTCACCACCCCCTGTCCTCAAACGAATGATGATTCGACGCAAGAGGAGAAAGACGTCCTGGCGGCCTGGCTTAGATCCGATGAGATTGCGAGATGCTATATTTTGGCATCGATGAACAATGTGTTGCAACAACAACATCGTGATTTCGAAACTGCCACCGATATGCTCTACAATCTCCATGAGATGTTTGGAGGGCAAGGACGTCAAGCTAGGCAACAAGCGGTCCGACAATTCATGAACTGTCGTATGAAGGCTGGAACTCCCGTTAGAGATCATATGATGCTGATCATTAGCTATCTCAACGAGATGGAGATTCTTGGATCTGAGATTGATGGGGAGACTAAAATAGATATGATCTTGGAAACTCTCCCCGAAACCTTTGATACCTTCAAATTGAATTATTCCATGAACAAGCTGGAGTACACTGTTACCGAGCTCATGAAGGAACTTCAAACCGCTGAGGCACTCACTAAGAAAAAGAGGGCTCAAGGAGAAGTACATGCTACTGCCTCCACCTCTGGATCTAAGAAGAGACCTCGCAACGCCGAGAAGAAGAACCAACCTAAGGTTCAAACGAAGAAGAAGGCGCCAAAGGCTCCGAAGGTGGACAAGTCTAAAGACAAGTGCCACCACTGCAACGAGCCTGGTCACTGGCGTAGGAACTGTCCCGCCTACCTCAAAACCAAAGCTAAAGGTATTGTACTTGTTACTGAAGCCTGTTTAGTAGCTGATAATGTATCATCGTGGATTATTGACTCCGCTGCTACTAACCATATTTGCTGCTCCTTGACTGGTTTTAGGAAAAGCAAAAGCTTAGAGGATGGCGACTTCTGCTTCAAGTGGGGTGATGAGAGCGTGGTGTCTGCGAAGGCTGTGGGATCCGTGACGCTATCTTTTGAAGATCGAACTTTAAATTTGAATAATGTTTATTATGTTCCTTCCTTTGGGAAAAACCTAGTATCTGTTGCTCAACTTTTCGAGCAAGATTATTATTTAAAGTTTATAAAGAATGGAATTCGTATTTCATTTTCTAATTCTTTCGTCACTGATGCATGTATGAAGAATGGTCTTTTTTACATCTATCCCACTCAACCTTCTCTTTTAGACACCGAAATAGATAACGATCTAATTAGGGAGCCAAAGAGGATCAAACTTTCTGAATCCTCCGATCTAACAAAATCAACATACCTCTGGCACTTAAGACTTGGTCATATCAGTCTAGATAGGATTAAGAGACTTGTGAGGGATGGTCCACTCCAAGCCTCTGCAATAGGTTCACTACCTACTTGTGAATCCTGCATAGAAGGAAAAATGACTAAGCGACCTTTCTCCGATAAAGGTCGAAGAGCCACTGAGTTGCTGGAACTAATACATTCTGATGTATGTGGTCCGCTCAACCAACAGGCACGTGGAGGATACGAATACTTCGTTACCTTCACTGATGACTACTCAAGATATGGGTTTGTCTATTTGCTTAAACACAAATCCGAGACCTTTAACGTATTTAAGGTCTTTAGGGCTTTAGTGGAAAAGCAAACTGGCAAAGTGATCAAAACCCTTCGATCTGATCGAGGTGGTGAGTATATGTCTGGAGAGTTCGATGACTTTCTTAAAGAAGAAGGTATCGCTTCTCAGCTTACCGCGCCTGGCACACCTCAACAAAACGGAGTGTCAGAGAGAAGAAACCGAACTCTTATGGAGATGGTTAGATCGATGATGAGTTACTCATCACTCCCGCTTTCCTTTTGGGGATATCCCCTCGAAACAGCCGCCTACATTCTGAACCAAGTTCCGTCCAAGACGGTTCCTGGTACTCCTTATGAACGATGGACTGGCCGTAAAGTGAATCTTGGCCGCATCCGAATTTGGGGTTGCCCTGCACACGTGCTGAGGCAAAAGACTAGCAAGTTGGGTAGTAGGTCAGAATTGTGCCTGTTTGTAGGATATCCGAAGGAAACCAAAGGTTTTACTTTCTATAGTCCCGAGGACGATAAGACATTCGTTAGCACGAATGCTCGTTTCCTCGAGGAGGACTTTATGAAGGATGCGAAACCTAGAAGCAAAATTGTGCTTGAAGAAAAGTTGGGTGAGGAAGCTTCTACCTGATCTGTAAGAACTGTTCTTACCCCAACTGAAACACAACCTAACTCGTCAGAATCTCGTCAAGTAGTACTTAGACGTAGTGGGAGGGCTACTCAAAAGCCTGACAGGTACATGTCTTATGGAGACTCTCTTGTAGCCGTCTCCGACATGGATGATCCTGTTTCCTATAGCCAAGCAATGGCTTGTTCTGAATCAAACCTTTGGCTTGACGCCATGAAAGTTGAGATGCACTCGATGTATGTCAATAAAGTCTGGAAACTTGTAGACCTTCCTGAAGGGATTAAACCCGTAGGGTGTAAGTGGATATACAAGAAGAAAAGGGGTCCTGACGGGAACGTCGAGACGTTCAAAGCACGACTTGTGGCGAAGGGTTATACCCAACAAGAAGGGATTGACTATGAAGAAACCTTCTCGCCAGTCGCGATGCTTAAATCCATCCGCATACTCCTATCCATAGCTGCAGCTCTCGACTATGAGATCTGGCAAATGGATGTCAAGACAGCTTTTCTGAATGGCAATCTTGACGAGCGCATTTACATGGCTCAACCAGACGGTTTCGTGGATAAAGGTCAAGAGACCAAGGTTTGTGAGTTGCTTAAATCCATCTATGGACTAAAGCAAGCATCTAGGTCATGGAATATTAGATTCGATGAAACTGTAAAGAGCTTCGGCTTTGAACAGTCAATAGATGAGCCTTGTGTTTACAAGTTAATACACGAAGGCAAAGTTGTGTTTCTGGTACTATATGTCGATGATATACTACTCATTGGTAATGACGTGGGTAAGTTATCTGAGGTTAAGGTCTGGCTAGCAAAGCAATTCGATATGAAGGATCTAGGAGAAGCCGCGTACATTCTGGGAATCCAAATCTTTCGAGATAGGAAAAACCGGACCCTGTCGCTCTCTCAAGCATCTTATATTGATAAGGTGATGGATCGCTTCTCGATGCAAGACTGCAAGAGGGGTCAAACACCCTTTAGGCATGGAGTTTCACTCTCTAAGGACCAGTCTCCCAAGACTGCACAAGAGATTGAAGACATGAGGAAAATTCCTTACGCCTCTGCCGTAGGAAGTCTCATGTATGCTATGCTTTGCACCCGACCTGATATATGTTTCGCCGTTGGCGTAGTTAGTCGTTTCCAATCCAACCCTGGACCCGAGCACTGGATTGCTGTTAAGCATGTTCTTAAGTATCTTCGAAGAACTAGGAACTTGATGCTTACATACTCAGGTACTGACCTGACTATGACGGGATATACCGACTCCGATTTTCAAGCGGATAAGGATTCCAGGAAATCCACTTCGGGATCTGTGTTCATCCTTAATGGTGGAGCTGTTGTGTGGAGAAGTATTAAGCAATCTTGCATTGCTGACTCCACAATGGAAGCAGAATATGTGGCTGCTTGTGAAGCATCCAAAGAGGCTGTATGGCTTAGAAAGTTCCTTAAGTATTTGGAAATTGTTCCAAACGTCGACGAGCCCATGACCCTTTATTGTGATAATAGTGGGGCTGTCGCTAACTCAAAGGAACCTAGAAGCCATAAGCGCTCTAAGCATATTGAGAGGAAATACCATTTGATTCGAGAGATCGTGCAGCGCGGAGACGTGGAAGTGAAGAAGATCTCAACGGTGGACAACCTCGCAGATCCATTCACCAAGGCCCTAGCGAACAAGGTCTTCGACCAACATCGTGAGGGATTAGGCATGAAGGACTACACACACCTTCTTTGAGTCAAGTGGGAGTTTGTTGTCAATGGTGCCCACAAGAAGAGTTGTAGTCTTTATTTTGAACATTTGATGTAATAAAGTCTCATGAAGACTCTTGCTTGTAATTGCCTATTCATTCATTAATAAAGTTGAAACGTTCATTCAATCTTCCTTGTCTGAAGCTTTATGATAAAACCATAGTCTTTTAGTCCATAAACAAACTTAACAACTTACGAAGAGACAAATGTAGATTTGCATGAACAAACTCTTCGTAGTTTGCTTAAAACGATATATTCGCAATCTTAGGGTCAAAGGACTATTGACCTCAGTATGATTGTTAGAAGAATCTATGATGTCTGGTTATGAGGCATTGAGAGTTAGGAACTCTATAGTTCTTCTAGGTATCTTCCGAAGGTACTGAATTGACCAGTGCACTTCTAGAGACAAGATAAGAACAAACCATTTAACCTCTTATGTCTCGAAGTCACTATGTATGAATTGCATCATTCTTACCTTAATCCTGAAATGAGACATGCCATTTCACACCTTAGTATTCTCATTTGAGAAAGTCAAAGTTCGGACTCACTATGTGATTCCGAACAAGGCCTATTGGTGAAGTACTAAGTTATGAGTCTGACATGAGTAACTTTGTGAAGTTCTCATAGATATGGAATTCATGTACAAGATTGCTGAAATGCAATGTATGTCACCTCATGCTTTGTTCCTTGGAGTGTGAATAAATGAACTGGCCAGTGTCCAAATTGAGTCCTGACTCTTTTGGATGAAACAATGTGACTTGTTAGCTCCTCGTCAATACATTGTTTCTAACTTATTCACAAGCGACAAAGGAGTTGAGGAAATAACAGCTAGAAGGGTAAAATGGTAATTTAGTAAATCCCGACTAGCTGATGACATTCATGAAGGGTAAACATAGATAATATTCAGTGGATCCGCTCATCATAATTAGGTCGAATTCTTGAGTAGAAAATAAATTCATTTGAACCGAGAGATTTTCAGTGTCAGCTCTTTAGTGGAGTCAGTTGGCATTAAGCTAAACTTGGAAAAGGTTTGTGAACTTTTGAGTCCAAGTGTTTAGCTAAAGCTTTGTTCATTTGGGTCCATGAGGTCACTGTCACGAATCACATCGATAGGAATAGTTAAACTGGAAGCTAAGCCAAAACAAGAACGAAAATAGTTAAAAGGGTATATTTGTCTTTTGAGACAAAGGATGAAATGAATGTCAATAAATTTTTTGACAAGGTCATTTTATGACATGTTTCACTCGGCCATGACTTGATCATTGGGCCTTGTGAATTAATTTCATTTCATAAGAATTTTATTGAAAACTCTTAATGGGCCTTTTTCATGTTCTCATGAATAAATGAAGAAGCTTCTAGAAGCTCCTTCTAGAAGTGAAATGGGCGCCCATAATACCCAAGGAAAGAGAGTTTATTTTGTGCATAAATGTATTTAGATACTTGCCAAAAGAAAAAGAGGAAACAAATTTCCCACACATGCTTGTAGGAAATTCGGCCAAGTGAGAAAAGGGAAAGCCAAGGAACAAAAAAGGAAACAAATCCTAGCCTCTAGGAGGCAGCCTTGGGCGCCCAACATGGAATGGGAAATGAAGGATTTTTGCTCATGAATATGTGATATTCTATAGAAGAGGAAACTACCTTATTGAAGGTGAGACCTCTCCTATAAATAGGAGCCTCATTTCCTCACAATTCATTCATCCAAGTTTAAGAGATTTGAGAGACTCTCTCTCTAGAACTTGGCCGAAGTCCTCTTCTCTCTCTCTCTAGTTTATTTTCGGTTTTCTCTTGTCTTGGCACCTAGGTCCTCACTCGACCTAGTCTTTAGCTCTGCGACTTCGAGACTCGTTCTCAAGTCGTAGTGTTTAAAAGTGCCCACTCACTAATTCCTTCTTTTCGAGTGATTTAGTGATAGAAACTATCGTGGTTGCTCGAGTTCCCGAGGAAAGAATAGAGAGACGTGCTGCGAGGGGAGACGAACGTTGCCAACCTTCCAAAGGCTCATCAACGTTCAAGCATCAAAAGGTTAGTAACTTTTATAGCTCATATTAGTTTTTATTTACATGCATATGCTCTTGTCTAGGTTAGTAAAAACTAGTTTTACTTAAAAAGAAAATTTTTAAAATTCCGCCGCTTAACGAAGCGTTAAACTTTTTCTTAAACCCTAGATCGATTCCAACAGTTTCGCCGGACTAAGAGTCACCCTCGTGGCCCTCTCTTAAATGAGAGTACTCAAGGGCGCTTTGCTCTGATCATTGCTCAATGAGCTACGTCCGAGAGTGAGACGATGATGACAAGACCTCCCCTCGGCGGATTGTTTTTCAAAGTCAATCTTTTGGACTAAGTGGTTGGTTACACACTTAGACTCAATCCCTAGTAATCCTCCCTCGAGGCCCTGCGAAAGGATGTGAGTGATCAAACCAATTTACAAGGTGGCTAGTCAAAAATTGGTGTATTGACATCTTGGCTAAGCATTAATGATGTGTCATTTACTTATAAATGGAGATTTTTTGCGACCTTCCCTCGAAGAAGTAAATTATCGTTTGGTTTATAACACCTTTGGATTTTATCAAAAGTCTTAAATAAAACTTAAATCCTAAACCAAAGACTAATCATAAACTTGTTTCAACTTTTATAGGCAATATGTCTCCCAACTCTCTCTCTTTCATCCTTTCCTCGAACAAACTCGAAAACGAAAACCACATAGACTCGAAACTTAACCTCGACATCATCCTTGCCATTAACAAGCACAAATGGGTACTCACTACCCCGTGTCCTCCTCTGACGAATGATGATTCGACTCAAGAGGACAATGACGCCTTAGCGGCCTGGCTTCGATCCGATGAGATTGTGAGGTGCTATATCTTGGCATCTATGAACAATATGCTGAAAGAGCAACATCGTAACATCGAGACTGCCGCCAAAATGCTCTACAATCTCCTTGAGATGTTTGGAGGGCAAGGGCGTCAAACAAGGCAACAAGCAGTCCGACAGTTTATGAACTGTCACATGAACGCTAGGACTCCTGTTGGAGACTTTATGATACTGATCATTAGTTTTCTAAATAAAATGGAAATCCTAGGATCTGAGATTGATGAGAAGAGTGTCATAGATATGATCTTTGAAACTCTCCCCGCATCTCTTGATACCTCCAAGATGAACTACTCCATTAACAAGTTAGAGTACACTGTTACCACGCTTATGGAGGAACTTCACACTGCTGTAGGTCTCACTAAGAGAAAGAGGAATCAAGGAGAGGCACATGCTACTGAGCACAAAGCCTCCGCCTCTAGAACTGAGAAAGGACCTTACAAGGCCGATAAAAGGAACTGTCCCGCCTATCTCAAAGCAAAGGAACATAGTATTGTACTAGTTACCGAAGCATGCTTAGTAGCTGATAATGTATCAACGTGGATTCTTGACTCCGCTGCTACTAACCATATTTGTTGTGTTGTCAATAGTGCCCACAAGAAGAGTTGTAGTCTTTATTTTGAACATTTGATGTAATAAAGTCTCATGAAGACTCTTGCTTGTAATTGCCTATTCATTCATTAATAAAGTTGAAACGTTCATTCAATCTTCCTTGTCTGAAGCTTTATGATAAAAACCATAGTCTTTTAGTCCATAAACAAACTTAACAACTTACGAAGAGACAAATGTAGATTTGCATGAACAAACTCTTCGTAGTTTGCTTAAAACGATATATTCGCAATCTTAGGGTCAAAGGACTATTGACCTCAGTATGATTGTTAGAAGAATCTATGATGTCTGGTTATGAGGCATTGAGAGTTAGGAACTCTATAGTTCTTCTAGGTATCTTCCGAAGGTACTGAATTGACCAGTGCACTTCTAGAGACAAGATAAGAACAAACCATTTAACCTCTTATGTCTCGAAGTCACTATGTATGAATTGCATCATGCTTACCTTAATCCTGAAATGAGACATGCCATTTCACACCTTAGTATTCTCATTTGAGAAAGTCAAAGTTCGGACTCACTATGTGATTCCGAACAAGGCCTATTGGTGAAGTACTAAGTTGTGAGTCTGTCATGAGTAACTTTGTGACGTTCTCATAGATATGGAATTCATGTACAAGATTGCTGAAATGCAATGTATGTCACCTCATGCTTTGTTCCTTGGAGTGTGAATAAATGAACTGGCCAGTGTCCAAATTGAGTCCTGACTCTTTTGGATGAAACAATGTGACTTGTTAGCTCCTCGTCAATACATTGTTTCTAACTTATTCACAAGCGACAAAGGAGTTGAGGAAATAACAGCTAGAAGGGTAAAATGGTAATTTAGTAAATCCCGACTAGCTGATGACATTCATGAAGGGTAAACATAGATAATATTCAGTGGATCCGCTCATCATAATTAGGTCGAATTCTTGAGTAGAAAATAAATTCATTTGAACCGAGAGATTTTCAGTGTCAGCTCTTTAGTGGAGTCAGTTGGCATTAAGCTAAACTTGGAAAAGGTTTGTGAACTTTTGAGTCCAAGTGTTTAGCTAAAGCTTTGTTCATTTGGGTCCATGAGGTCACTGTCACGAATCACATCGATAGGAATAGTTAAACTGGAAGCTAAGCCAAAACAAGAACGAAAATAGTTAAAAGGGTATTTTTGTCTTTTGAGACATAAGGATGAAATGGATGTCAATAAATTTTGACAAGTTCATTTGATGACTTAATGTCACTCGGCCATAATATGATTAATTGGGCCTTGTGAATTAATTTCATTTCATAAGAATTTTATTGAAAACTCTTAATGGGCCTTTTTTCATGTTCTCATGAATAAATGAAGAAGCTTCTAGAAGCTCCTTCTAGAAGTGAAATGGGCGCCCATAATACCCAAGGAAAGAGAGTTTGTTTTGTGCATAAATGTATTTAGATACTTGCCAAAAGAAAAAGAGGAAACAAATTTCCCACATATGCAATGGGAAATTCGGCCAAGTGAGAAAAGGGAAAGCCAAGGAACAAAAAAGGAAACAAATCCTTGCCTCTAGGAGGCAGCCTTGGGCGCCCAACAAGGAATGGGAAATGAAGGATTTTTGCTCATGAATAAGTGATATTCTATAGAAGAGGAAACTACCTTATTGAAGGTGAGACCTCTCCTATAAATAGGAGCCCCATTTCCTCACAATTCATTCATCCAAGTTTAAGAGATTTGAGAGACTCTCTCTCTAGAACTTGGCCGAAAATCCTCTCTCTCTCTCTCTAGTTTATTTTCGATTATTTCTTGTCTTGGCACCTAGGTCCTCACTCGACCTAGTGTTTAGCTCTGCGACTTCGAGACTCGTTCTCAAGTCGTAGTGTTTAAAAGTGCCCACTCACTGATTCCTTCTTTTCGAGTGATTTAGTGATAGAAACTTTCGTGGTTGCTCGAGGTGCCGAGGAAAGAAAGAGAGACGTGCTGCGAGGGGAGACGAGCGTTGCAACTTTCCAAAAGCTTCTACAAGGTTCAAGCTTCAAGAAAGGTTAGTAACTTTAATAGCTCATATTAGTTTTTATTTACATGTACATGCTCTTGTCTAGGTTAGTAAAAACTAGTTTTACTTAAAAAGAAAATTTTTAAAATTCCGCCGCTTAACGAAGCGTTAAACTTTTTCTTAAACCCTAGATCGATTCCAACAAATGGTATCAGAGCTATGGTCAAAGGAATGCATGTGCATGTTTTTTAAATTATGAGCTTGAAAATCGTTTTCGAAAGTTTACTAATTTTGTGACAAGTTAGAATTGTAATCTTAGATTTTTTTTTAATTTATTGCTCTTGTCTCTAAATTAAAAACCATGTTGATTTTCTATGAGTTTGGGATGATGTTAAAACACATTAGAATCAGTTCTAAAAGTTTTTAATTTTTTATATTGAAAAACGTGTTTTAAAGGTTTGAGAATTTTCGAGTAAAATTTTGTGACTAGTTTTGTTATCTTGCTAGTTTCTTATTTTTACTTGAATCGTTTTATGCTTGTTGTTATTTTTTTTATGCCTTGTTATTACTTTGCTAATAAAACACAAATAAAAGCTTTAAACAACCTCATAAAACGTTCCGTTACACTCGATTCTTTTTCGCACCTAAAAGGACAAAGCTTTAATTTATTTCTTTTTCTTCGAGCTGGAATGTAAACCCGCATTAAAAGCGGCATAACTCTCTGCTCAGAAATCGAAATTTAATGATTCTTGAATCAAATTAAAGCTCTGTCTGTCCTCTGTCCAATGCCACCGGTTTCGGCTCAAAAGGACATCGGAGCCGCCAGTTATGGCGATTTTACTCCGAGGTGCGCGGCTGTCTGAAACTCCAGTTTTTTTAGAAATCCGGATTTTCAAACCCCACTACCATGAGTTATAGAACTCTAATGAGAAAACTTTCTTGAGCAAAAATGTTTTTCATATGATTATAAACATGATGTGTAAAGATTAAAAGTTTTGTTTTTTGAAAGATTAATTGAAATTGAATTTTTACAAAACTAGTTTGAATTTTGAAAAACCGTTTTCACTTTCAAACTTGAAAATATTTTGTCATCCAAATCAAATAAATTTTCAAAATGTTTTCAAAACTATATCTATATCACATATGTTCAAAATCTATATGCTCTTGAAATTTTGAGTGGGAGGTCTCTTTGTAGACAAAACCGAAAAATAAAAAGATGTGTAATCTCAAACTTTCAAGTGTTCGAGTGAGTTGAAGTTCACACTTCCCTCACGCACTTTCCCGAAATAGAAAATAGGAAAAGATCGAGTATGTCCCTTGTGCCTTTATGCACTAATACTGCTCTGAACATGTCGATCTAGGATTCTCTTCTAGTTGTCCGCTCCGTCGCTCTCTAACTGGGAAATCTGTTTCCGAACTTAAAAGAGTCGATGAACCAACTCCAAAAACTAAGTGGGAGGGTTATACTCGTTGTTTGTAACCCGCGATCCCCAACACTAGTGAAAGATGCAATAACGTGGGACTAAGAGCCGCTCTTGCGACCCTCACTTAAATGTGAGTACTCCAAGGCGTTATTGCTTCGATCATTGCTCAATGAGCTACGTCCGAGAGTGATGCAATGATGGCAAGGCCTCCCCTTGGGGGATTGTTTTTCAAAGCTGATCTTTTGGACTAAGTGGTTGGTTGCACACTTAGGCTCAATCCCTAGTATCCTTCCTTAAGGCTCTGCGAAAGGATATGAGTGATCAAACCAATATACAAGGTGGCTAGTCGAAATGATGTACTGACATCTTGGCTTAGCATTAATGATGTGTCATTTACTTATAAAAGGAGATTTTTTGCGGCCTTCTCTTGAGGGAGTAAATTATCGTTTGGTTTATAACACCTTTGGGTTTTACAAAAGTCTTAATAAAACTTAAATCCTAAACCAAAGACTAATCATAAACTTGTTTCAACTGTTATAGGCAATATGTCTCTCAACCCTCTCTCAACAATTCTTTCCTCGAATAAACTCGAAGGCGACAATTACGTCGACTGGAAACGTAACCTCGACATAGTCCTTACTGTCGACAAGCACAAATGGGTTCTCACCACCCCCTGTCCTCAAACGAATGATGATTCGACGCAAGAGGAGAAAGACGTCCTGGCGGCCTGGCTTCGATCCGATGAGATTGCGAGATGCTATATTTTGGCATCGATGAACAATGTGTTGCAACAACAACATCGTGATTTCGAAACTGCCACCGATATGCTCTACAATCTCCATGAGATGTTTGGAGGGCAAGGACGTCAAGCTAGGCAACAAGCGGTCCGACAATTCATGAACTGTCGTATGAAGGCTGGAACTCCCGTTAGAGATCATATGATGCTGATCATTAGCTATCTCAACGAGATGGAGATTCTTGGATCTGAGATTGATGGGGAGACCAAAATAGATATGATCTTGGAAACTCTCCCCGAAACCTTTGATACCTTCAAATTGAACTATTCCATGAACAAGCTGGAGTACACTGTTACCGAGTTCATGAAGGAACTTCAAACCGCTGAGGCACTCACTAAGAAAAAGAGGGCTCAAGGAGAAGTACATGCTACTGCCTCCACCTCTGGATCTAAGAAGAGACCTCGCAACGCCGAGAAAAAGAACCAACCTAAGGTTCAAACGAAGAAGAAGGCGCCAAAGGCTCCGAAGGTGGACAAGTCTAAAGACAAGTGCCACCACTGCAACGAGCCTGGTCACTGGCGTAGGAACTGTCCCGCCTACCTCAAAACCAAAGCTAAAGGTATTGTACTTGTTACTGAAGCCTGTTTAGTAGCTGATAATGTATCATCGTGGATTATTGACTCCGCTGCTACTAACCATATTTGCTGCTCCTTGACTGGTTTTAGGAAAAGCAAAAGCTTAGAGGATGGCGACTTCTGCTTCAAGTGGGGTGATGAGAGCGTGGTGTCTGCGAAGGCTGTGGGATCCGTGACGCTATCTTTTGAAGATCGAACTTTAAATTTGAATAATGTTTATTATGTTCCTTCCTTTGGGAAAAACCTAGTATCTGTTGCTCAACTTTTCGAGCAAGATTATTATTTAAAGTTTATAAAGAATGGAATTCGTATTTCTTTTTCTAATTCTTTCGTCACTGATGCATGTATGAAGAATGGTCTTTTTTACATCTATCCCACTCAACCTTCTCTCTTAGACACCGAAATAGATAACGATCTAATTAGGGAGCCAAAGAGGATCAAACTTTCTGAATCCTCCGATCTAACAAAATCAACATACCTCTGGCACTTAAGACTTGGTCATATCAGTCTAGATAGGATTAAGAGACTTGTGAGGGATGGTCCACTCCAAGCCTCTGCAATAGGTTCACTACCTACTTGTGAATCCTGCATAGAAGGAAAAATGACTAAGCGACCTTTCTCCGATAAGGGTCGAAGAGCCACTGAGTTGCTGGAACTAATACATTCTGATGTATGTGGTCCACTCAACCAACAGGCACGTGGAGGATACGAATACTTCGTTACCTTCACTGATGATTACTCAAGATATGGGTTTGTCTATTTGCTTAAACACAAATCCGAGACCTTTAACGTATTTAAGGTCTTTAGGGCTTTAGTGGAAAAGCAAACTGGCAAAGTGATCAAAACCCTTCGATCTGATCGAGGTGGTGAGTATATGTCTGGAGAGTTCGATGACTTTCTTAAAGAAGAAGGTATCGCTTCTCAGCTTACCGCGCCTGGCACACCTCAACAAAACGGAGTGTCAGAGAGAAGAAACCGAACTCTTATGGAGATGGTTAGATCAATGATGAGTTACTCATCACTCCCGCTTTCCTTTTGGGGATATGCCCTCGAAACAGCCGCTTATATTCTGAACCAAGTTCCGTCCAAAACGGTTCCTGGTACTCCTTATGAACGATGGACTGGCCGTAAAGTGAATCTTGGCCGCATCCGAATTTGGGGTTGCCCTGCACACGTGCTAAGGCAAAAGACTAGCAAGTTGGCTAGTAGGTCAGAATTGTGCCTGTTTGTAGGATATCCGAAGGAAACCAAAGGTTTTACTTTCTATAGTCCCGAGGACGATAAGACTTTCGTTAGCACGAATGCTCGTTTCCTCGAGGAGGACTTTATGAAGGATGCGAAACCTAGAAGCAAAATTGTGCTTGAAGAAAAGTTGGGTGAGGAAGCTTCTACCTCATCTGTAAGAACTGTTCTTACCCCAACTGAAACACAACCTAACTCATCAGAATCTCGTCAAGTAGTACTTCGACGTAGTGGGAGGGCTACTCAAAAGCCTGACAGGTACATGTCTTATGGAGACTCTCTTGTAGCCGTCTCTGACATGGATGATCCTGTTTCCTATAGCCAAGCAATGGCTTGTTCTGAATCAAACCTTTGGCTTGACGCCATGAAAGTTGAGATGCACTCGATGTATGTCAACAAAGTCTGGAAACTTGTAGACCTTCCTGAAGGGATTAAACCCGTAGGGTGTAAGTGGATATACAAGAAGAAAAGGGGTCCTGATGGGAACGTTGAGACGTTCAAAGCACGACTTGTGGCGAAGGGTTATACCCAACAAGAAGGGATTGACTATGAAGAAACCTTCTCGCCAGTCGCGATGCTTAAATCCATCCGCATACTCCTATCCATAGCTGCAGCTCTCGACTATGAGATCTGGCAAATGGATGTCAAGACAGCCTTTCTGAATGGCAATCTTGACGAGCGCATTTACATGGCTCAACCAGACGGTTTCGTGGATAAAGGTCAAGAGACCAAGGTTTGTGAGTTGCTTAAATCCATTTATGGACTAAAGCAAGCATCTAGGTCATGGAACATTAGATTCGATGAAACTGTAAAGAGCTTCGGCTTTGAACAGTCAATAGATGAGCCTTGTGTTTACAAGTTAATACACGAAGGGAAAGTTGTGTTTCTGGTACTATATGTCGATGATATACTACTCATTGGTAATGACGTGGGTAAGTTATCTGAGGTTAAGGTCTGGCTAGCAAAGCAATTCGATATGAAGGATCTAGGAGAAGCCGCATACATTCTGGGAATCCAAATCTTTCGAGATAGGAAAAACCGGACCCTGTCGCTCTCTCAAGCATCTTATATTGATAAGGTGATGGATTGCTTCTCGATGCAAGACTGCAAGAGGGGTCAAACACCCTTTAGGCATGGAGTTTCACTCTCTAAGGACCAGTCTCCCAAGACTGCACATGAGATTGAAGACATGAGGAAAATTCCTTACGCCTCTGCCGTAGGAAGCCTCATGTATGCTATGCTTTGCACCCGACCTGATATATGTTTCGCCGTTGGCGTAGTTAGTCGTTTCCAATCCAACCCTGGACCCGAGCACTGGATTGCTGTTAAGCATGTTCTTAAGTATCTTCGAAGAACTAGGAACTTGATGCTTACATACTCAGGTACTGACCTGACTATGACGGGATATACCGATTCCGATTTTCAAGCGGATAAGGATTCCAGGAAATCCACTTCGGGATCTGTGTTCATCCTTAATGGTGGAGCTGTTGTGTGGAGAAGTATTAAGCAATCTTGCATTGCTGACTCCACAATGGAAGCAGAATATGTGGCTGCTTGTGAAGCATCCAAAGAGGCTGTATGGCTTAGAAAGTTCCTTAAGTATTTGGAAGTTGTTCCAAACGTCGACGAGCCCATGACCCTTTATTGTGATAATAGTGGGGCTGTCGCTAACTCAAAGGAACCTAGAAGCCATAAGCGCTCTAAGCATATTGAGAGGAAATACCATTTGATTCGAGAGATCGTGCAGCGCGGAGACGTGGAAGTGAAGAAGATCTCAACGGTGGACAACCTCGCAGATCCATTCACCAAGGCCCTAGCGAACAAGGTCTTCGACCAACATCGTGAGGGATTAGGCATGAAGGACTACACACACCTTCTTTGAGTCAAGTGGGAGTTTGTTGTCAATAGTGCCCACAAGAAGAGTTGTAGTCTTTATTTTGAACATTTGATGTAATAAAGTCTCATGAAGACTCTTGCTTGTAATTGCCTATTCATTCATTAATAAAGTTGAAACGTTCATTCAATCTTCCTTGTCTGAAGCTTTATGATAAAAACCATAGTCTTTTAGTCCATAAACAAACTTAACAACTTACGAAGAGACAAATGTAGATTTGCATGAACAAACTCTTCGTAGTTTGCTTAAAACGATATATTCGCAATCTTAGGGTCAAAGGACTATTGACCTCAGTATGATTGTTAGAAGAATCTATGATGTCTGGTTATGAGGCATTGAGAGTTAGGAACTCTATAGTTCTTCTAGGTATCTTCCGAAGGTACTGAATTGACCAGTGCACTTCTAGAGACAAGATAAGAACAAACCATTTAACCTCTTATGTCTCGAAGTCACTATGTATGAATTGCATCATGCTTACCTTAATCCTGAAATGAGACATGCCATTTCACACCTTAGTATTCTCATTTGAGAAAGTCAAAGTTCGGACTCACTATGTGATTCCGAACAAGGCCTATTGGTGAAGTACTAAGTTGTGAGTCTGTCATGAGTAACTTTGTGACGTTCTCATAGATATGGAATTCATGTACAAGATTGCTGAAATGCAATGTATGTCACCTCATGCTTTGTTCCTTGGAGTGTGAATAAATGAACTGGCCAGTGTCCAAATTGAGTCCTGACTCTTTTGGATGAAACAATGTGACTTGTTAGCTCCTCGTCAATACATTGTTTCTAACTTATTCACAAGCGACAAAGGAGTTGAGGAAATAACAGCTAGAAGGGTAAAATGGTAATTTAGTAAATCCCGACTAGCTGATGACATTCATGAAGGGTAAACATAGATAATATTCAGTGGATCCGCTCATCATAATTAGGTCGAATTCTTGAGTAGAAAATAAATTCATTTGAACCGAGAGATTTTCAGTGTCAGCTCTTTAGTGGAGTCAGTTGGCATTAAGCTAAACTTGGAAAAGGTTTGTGAACTTTTGAGTCCAAGTGTTTAGCTAAAGCTTTGTTCATTTGGGTCCATGAGGTCACTGTCACGAATCACATCGATAGGAATAGTTAAACTGGAAGCTAAGCCAAAACAAGAACGAAAATAGTTAAAAGGGTATTTTTGTCTTTTGAGACATAAGGATGAAATGGATGTCAATAAATTTTGACAAGTTCATTTGATGACTTAATGTCACTCGGCCATAATATGATTAATTGGGCCTTGTGAATTAATTTCATTTCATAAGAATTTTATTGAAAACTCTTAATGGGCCTTTTTTCATGTTCTCATGAATAAATGAAGAAGCTTCTAGAAGCTCCTTCTAGAAGTGAAATGGGCGCCCATAATACCCAAGGAAAGAGAGTTTGTTTTGTGCATAAATGTATTTAGATACTTGCCAAAAGAAAAAGAGGAAACAAATTTCCCACATATGCAATGGGAAATTCGGCCAAGTGAGAAAAGGGAAAGCCAAGGAACAAAAAAGGAAACAAATCCTTGCCTCTAGGAGGCAGCCTTGGGCGCCCAACAAGGAATGGGAAATGAAGGATTTTTGCTCATGAATAAGTGATATTCTATAGAAGAGGAAACTACCTTATTGAAGGTGAGACCTCTCCTATAAATAGGAGCCCCATTTCCTCACAATTCATTCATCCAAGTTTAAGAGATTTGAGAGACTCTCTCTCTAGAACTTGGCCGAAAATCCTCTCTCTCTCTCTCTAGTTTATTTTCGATTATTTCTTGTCTTGGCACCTAGGTCCTCACTCGACCTAGTGTTTAGCTCTGCGACTTCGAGACTCGTTCTCAAGTCGTAGTGTTTAAAAGTGCCCACTCACTGATTCCTTCTTTTCGAGTGATTTAGTGATAGAAACTTTCGTGGTTGCTCGAGGTGCCGAGGAAAGAAAGAGAGACGTGCTGCGAGGGGAGACGAGCGTTGCAACTTTCCAAAAGCTTCTACAAGGTTCAAGCTTCAAGAAAGGTTAGTAACTTTAATAGCTCATATTAGTTTTTATTTACATGTACATGCTCTTGTCTAGGTTAGTAAAAACTAGTTTTACTTAAAAAGAAAATTTTTAAAATTCCGCCGCTTAACGAAGCGTTAAACTTTTTCTTAAACCCTAGATCGATTCCAACATGTTGTTCCTTGAATGGTTTCAAGAAAACCAAAAGCTTAGAGGAAGGCGAGTTCTGTTTCAAATGGGGTGATGGGAGCCTGGTATCTGCGAAGGCTGTGGGATCCGTGACGCTGTCTTTTGAAGACCGCACTTTAAACTTGAATAATGTTTATTTTGTTCCTACCTTTGGGAAGAACTTAATATCCGTTGCTCGTCTTCTTGAGCAGGATTATTGTTTAAAGTTCATTAAGAATGGAATTCGTATTTCGTTTCCTGATAATTCTTTTGTCACTGATGTATGTATGAAGAATGCTCTTTTCTACATCTATCCCACTCAACCTTCACTTTTAAACACCGAAATAGATAATGATCTAATTAGGGAGCCAAAGAGGATCAAACTTTCTGAATCCTCCGATCTAACAAAATCAACACACATATGGCACTTAAGACTTGGTCACATCAGTCTAGATAGGATTAAGAGACTTGTGAGGGACGGTCCACTCCAAGCCTCTGCAATAGGTTCACTACCTACTTGTGAATCCTGCATAGAAGGAAAAATGACTAAGTGACCTTTCTCCGATAAGGGTCGAAGAGCCACTGAGTTGCTGGAGCTAATACATTCTGATGTATGTGGTCCGCTCAGCCAACAGGCACGTGGAGGATATGAATACTTCGTTACCTTCACCGATAATTACTCACGATATGGTTTTGTCTATTTGCTCAAACACAAATCCAAGACCTTTAACGTATTTAAGGTCTTCAGGGCTTTAGTGGAAAAGCAAACTGGCAAAGTGATCAAAACACTTCGATCCGATCGAGGTGGTGAGTATATATATCTCGAGAGTTCGATGACTTTCTTAAAGAAGAAGGAATCGCTTCTCAGCTTACCGTACCTGGCACACCTCAACAAAACTGAGTGTCAGAGAGAAGGAACCGAACTCTTATGGTGATGGTTAGATCAATGATGAGTTACTCATCACTCCCTCTTTCCTTTTGGGGATATGCCCTCAAAACAGCCGCTTACATTCTGAACCAAGTTCCGTCTAAAACGGTTCCTGGTACTCCTTATGAAAGATGGACTGGCCGTAAAGTAAGTTTGGGCCACATCCGAATTTGGGGTTGCCCTGCACATGTGCTAAGGCAAAAGACTAGCAAGTTGGCTAGTAGGTCAAAATTGTGCTTATTTGTGGGATATCCAAAGGAAACAAAGGGTTTCATCTTCTATAGTCCCGAGGACGATAAGACTTTCGTTAGCACGAATGCTCGTTTCCTTGAGGAGGACTTTATGAAGGATGCGAAACCTAGAAGCAAAATTGTGCTTGAAGAAAAGTTGGGTGAGGAAGCTTCTACCTCATCTGTAAGAACTGTTCTTACCCCAACTGAAACACAACCTAACTCATTAGAATCTCGTCAAGTAGTACTTCGACATAGTGGGAGGGCTACTCAAAAGCCTGACATGTACATGTCTTATGGAGACTTTCTCGTAGCCGTCTCTGACATGGATGATCCTGTTTCCTATAGCCAAGCGATGGCTTGTTCTGAATCAAACCTTTGGCTTGACGCCATGAAAGTTGAAATGCACTCGATGTATGTCAACAAAGTCTGGAAACTTGTAGACCTTCCTGAAGGGATTAAACCCGTAGGGTGTAAGTGGATATACAAGAAGAAAAGGGGTCCCGATGGAGACGTTCAAAGCACGACTTGTGGTGAAGGGTTATACCCAACAAGAAGGGATTGACTATGAAGAAACCTTCTCGCCAGTCGCAATGCTTAAATCCATCCGCATACTCCTATCCATAGCTGCAGCTCTCGACTATGAGATCTGGCAAATGGATGTCAAGACAGCCTTTCTGAATGGCAATCTTGACGAGCGCATTTACATGGCTCAACCAGACGGTTTCGTGGAAGAAGGTCAAGAGACCAAGGTTTGTGAGTTGCTTAAGTCCATTTATGGATTAAAGACAGCATCTAGGTCATGGAATATTAGATTCGATGAAACTGTAAAGAGCTTTGGCTTTGAACAGTCAATAGATGAGCCTTGTGTTTACAAGTTAATACACGAAGGCAAAGTTGTGTTTCTGGTGCTATATTTCGATGATATACTACTCATTGGTAATGACGTGGGTAAGTTATCTGAGGTTAAGGTCTGGTTGGCAAAGCAATTCGATATGAAGGATCTAGGAGAAGCCGCGTACATTCTGGGAATCCAAATCTTTCGAGATAGGAAAAGCCGGACCCTGTCGCTCTCTCAAGCATCTTATATTGATAAGGTGATGGATCGCTTCTCGATGCAAGACTCCAAGAAGGGTCAAACACCCTTTAGGCATGGAGTTTCACTCTCTAAGGACCAGTCTCCCAAGACTGCACAAGAGATTGAAGACATGAGGAAAATTCCTTACGCATCTGCCGTAGGAAGCCTCATGTATGCTATGCTTTGCACTAGACCTGACATCTGTTTCGCCGTTGGCGTAGTTAGCCGTTTCCAGTCCAAACCTGGACCCGAGCACTGGATTGCTATTAAGCATGTTCTTAAGTATCTTCGAAGAACTAGGAACTTGATGCTTACATACTCAGGTACTGACCTGACTATGACGGGATATACCGAGTCCAATTTTCAAGCAGATAAGGATTCCAGGAAATCCACTTCGGGATCTGTGTTCATCCTTAATGGTGGAGCTGTTGTGTGGAGGAGTATTAAGCAATCTTGCATTGCTGACTCTACAATGGAAGCAGAATATGTGGCTGCTTGTGAAGCATCCAAAGAGGCTGTATGGCTTATAAAATTCCTTAAGTATTTGGAAGTTGTTCCAAACGTCGACGAGCCCATGACCCTTTATTGTGATAATAGTGGGGCTGTCGCTAACTCAAAGGAACCTCGAAGCCATAAGCGCTTTAACCATATCGAGAGGAAATACCATTTGATTCTAGAGATCGTGCAGCGCGGACACATGGAAGTGAAGAAGATCTCAACGGTGGACAACCTAGCAGATCCATTCACAAAGGCCCTAGCGAGCAAGGTCTTCAACCAACATCGAGAGGGATTAGGCATGAAGGACTACACACATCGTCTTTGAGTCAAGTGGGAGTTTGTTGTCAATGGTGCCCACAAGAAGAGTTGTAATCCTTATATTGTACATTTGATGTAATAAAGTCTCATGAAGACTCTTGCTTGTAATTGCTTATTTATTAATAAAAGTTGAAACGTTCATTCAATCTTCCTTGTCTGAAGCTTTATGATAAAACATTAGTCTTTAGTCCATAAACAAACTAAACAACTTACGAAGAGACAAATGTAGATTTGCATGAACAAACTCTTCGTAGTTTGCTTAAAACGGTATATTCGCAATCTAAGGGTCAAAGGACTATTGACCTCAGTATGATTGTTAGAAGAATCTATGATGTCTGGTTATGAGGCATTGAGAGTTGGAGACTCTATAGTTCTTCTACGTATCTTCCGAAGGTACTGAATTGACCAGTGCACTTCTAGAGACAAGATAAGAACAAACCATTTAACCTCTTATGTCTCGAAGTCACTACGTATGAATTGCATCGTGCTTACCTTAATATGTGATTCTCATTTGAGAAAGACAAAGTTCGGACTCACTATGTGATTCCGAACAAGGCCTATTGGTGAAGTACTAAGTTGTGAGAATGTCATGAGTAAACTGTGTGAAGTTCTCATATATATGGAATTCATGTACAAGATTGCTGAAATGCAATGTATATCACCTCATGCTTTGCTCCTGGGAGTGTGAATAAATGAACTGGCCAGTGTCCAAATTGAGTCCTGACTCTTTTGGATGAAACAATGTGACTTGTTAGCTCCTCGTCAATGCATTGTTTCTAACTTATTCACAAGCGACAAAGGAGTTGAGGAAATAACAGCTAGAATTGTAAAATGGTAATTTTGTAAATCCCGACTAGCTGATGATATTCATGAAGGGTAAACACTGATAATATTCTGTGGATCCACTCATTACAATTAGGTTGAATTCTTGAGTAGAAAATAAATTCATTTGAACCGAGAGATTTTCAGTGTCAACTCTTTAGTGGAGTCAGTTGACATTAAGCTAAACTTGGAAAAGGTTTGTGAACTTTTGAGTCCAAGTATTTAGCTCAAGCTTTGTTCATTTGGATCCATGAGGTCACTGTCACGAATCACATCGATTAGGAATAGTTAAACTGGAAGCTAAGTCAAAACTAGAACGAACATTGTCAAAAGGGTATTTTTGTCTTTTGAGACATAGGATGAAATGAATGTCAATAAATTTTTTGACAAGTTCATTTGATGACTTAATGTCACTCGGCCAAAATAAGATTAATTGGGCCTTGTGGATTAATTTCATTTCATAAGAATTTTAATGAAAATTCTTATTGGGCATTTCTCATGTTGTCATGAACAAATTAAGAAGCTTCTAGAAGCTCCTTCTAGATGGGAGCTTCTAGATGAGAAATGGGCGCCCAAATACCCAAGAGAAAGAGAGTTCCTTTTGTGCATTAATGTATGAAGATACTTGCCAAAAGAAAAAGAGGAAACAAATTTCCCCTACATGGAAAGGGAAATTTCGGCCAACCTAGAGAAGGAACAAATTAGGAAACAAATCCCTTAAGGGAATGAGATGTTGGGCATATATGGAGAAAAGGGCAATGAGAGATTGCTCATGAATGCTTGGAAAAAAGAGGAAACTCCCATTTCTTAGGCTAACCCTTCTCCTATAAATAGGGCCCTCATTCTCATTGTTTTCTCATTCCACACAAGTTAGAGATTGAGAGACTCTCTCTCTAGACATTGTGGCCGATCCTCTCTCTCCCTCTCTCTTCAATTTCGTTTTATTGTTTTGGCACCTAGGTCCTCATTTGACCTAGAGTTTAGCTCTGCGACTTCAAGACTTGTTCTTAAGTCGTAGTGTTTAAAAGTGCCCACTCACTGATTCCTTTTATTTCGAGTGATTTAGTGATAGAGACCATCGTGGTTGCTCGAGTTGCCGAGGAAAGAAAGAGAGACATGCTGCTAGGAGACGAGCGTTGCAAACTTTCCAAAAGCTTCTCAAAGTTCAAGCTTCAAGAAAGGTTAGTAAACTTCTATGCTCATTATAGTTTTCATTTATGTGTACTTGCTCTTTGTCTAGGTTAGTAAAAACTGTTTTTACTTGAAAAGAAAATTTTTAAAATTCCGGCGCTTAACGAAGCGTTAAACTTTTTCTTAAACCCTAGATCAATTCCAACAACCTTTGCCCTCCAAACATCTCAAGGAGATTGTTGAGCATGTCGGCGGCAGTCTCGATGTATCGATGTTGTTGTTGCAACACATTGTTCATTGATGCTAAGATATAGCACTTCACAATCTCATCGGAGCAGAGTTAGGCCGCCAAGGCGTCTTTGTCCTCTTGAGTTGAATCATCATTCGTTAGAGAAGGACACGGGGTGGTGAGTACCTATTTGTGCTTGCTAACGGTAACTATTATGTCGAGGTTATGTTTCGAATCTACGTAGTTTTTTGTTTTCGAGTTTGTTCGAGGAAAGGATGATTGAGGGATGTTTGCGAGGCATGTTGCTTATAAAAGTTGAAACAAGTTTATGATTAGTCTTTGGTTTAGGATTTAAGTTTCTTTAAGACTTTGATAATATCCAAAGGTGTTATAAACTAAACGATAATTTACTCCTTCGAGGGAAGGCCGTAAAAAATCTCCATTTATAAGTAAATGACACATCATTAATGCTTAGCCAAGATGTCAATACACCAATTTTGACCAGCCACCTTTTAAATTGGTTTGATCACTCACATCCTTTCGCAGGGCCTCGAGGGAGGATTACTAGGGATTTAGTCTAAGTGTGTAACCAACCACTTAGTCCAAAAGATTGACTTTGAAAAACAATCCGCCGAGGGGAGGTATTGTCTCATTGTCTCACTTTCGGATTTAGCTCATTGAGCCATGATCAGTGCAAAGCGCCCTTGAGTACTCTCATTTAAGAGAGGGCCACGTGACTGACTCTTAGTCTAGCGACAATTGCACTTTTCATTAGTGTTGGGGATCGTGGGTTACAAACAACAAGTATAACCCTCCCACTTAGTTTTTGGAGTTGGTACATCGACTCTTATAATTTCGGAAACGGTTTTCCTAGTTATAGAGCCATAGAGCGGACAACTAGAAGAGAATCCTAGATCTTCATGTTCAGAGCAGTGTTAGTGCATAAAGGCACAAGGTACATACTCGATCTTTAACTTCAACTCACTCGAACACTTGAAAGTTTGAGATTACACATCTTTTTATTCTTCGGCTTGTCTACAAGGAGACCCCCCACTCAAATTTTCAAGAGCATATAGATTTTGAACATATGTGATATAGATATAGTTTTGAAAACATTTTGAAAACTTATTTGATTTGGATGACAAAATATTTTTCAAGTTTGAAAGTGAAAACGGTTTTTCAAAATTCAAACTAGTTTTGTAAAAATTCAATTTCAATTAAACTTTCAAAAATCAAAACATTTTAATCTTACACATCATGTTTATAATCTTATAAAAAAACATTTTTGCTCAAGAAATTTTTCTCATTAGAGTTCTCTAACTCATGGTAGTGGGGCTGAAAATCCGTAATTCTAAAAAACTGGAGTTTCGGAACAGCCGCACACCTCGGAGTAAAATCGCCATAACTGGCGGCTCCGATGTCCTTTTGACCTGAAACCGGTGGCATTGGACAGAGGACAGACAGAGAGTTATGCCACTTTTACTGCGAGTTTTACTCCAGCTCGAAGAAAAAGAAATAATTAAAGCTTGGTCCTTTTTAGGTGCGAAAAAGAATCGAGTGTAACGGAACGTTTTAGGAGGTTGTTAAAGCTTTTATTTGTGTTTTATTAGCAAGGTAATAACATGGTATAAAAGAAATAACAACATGCATAAAACGATTCAAGTAAATAAAAGAAACTAGCAAGACAATATAACTAGTCACAAAATTTACTCGAAATTTTCTCAAACCTTTAAAACACGTTTTTCAATATAAAAAATTAAAAACTTTTAGAACTGATTCAAATGTGTTTTAAAAACATCCCATACTCATAGAAAATCAACATGATTTTTAATTTAAAGGCAAGAGCAATAAACAAAAAAAAAAAATCTAAGATAACAATTCTAACTTTCGAAAACGATTTTCAAGCTCATATTTTTAAATACATGTACATACATATCCTTGACCATAGCTCTGATACCATTTATTGGAATTGATCTAGGGTTTAAGAAAAAGTTTAACGCTTCGTTAAGCGGCGGAATTTTTAAAATTTTCTTTTTCAAGTAAAAACAGTTTTTACTAACCTAGACAAAGAACAAGTACATATAAATAAAACTAATATGAGGATAATAAATTTACTAACCTCTTTAGAAGCTTGAACGTTGATGAGCCTTCGGAAGGTTGAAAACGTTCGTTTCCCTCGCAGCACGTCTCTCTTCCTTTCCTCAGCTACTCGAGCAACCTCGAAAGTTTCTATCACTAAATCAGTCGAAATAAAAGGAATTAGTGTGTGGGCACTTTTAAACACTACGACTTAAGAACGAGTCTTGAAGTCGCAGAGCTAAACTCTAGGTCAAATGAGGACCTAGGTGCCAAAACAATAAAACGAAATTGACTAGAGAGAGAGAGGAAAGGGGCGGCCACAATGTCTAGAGAGAGAGTCTCTCAATCTCTAACTTGTGTGGAATGAATGAAATGAGAGGAATGATGTGGGGTATTTATAGGAGTAGGGTTGGCCTTGGAAAGAAGTAGTTTCCTTTTTATTTTCCAAGCCTTTATGAGCAATCTTTTATTACCCATTCCCATCCAAATATGCGCCCATCTCATTCAAATTCCCAAGGGATTAGTTTCCTCTTTTGTTTCCCTTCTTGGTTGCCTTGGCCGATTCCCTTTGTTTCCTCATAGAGGAAACTTGTTTCCTCTTTTTCTTTTGGCAAGTATCTTGATACATTTATGCACAAAATATTCTCTTTCTGTTGGGTATTTGGGCGCCCATTTCTCATCTAGAAGGAGCTTCTAGAAGCTTCTTCATTTGTTCATGACAACATGAGAAAGGCCCATTAAGAATTTTCAATAAAATTCTTATGAAATGAAATTAATCCACAAGGCCCAATAAAACTAATATTGGCCGAGTGAAACATGTCATTAAATGACATTGTCAAAAAATTTATTGACATTCATTTCATCCTATGTCTCAAAAGAAAAAAAATACCCTTTTGACTATTATCGTTCTTGTTTTGACTTAACTTCCAGTTTAACTATTCCTAATCGATGTGATTCGTGACAGTGACCTCATGGATCCAAATGAAGAAATCTTGAGCTAATATACTTGGACTCAAAAAAGTTCACAAACCTTTTCCAAGTTTAGCTTAATGTCAACTGACTCCACTAAAGAGTTGACATTGAAAATCTCTCGGTTCAAATGAATTTATTTTCTACTCAAGAATTTAACCTAATTGTAATGAGTGGATCCACAGAATATTATCAGTGTTTACCCTTCATGAATATCATCAGCTAGTCGGGATTTACAAAATTACCATTTTACCCTTCTAGCTGTTATTTCCTAAACTCCTTTGTCGCTTGTGAATAAGTTAGAAGCAATGTATTGACGAGGAGCTAACAAGTCACATTGTTTCATCCAAAAGAGTCAGGACTCAATTTGGACACTGGCCAGTTCATTTATTCACACTCCAAGGAACAAAGCAAGAAGTGATATATATTGCATTTCAGTAATCTTGTACATGAATTCCATATCTATGAGAACTTCACAAAGTTACTCATGACATACTCACAACTTAGTACTTCACCAATAGGCCTTGTTTGGAATCACATAGTGAGTCTGAACTCTGACTTTCTCAAAGGAGAATACTAAGGTGTGAAATGACATGTCTCATTTCAGGATTAAGGTAAGCACGATGCAATTCATACGTTGTGACTTCGAGACATAAGAGGTTAAATGGTTTGTTCTTATCTTGTCTCTAGAAGTGCACTGGTCAATTCAGTACCTTTGGAAGATACCTAGAAGAACTATAGAGTCTCCAACTCTCAATGCATCATAACCAGACATCATAGATTCTTCTAACAATCATACTGAGGTCAATAGTCCTTTGACCCTTAGATTGCGAATATATCGTTTTAAGCAAACTACGAAGAGTTTGTTCATGCAAATCTACATTTGTCTCTTCGTAAGTTGTTTAGTTTGTTTATGGACTAAAAACTAATGTTTTATCATAAAGCTTCAAACAGACACGGAAGAATGAATGAACGTTTCAACTTTTTATTAATAAATAAGCAATTACAAGCAAGAGTCTTCATGAGACTTTATTACATCAAATGTACAATATAAAGATTACAACTCTTCTTGTGGGCACCATTGACAACACTGGCATTGTGGAATTGCGCGTCGTTGTCGGTCACAATTGACGTGGGGATGCCGTGGCGGCGTATTATAGACTTCCAGATGAAGTTTGTGGTGTTGGCCTCGTTGATCCTGGCCAGAGGTTCAGCTTCGACCCACTTAGTGAAGTAGTCGATAGCGACCATGCCCCATTTCGCAAAGGGACGTGGGATGACGATGCTACCCAGGGGAGATGGCGGCTATGGTGGAACGTTAGAGAAACGTTGACACTTGTCGCACTTTCTCACCAAGTCGTAGGCGTCTCTTTTCATCGTCGGCCAGAAATAGCCTTGTTGAAGCGCTTTTAGCGCAAGGGACCTCCCGGCGGAGTGGTTCCCGCAGAGGCCTTCGTGAATTTCGCGGAGGACCTTAGTCGACTCGGCGCTGTTGAGGCATCGGAGCAGCGGGGTTGAGTACCCGCGCTTATATAAGGCTTTGCCTCTCAACACGTATTTAGATGCGAGGGCTTTCAGCCTTTCGGCTTCTTTGCGGTCTTTGGGACGTGCCCCTCTTCGCAAGAAGTCCTTAAGCGGGGTCATCCAAGTGGGATGAGCGGTGCTCTCAATCGTTCCAACCTCGTCACGTGAGATGGATGGTCGCGAGAGAGACCCGATTGGGATAGTTCCCAACCCGTCTTTGGTGATACCGGATCCGAGGCGAGCTAAAGCGTCAGCCTCGAAGGTCTCTTCTCGTGGGATCTGGATGATCTCGAACCAGGAGAAGGCATCTAAATTTGCATTTGTTTTTGCCAAGTACGCGATCATGTTAGGTTCTTTGGGAACGTAGTCGCCCTTAACCTGATTCACGATCAGCTGCGAGTCACAGTGTATTCATAAATTCTGTACGTTGAGCTTTTGAGCGAGCTCTAGCCCTACGATGAGGGCTTCAAACTCAGCCACATTGTTGGAGGCCTGGAATCCGTAGTGGAGGGCGTAGCGTAACTTTTCCCGGTCGGGATTGTTGTCGCACGAAAATGAACAACTATTGAAAACCTCGGGCGGTTCGATCCAAGGCCGGACCAAGTGATCGCACCCGGGCCAAGAGTGTGAACTCGAAAGTCTCGAGCTATGTTTTCCCCGATCAACCCGCCTCTTGGGAGAGGTAGGGGGTGAGGAGAAGGAGTGATCGTGCCTTGGCTGTCGGCTGCCTATGTACCCGTGCGTGGGATCAGGTAAGAACGTAGTTCAGGTGTGAAAGACGCAGTATGAGGCGTAGAACCTTGGTGGAGAAGCCTACTCGACGAAAGAGACGGGGCACAAGGAGTCCTTGGCGGCGTCTCAGAACTTCGGAGATCGCGTGCGCGTCTGGCGTGTTAGACGCGCAGGGGGACTCTAGTCGAGAACCCTAGGGGCGTGCTTGAGCACCAGGGGGCGTTCGGTCAGAGGCAGCAACGTCCGGGAAGTCCCTGTGAGTGCTTCGGAACCTCTAAGAACGAGAAATAGAGGAGAATCTGCTTCAGGCCAAGGATGGCATCTAGAGAAACAGAGAGAAGTCTCAAGTTCCTTGAGAATGAATGGGATGGCTTTCCCCTCAATGAGAGGGGGTATTAATAGGTGTTTCAGGGCCTTAGAAGGCTTCTTTTTCATCCATGTGGGACTAGGGGCGCGCGCGCCATCAAGTGGAGGCGCACGACGCACAAAGCGCGGCACACAACGTGCGGCGCGCGGCGTAGGGGGCGCGGCGCGCGGGTCATCTGGCGTGGCGCGGGATGTGCAGCGCGGGATGCGCGGCGCGGGATGCACGACGCATGGGCGCGCGGCGTGGGCGTGTCTTCGAGCGGCGCACGGTCTGCCTGGCGCGGCGCGCGACCTGCCTGGCACGGCGCACGGCTTGCTGTGTGGTTGGCCGGCGCGGCTTGCTGTGCGCGCGGGGCATGGCCCGTCTCGTCAGACTCTTGTGGGCCTTTTGGTCTTTGGATATCACGCTTGCCATGGGAAATATGAAGGTTTCTACTTGACGAGAGTGACTCGATTTGAGGAGCAACTCGAGGCTCGACTCGAGGAGTATGACTCGAGGCTCCACTCGAGGAAGACGACTCGAGGCTCGACTCGAGGAACGACTCTAGGCTGGACTCGAGGAGAACGACTCAAGGCTCGACTCGAGGAGAACAACTCGAGACTCGACTCGAGGAGAACGACCCGAGGCTCGACTCGAGGAGAACGACTCGAGGCTCGACTTACGGAGAACAACTCGAGGCTCGACTCGAGGAGCGACTCGAGGAGAATGACTCGAGGCTCGACTTGAGGAGAACGACTCGAGGCTCGACTCGAGGAGCGACTCAAGGCTCGACTCGAGGAGAACGACTCGAGGTTCGACTCGAGGAACGTGAGAGTTTGGTACGAGGACTCGCCAATCAACTCGTGACAGAAGGCTTGCCACTTTTTAGGACCTCCGGACTGACCATCGGCTCTTTGAACGGCGTGTCTTCTTGGCGTCTCGAGTTTTCCGAAAACGACCGACAACATTAGCCCCTCAAGTTTATCGCTCGGGAGGCCCCGGGCGGTGAACTTTTAGTTGTTTCCGCCGGGTGTTTGAGGAAAATTTATCTCCCAGGGCTTCGCCGTCGCGAAGCTTTTGTGATTATAGAGAATATTCTTGCAATTGCAAGTGCTCTCTCTCCCTCTTTCGTCTCTCTCAACACGATTGTACGATCAATACGTGGAGGAGGATCCGAGTGGATGAGAGGCGTAGCTCAACGTGGGCGAGGAGGAAGCGGTCGCATCCATCGCTCTAGCCCCGGGGTAGCGGGGATATGCGTGCGCAGGTAGGGCGTGCGTGTGCGGAGGCGTACCGGCGTGTCGCGGCTTGTTGATCTTTTGGCGAAGTCATGTCAAAGTCTTTCTTCGATGGCGTTTTGATGATATCTTCGACCAGGATTCCATGCAACTCGATGGTGATTAGCATGGTAATTATTTTCTAATCGCGACATGTTAGGGGAAGATCATGGCATCCGTCTCGGCCAGCTTGGAAGGCGACTGCACTTTTGCGTTTTGCAAAGGCGTGCTCATTCCGAGGTCTCAAAGACGGAGGTTGATGTTGCGGGCCGATGCTTCGAGAAGACGGAGTGGCACCTGGTGAAAGGCTCTGCTGCACCGGAGGGCTTCGACTGCTCGGTGATCAACGCTAAAAGTTTGACTACGCATCAAGCATAAGTCGGTCTCACGGGGCATCCGCCATTCCCGCCCTGGTGACGCTTCTTCATCTGCGTTCGGAAAATCGGCCCTTATTCCCCAGACGCGAGTGCGGGTCTCTACTTTGGCTGACCAATTTTCAGGTCGCTCCGGGTGTTTGCTCGAGGAGCAGAACTCGACTCGAGGAGCAAGGCTCGACTTGAGGAAAATGACTCGACTCGAGGAGCGAGGCTTGACTCGAGGAGAATCACTCGACTCGAGGAGCAAGGCTTGAATTGAGGAGAATGACTCGACTCGAGGAGCGAGGCTCGACTTCGAGAAGAATGACTCGACTCAAGGAGCGAAGCTCGACTCGAGGAGCAAAGCTCGACTTGAGGAGAATGACTCGACTCGAGGAAAATGATTTGACTCGAGGAGCGAAGCTTGACTTGAGGAGAATGACTCGACTCGAGGAGCGAGGCTCGACTTCGAGCAGAATGACTCGACTCAAGGAGCGAAGCTCGACTCGAGGAAAATGACTCGACTCGAGGAGCAAAGCTCGTCTTGAGGAGAATGACTCGACTCGAGGAGTGGGGCTCGACTCGAGGAGAATGGCTCGACTTGAGGAACAAGATTCAACCCGAGGAGAATGACTTGACTCGATGAGCGAGGCTCGACTTCGAGGAGAATGACTCGACTCAAGGAGCGAAGCTCGACTCGAGGAGAATGACTCGACTCGAGGAGCAAAGCTCGACTTGAGGCGAATGACTCAAATCGAGGAGCGGGGCTCGACTCGAGGAGAATGATTTGACTCGAGGAGCGGGGCTCGACTCGAGGAGAATGATTTGACTCGAGGAGCAAGGCTCGACTCGAGGAGAATGACTCGACTCGAGGAGCGAGGCTCGACTTCGAGGAGAATGACTCGACTCAAGGAGAAAAGTTCGACTCGAGGGGAATGACTCGACTCAAGGAGCAAAGCTCGACTTGAGGAGAATGACTCGATTCGAGGAGCAAAGCTCGACTTGAGGAGAATGACTCGACTAGAGGCGCGGGGCTCGACTTGTGGACAGTGATTTGACTCGAGGAGCGAAGCTCGACTTGAGGAGAATGCCTCGACTCGAGGAGTGAGGCTCGACTTCGAGGAGAATGACTCGACTCAAGGAGCGAACCTCGACTCGAGGAGAATGACTCGACTCGAGGAGCAAAGCTCGACTTCGAGGAGAATGACTCGACTCAAGGAGCGAAGCTCGACTCGAGGAGAATGACTCGACTCGAGGAGCAAAGCTCGACTTGAGGAGAATGACTCGACTCAAGGAGCGAAGCTTGACTCGAGGAGAATGACTCGATTCGAGGAGCAAAGCTCGACTTGAGGAGAATGACTCGACTCGAGGAGCGGGGCTCGACTCGAGGACAATGATTTGACTCGAGGAGCGAAGCTCGACTTGAGGAGAATGACTCACCTCGAGGAGCGAGGCTCAAGTTCGAGGAGAATGACTCGACTCAAGGAGCGAAGCTCGACTCGAAGAGCAAAGCTCGACTCGTGGAGAATGACTCGACTCGAGGAGCGGGGCTCTACTCGAGGAGCGAAGCTCGACTTGAGGAGAACGACTCGACTAGAGGAGCGAGGCTCGACTTCGAGGAGAATGACTCGACTCAAGGAGCGAAGCTCGACTCAATGAGAATGACTCGACTCGAGGAGCAAAGCTCGACTTGAGGAGAATGACTCGACTCGAGGACAGTGATTTGACTCGAGGAGCGAAGCTCGACTTGAGGAGAATGACTCGACTCGAGGAGCGAGGCTCGACTTTGAGGAGAATGAATCGACTCAAGGAGCGAAGCTCGACTTCGAGGGGAATGACTCGACTCAAGGAGCAAAGCTCGACTCGGGGAGATTCTACACGACCTCATTCGTTGCATGGGACTCTTCCAGGAGGTGCTTGCTCGAGCGAAGTCTCAGCTAGCTCGGGCCAAGCGAGGTTCTTGCTCTGAGGCGGAGTTCGCGAGTCTTTGCGAGCAGCTTCCATTAGCTCGCATGGAATGGGGAGTCTCCCAAGGTGAGTGTGATCACGCTCAGCTGACGGTGGCAAAGACGGCAGGACCTACGCCTTGTATGGCGGCTTAGGTGCGCCTTGTGGCGGTTCAAGTGCATGGCGATTAGTCATCACATACAACGCCTTGGGGCGACTTAGAGGGCTTCGTGAGAGATGGTTATGTGCGTCGTTTAGGCGTCATAGGCACGTCGCGTGGGACAACGTGGTTGCGCCATGTAGGCGTCTTACGTGAGCCATGTAGGCGTCTTAGGTGCGCCGCGAGGGACGACTTAGCTGCGCCATGTAGGCGTCTTACGTGCGCCATGTAGGCGTCTTAGGTGCGTCTCGAGGGACGACGTGGTATCGCCATATAGGCGTCTTACGTGCACCATGTGGGCGTCGTAAGTGCGCCATGTAGGCGTCTTGGGTGCGCCATGTAGGCGGCTTCGGTGCGCCACGAGGGATGACTTGGTTGCGCCATGTAGGTGTCTTTGGCGCGTCGCGAGGGATGACTTTAGCCTGCATCTCTGGGATGTCTTATGGCGCGCCGCGAAGGCGTCTTAGCCTGCATCTCTGGGATGTCTTACGGTGCGCCGCGGAGGCGTCTTAGCCTGCATCTCTGGGATGTCTTATGGCACGCCGCGGAGGCGTCTTAGCCTGCATCTCTGGGATGTCTTACGGCGCGCCGCGGAGGCGTCTTTAGCCTGCATCTCTTGGATGTCTTATAGCGCGCCGCGGAGGCGTCTTTAGCCTGCATCTCTGGGATGTCTTATGGCGCGCCGCGGAGGCGTCTTCAGCCTGCATCTCTGGGACGTCTTATGGCGCGCCGCGTAGGCGTCTTTAGCCTGCATCTCATGGATGTCTTACGGCGCGCCGCGGGGGCGTCTTAGTTGAACGCTCGTTCCCGTTTATGTTTGGGTGTTTTGTTTTGGTGGAGCGTACTTTCTTTAGGTGGAGCGTACTTTCTTGAGGATTTTGAGTGTACTTACCGTTGCCTATGTCACTAGCCCCCCAGGTTTTTAGGTTTACAATCATATGTTGATGACCGAAAATCTTTGTTAAAGTCGATTTTGAAAGAAAAACCTCAAACTTTATTAATATTGCAAAAATATGAAATCCTAAAACATTGGCTCGTAGGCCTTATTGAATGTTGGAAAGCAAAGAAATAAAATGGGGGGAGCGCTGGCTAATGGTAGTACTTTCTCAAGTGTTCCGCATTCCACAGGCGACGGATCGGTGTCTCGTCCGTGTAATATGTCCCATCATGTATGACTTGGCAGACTTTGTGGGGTCCCTCCCTGTTTGGGATGAGGACCTCGGCACCTTGCACTTAGGTGTCATGCAGATGTCTTCGTGGATTTTGCGAAGGACCTTGGTCGACTCGACGCTATCTCTAAGCTGGGAGATCGTGTTAATCGTCTTTCTAGCGGTTTTCCCATCGATTCCTTGGATGTAGCATATTCTAGCTTGGGATTGATCTCCTGCCATGATGCCGATTCCATCCTTGGTAGGGAACTTCACCAGTAGGTGGTATGTAGAGGTAATAGCCCTTAGTCAGTTCAGCGTAGGTCGCCCAATGATGACATTATATGGCGATTCCTGATCAACCACTAGGAATGGGACCATGTGAACAACTTCAATGCCTTCGGGAGTTCCGAAGGTGACCGGAAGATCAATGATGCCTTCGGTCATGACTCTCTCCCCAGTGAACCCGAATAGAGGCGTTTGGGTCGGAGTTGGGCGTAGCCCCCCGAGCTTCATGCGCTCTAGGGTGGACTTGAAAATTATGTCGGCAGCACTGCCGTTGTCGATGAGAACTCTTTTCACCAAGTTATTAGTCACTTGGGCTTTTAGCACTATTGCGTCATTATGCGGATGCACAACTCGCTTGGCCTCTTCGTTGGTCAAGTACATCGTCTCGTGAGGCACGGACGGAGGTTCTTCATAGGTGAGGTTGACGTGCATAGCAGCGTCTTCTTGAGCTACGGCCCTTAGGAATTTTTTCCGTTGTCGGGCTGAATCTCCATCTTGTGGGCCACCCAGTATGGTGGTTACAACGTGGAGTTACGGATTGGCATTGGCAGTAGCCGTGGTTCGGTCGGCAGAAGCGGCTGGTCCTCCTCCTTTACTAGATTGTGATCTGTTTGTGGTGGGGCCCGCATCGCTGATCATGCGTAACACGAACTCTTTCAGCTCACCCCGTTGGATCAATGCCTCGATCTGCCTTTTAAGACTGTAGCATTCGGAGGTTAAGTGACCGTATTCCTGAAGGAACTCGCAATATTTAGATCGATCGCGAGTCGCGGGATCTTTTCTCATTGGAGTCGGGGGAGTGAATTTGTCACGTGCCAAAGTTAGGATTTGATCCGGCGTCGTGTTCAATGGCGTGAACGACGAGTAGCCCTTAAAGTCTTCCGCAAGTCGCGGCTTTTGGGGCCTCGGAGGTCGGCTATTAGTAGTCTGACCCCCTTTGTCTCGTCTTTTATGGGAGTTGCCTTGCTCGTTGCTAGGGTCGTCTCGGCGGTGAGGGCTTTGATTATCGCCCTTGCGGCCATCGAGGTAATCTTCGACTCCCATGAAGGTATTAGCTCGAGTCATTAACTCGGCCATGGTAGAAGGGACACGGCCGACGATGGACTTAAGGAAGTCACTTGTGCGCAAGCCTTCAATGATGGCAGTGATTGCGTCTTTGTCGTCAAAGCGGTCGACCTTATTCGATTCTTCAGTGAATCGGGCGAGGTATCGTCTAAGAGACTCGCCATTCTCTTGCCTGATTGACCACAGGTACATCTTGGTCTTCTTTTGGACCATAGATGTAGCGAAGCGTGCTAGGAACTTGTCCTTCAAGTCTTTGAACGATCGGATGCTTCCCGGCCTTAAATTCTTGAACCACTCGAAGCCGGGTCCGGAGAGGGTAAGACTAAAAGCTTGGCACATGGCACCGGGAGCGACACCCTGCATCGTCATCTAGGTTTCATAGTGTTGGATATGGTAAGCAGGATCTGCTTTTCCATCATAGGGAGCGAGGTTCGGGAGTTTAAAATTTCCCGTGCATACCTCGGCCAATATCTGAGCCGTGAAAGGTGAGGAACTCTCCTCAACAACCCCATAGGCACTTCCGCCTATTCCATGTTCTCGGAGATCTCGTACTTCATTTCGAAGATTGTGGATCATTGTGATCACATCGAGACCGGTAGTCGGAGTAACTCCCTGTTCGGGAGGAGTCACCTGTCGTCTTTCATTTGACCCTTGACCCATGCGGCGGTTCCCGTTAGTTGGGGCTGCTACGGGGATGTTTGGCCGAGAGCTTAGTCGCTCTCTTAGGTCATCGCCACGCTCGATGTGTTGGGCGGTGAGGTGATCCCTAAGATCAAGGCTGGTCATACGGAGGCGCAGGCTTCGTCTGCGACGGCGCGCTCTCCGTGTGCCCTGACTCTCCGCAACATTCTCCCTTTGACCTAGTCGGTTGAGGGCCGAACATCGGGAATTTCCCTCTTGAGAAGCAGCCGGCGCGTCGCCTGTCTGGGGTAGGGGATTCGAAGGACCGGCTTCAAATACGGCGGGGTGTTCCCCGCTCTTCATGAGAGAAGTCTCGATATCCTCCAAATCGCTAGTACCCTCGTAATCTGGGTCGCGGTCACGGCTTTCCTCGTTGAGGTTCTCAGGATCCCCGTTGGGGATTACCGTGTCACGCACAGGTTGCTTCGCAGCCAGTCAGCTGTGGTACCTTGCGTTCTTCGCCTTTAGTTGGCGGATACTCTCCTCCAACTCCATGATGCGGTTGTCCCTGCTATCTGGAGATGGAGATGGTGAGCGGGTCGAGCTCTCTTCGTGGAGCGACTCTTCGTCACCATGCACTCAGGAGCGCAAGAAGTACTTTTTGGTCCCAGTGACGTTATCGGGGTTGTTAACGCCCTCAGAATGTACAGGTGGTCGACTACTCATCTTTTCTCAAGTTCAAAAAAGTTGAGTTTGTAGAAGAAAAGAAGAAGATAAACAGAAGGGATTTCGGGCTGAACAGGTCGGGAGGTTCGACCCCTCCTTCTAGCGCCAAAATGTTGTCGCATGAAATTGAACAACTATTGAAAACCTCGGGCTATTCGATCCAAGGCCGGACCAAGTGATCGCACCCGGGCCAAGAGTGTGAACTCGAAAGTCTCGAGCTAGGTTTTCCAAGATCAACCCGCCTCTTGGGAGAGGTAGGGGGTCAGGAGGAGGAGTGACCGTGCCTTGGCTGTCGGCTGCCTACGTACCCGTGCGTGGGATCAGGTCAGAACGTAGTTCAGGCGTGAAAGACGCATTATGAGGCATAGAACCTTGGTGGAGAAGCATACTCAACGAAGGAGACAGGGCACAAGGAGTCCTTGGCGGCGTCTCAGAACTTCTGAGATCGCGTGCGCGTCTGCCATGTTCGACGCGCAGGGGGACTCTAGTCGAGAACCCTAGGGGCGTGCTTGAGCACCGGGGGGCGTTCGGTCAGAGGGAGCAACGTCCAGGAAGTCCCCGTGAGTGCTTCGGAACCTCTGAGAATGAGAAATAGAGGAGAATCTGCTTCAGGCCAAGGATGGCATCTAGAGAAGCAGAGAGAAGTCTCAAGTTCCTTGAGAATGAATGGGATGGCTTTCCCCTCAATGAGAGGGGGTATTTATAGGTGTTTGAGGGCCTTAGAAGGCTTCTTTTTCGTCCATGTGGGACTAGGGGCGCGCGTGCCGTCAAGTGGAGGCGCACGGCGCGCGCGGCACAGGGGGCCTGGCGCGCGGGTCATCTGGCGTGGCGCGGCATGTGCAACGCGGGATGCATGGCGCGGGATGCACGGCGCTTGGGCGCGCTGCGCGGGCGTGTCTTCGAGCGGCGCGCGGTCTGCCTGGCACGGCACGCGGCCTGCCTGGCGCGGCGTGCGGCTTGCTGTGTGGTTGGCCGGCGCGGCGTGTTGTGCGCGCGGGGCATGGCCCGTCTCATCAGACTCTTTTGGGCCTTTTGGTCTTTGGATATCACGCTTGCCACGTGAAATATGAAGGTTTCTACTTGACGAGAGTGACTCGATTTGAGGAGCAACTCGAGGCTCGACTCGAGGAGGATGACTCGAGGCTCGACTCGAGGAGGATGACTCGAGGCTCGACTCAAGGAACGACTCGAGGCTGGACTCGAGGAGAACGACTCAAGACTCGACTCGAGGAGAACAACTCTAGGCTCGACTCGAGGAGAATAACCCGAGGCTCGACTCGAGGAGAACGACTCGAGGCTCGACTCGCGGAGAACGACTCGAGGCTCGACTCGAGGAGCGACTCAAGGCTCGACTCGAGGAGAACGACTCGAGGCTCGACTCGAGGAGCGACTCAAGGCTGGACTCGAGGAGAACGACTCGAGGCTCGACTCGAGGAACGTGAGAGTTTGGTACGAGGACTCGCCAATCAACTCGTGACAGAAGGTTTGCCACTTTTTAGGACCTCCGGACTGACCATCGGCTCTTTGAACGGCGTGTCTTCTTGGCGTCTCAGGTTTTCCGAAAACGACCGACAACAGGGATTTATTAGAATCACGCCAGCGCCTGCTCCCTGGGCATTAGAAGCTCTGTCTACGTGTAGTTCCCAGATGGGACCCGTAGGGTCGACCTTTCTACCACGTCGTCTTCTCCTCTTCCCATGTCGGGAGTGTAGGAGAATTTTGCCACGAAATCAGCTAGGGCTTGAGCCTTTATTGCCTGTCTCGGGTGAAACTCAATACCGTACTCGCTCAATTCTTGGGACCAGATCGCCATGCGAGTCGATGTTCCCTTTTGAAGAACTTTACCAATGGGATGCCCTGTTCGGACAACAATTGGGTGAGCCTGGAAGTAGGGGCGTAGCTTTTTGGCAGCTACGAGGAGAGCGAGAGAGAGTTTCTCTATCTCTGTGTAACGCGTCTCAGCGTCAAGTAAGGCTTTGCTCACGTAGAAGATAGGCCATTGAGCCTTATCTTCTTCATGGATCAGCACAGCGCTCACAGCTCGTTCGGAGATGGCGAGGTAGATGTAGAGCGCCTCGCCTTCTTTTGGCTTGGAGAGGAACGGAGGTGTCCCGAAGTAGGCCTTCATTTCTTGAAAGGCCTTCTCGCACTTGTCCGTCAATTCAAAGTCGTCTGTCTTCTTTATTGCTTTGAAGAAAGGTTGACACTTGTCGGTTGCTTTGGTCACAAATCGTGAGAAGGCGGCAATTCGATCGGTCAGACTTTGGACTTCCTTGACACGCCGCGGAGATTTCATGTCAAGGAGTGCCTTGATTTTCTTGGGGTTCGCTTCGATACCTCGACGGCTAACTATGTAGCCTAGGAACTTCCCGGATTCGACCACGAACACACATTTGTTGGGGTTGAGCTTCATTTTGTACCGGCGGAGGATTAAGAACATCTCCCTCAAGTTGTCTACGTGATTGGTAGCCAGTAGGATTTTAACGAGCATGTCGTCCACGTATACTTCCATGGTCTTGCCGATTAAGTCGGCGAAGATCCGGTTTACCAATCGTTGGTAAGTAGCTCCTGCATTTTTAAGGCCGAAAGGCATGACCTTGTAGCAGTAGAGGCCGTGATCAGTGACGAAGGTCGTCTTGATCTGATCGGGCTCGTGCATTTGTATTTGGTTATAGCCCGAGTAGGCGTCCATGAAACTTAGCAGTTCATGTCCTGCCGTGGCGTCGACCAGTTGTTCGATGCGTGGGAGTGGAAAGCAATCTTTTCGGCAGGCTTTGTTAAGATTTTTGTAATCTATACAAATGCGCCACTTCCCATTAGGCTTTTTGACCATGACCACATTGGCCACCCACTTGGGGTACTTGGCTTCTCGGATGAAACCGGCAGAGAGAAGCTTTTCGACTTCCTCGTTTATCGCTAGGTATCGTTCAGGGTTGAACGCACGTCTAGGTTGTACCTTTTCAGCGATAGTTTTGTCGTCATTCAAACGGTGCACAATCACATCGGGGTCTATACCAGGCATGTCTGCATGTGTCCACGCAAAGACATCCTAAAACTCCCGAAGGAAGGACGCGAGTTGAGGTTTGATGGTGAGAGGGAGTTGTGCACCGATCTTCACTACCTGGTCAGGTTTAGCTTCGTCGAGAACGATCGAAGTGAGATCATCGGAGGTGTCAACTTTCAACCTCTCGATATCGTCACGGGGGTCTAGCTCCCCGAATTGCCGTGCGTCTTTTTGATCACACAGGTAGTCATCTTCTTGTCGGTAGATCGTGTTAACCCTCTTTTTCAGCGGGCTTTCCGTCCACGCCTTGGACATAGCATATCCTCGCTTGGGTTTGATCACCAGCCATGACGCCGATCCCCTCCTTGGTGGGGAATTTCACCAGTAGGTGATATGTGGATGTGATGGCCCTTAGTCTGTTCAACGTGGGTCGCCCAATGATAACATTGTAGGGCGACTCCTGGTCAACCACAAGAAAGGGGACCATGTGAACGACTTCGATACCTCCGGTAGTTCCGAAGGTGACTGGCAAATCAATGATTCCTTCAGTCATGACCTTTTCTCCTGTGAACCAAAACAAAGGTGTCTGAGTTGGGACAGGGCGGAGCCCCCCGAGCTTCATGCGCTCTAGGGTGGTCTTAAAGATTATATCGGCTGCACTGCCGTTATCAATAAGAACTCTTTTTACCAAGTTGTTGGCCACCTGGGCTTTAAGGACTATAGCGTGATTGTGCGGGTGCACAACTCGCTTGGCCTCTTCATTGGTGAATTGTATCATCTCGTGAGGTATGGACGGAGGTTCCTCATAATTGAGGTTAACTTGCCCGGCAAGGCCTTCTTGAGAGGCAGCTCTGAGGAGCTTTTTCCTTTGCCGGGCCGAGTCCCCGTCTTGAAAGCCACCTAGGATGGTGGTGACGACGTGGAGTTGCGCATCGGCCATAGCCGCGACCGCGGTGTAGTCGGTGTTGGCGTTGGCCCCTCCACCTTTCTCAGGTTGTGACCTATTGTCGGCGGGGGCTGCGGCTCCTACCATGCGAAGGAGAAACTCTTTGAGTTCCCCTTTTTGGATTAATGTCTCAATTTGCCTCGTAAGATGGAAGCATTGAGCGGTCGTGTGACCGTAATCCCGGTGGAACTCACAATAGCGGGACCGGTCGCGAGATGCGAGGCTGGCTTTTATTGGAGTCGGAGCGATGAACTTGTCACGCACCACAACGTAGATTTGCTCTACTGGGGCGTTCAAGGGAGTGTAACTGTAGTAGTCTCTAAAATTGCTCGCAAGACGTGACTTTTGAGACGTAGGGGGTCGGCTATCGGAAGCTTGACCTCCCTTGTTCACCCTCTTGCGGGGGTTGCCAGGCTCGTTGCCGGACTCATCCCGATGGCGGGAGCTTTGGCTGCTGCTCCTGCGGCCGTCGAGGTAATCTTCCACCCCCATGAAGGTTTTTGCTCGGTTCATTAATTCGGCCATCCTAGAAGGGACTCTGCCGACGACGGACTTTAAGAAGTCTCCGGTGCGCAAGCCCTCGATGATGGCTGTAACTACGTCACTGTCGTCAAAGCGGTCAACCTTATTTGATTCTGCGGTGAATCGGGTGAGATAGTGTCTCAAGGACTCGTTATTCTCTTGCCTGATTGACCATACGTACATTTTGGTCTTCTTTTGGACCATCGATGTAGAAAATTGTGCTAGGAACATGTCCTTCGGGTCTTTGAACGATTGGACGCTCTCCCTGGTCTTATATTCTTAAACCACTCAAAACTGGGTCCGGTGAGGGTAAGACTAAAAGCCTGGCATAGAGCCCCAGGTGAAATGCCCTGCATCGTCATCCAAGTTTTGTAATGTTGGATGTGATACGTGGGATCAGTTTTCCCATTGTATGGAGGGAGATTCGGGAGATTGAAGTTTCTCGTGCACACCTCAGCAATGATTTGGGCAGTGAAGGGTGAGGAATGTTCTTCTACGACCCTGTATGTATCACCGGCCAAGCCTCCTTCACGCAGGTCATACACTTCATTACGAAGATTGTGAATCATGGTGACAACATCGAGGCCAGTGTTAGGGGTCACTCCTTGTTCAGGAGTAGTCACCTGGCGCCTGTCATTCGACCCTTGAGCCGTGCGAGGGTCCCCATTGATTGGGGCCGTAGGGTTGTGACCCTTACAAGCATTTAGCTTCTCTCGGAGGTCTTTGCCACAGTCGTTCCGTTTGGCGGTAAGTCGATCTCTAAGATCCGGCCTGGTGGTATGGGGGCGTGATCTTCGAGCCACACGCCTCACTCGTCGAGTCGTTGGACCTTCCCTGACATTGCCTCTTTGACCGAGTCGGTCATGGGCTGAACGTCGGGAGGTCTCTTCTTGAGAGGAGATCGGTATTGCCTTTCTTTTAGGCGGCGGGATTGACGGACCGGCTTCGATCTCAACAGGGAGTTCCCCGTGTTTGGTGAGAGAAGTCTCGACGTCCGCTGAAATTTCCAAGCCTTCATAGTCGGGGTCATAGTCATGTCCCTCGTCCATGAGGTCCTCGGATTCCTCGTGGG
Source organism: Urtica dioica subsp. dioica (assembly GCF_054948205.1). Lineage (NCBI taxonomy): Eukaryota > Viridiplantae > Streptophyta > Magnoliopsida > Rosales > Urticaceae > Urtica > Urtica dioica. The sequence goes on along the minus strand of NC_142759.1, from coordinate 40,499,134 downwards.
GGGTGCCTTGCGCAGGCGCCTTGCCCGCCAGTTGGCGGTGGTACCTTGCGTTGGCTATCTTTAGTTGGTGGATTTTCTCCTCCATCTCAAGGATGCGGTCGTCCCGACTGTCCTAAAGAGGAGGGGGCGAGCGAGTGTGACTCTCATGGTTGAGAGACTCCTCGTCGCCTTGCGCTCGGGAGCGTAGAAAGTATTTCTTCACTCCGGTTGGGTTTTCGGGGTTATTCACGCCCTCAGAACGAACGGGTGGTTGACCACTCGTGTCTTTCTCGAGTCGAGAAGAAAGAGGTCGAGCTGTAGAAGGGATTTTAGGCTGTGTAAGTCGGGAAGTCCCCTCCTTCTAGCGCCAAAATGTTGTCGCACGAAAATGAACAACGATTAAATACCTCGGGTGGTTCGATCAAAGGCCGGACCAAGTGACCGCGCCCGGGCCAAAAATGGGAGCTCGTAGACCGAGCTGCACCCTCCAGACCCTGAGGTGTGTTTTGGGGGGTGTGACCGTGCCAAAGGTTGGCTGCCTACGTACCCTTTAGTCGGGATCAGGTCAGAACGTAGTTCAATTTGTGTATTGGGGGCTATCTTGGGCTCGGAGGCTTGAGAATCCAAGGCTTTAGAGTAGGACCCGGCTCGTAGCTTCTAGTGAAGACTTTAGAGGGGTCGCTTGCCTCGTAGCTCAGAGTTCTAGCTCAAGGGCTAAGAAGCAGGAGAGCAGTGTGTACTGCAGAAGCTCGGTCGCAGAAAAGGAGCGCGCTCCCTCTCGTGGAGGGGAGTCCTTGTATTTCTGAGCCGAGGGAGGAGGAGAGCGCGCTCTTGGAATGTCACAAGAGTGCGGGAGACGAGAGAATTCTCGAGTGAGAGAGAAGTGTTGTGTGAGAATTGGGATCAGAATTGTGGGGCTGAATCAGCATGCCTTTCCCTCCCCCTAAGGGGGGTATTTATAGCATTTGGAGGAGGCCTTCGGCCAGCCCCCTCAAGGCCCACCGGGTGGCCGGGAGCAGGGCGCGCGAGGCATGACGCCCAGACGGGCGCGGGGCGCGCGTGGCGTGACGCCTGGCCAGGCGCGTGGTGCATGGAACAGCAGGAGCGGTCAGCCGAGGCAGCATGGCGCTCGGCAGGGGGAGCAGGAGCGGCCGGCCGAGGCAGCATGGTGCTCGGTTGGGGCAGCAGGCACGTGCGGGAGTCGGGCGGCCGGGAGGAGAGAATGTTGAGAAAATGTTCTCTAGGAAATTCTCTGGAGAGAAAATTTGTGTCTTTCTCCCTTCAAGTGAGGGGGTATTTATAGGTGTGGGGAAGGCCATGGGCCGACCTTCTTGGAAGCCCACAGAAGGGCAAGGCGCGGGGCGCGCATGGCCGGCAGGGCGCGGGGCGCACATGCCCGGCAAGGCGCGGGGCATGCATGGCCAGCACGGTGCACGTATGACCGGCAGGGCGCGGGGCGCACGTGCCCGGCAAGGCGCGGGGCGCGCATGGCCGGCAGGACACGGGGAGCGCATGGCCGTCAGGGCGCGGGCGCGCTTGGCCGGTAGGACGAGGGGCGCGCATGGGCCGAGGCGGCTGGGGCCCGTTGGGTGATCCGGCCGCAATGCCTGGCCGGCCTCGAATTGTTTTTAGATTTCCGGCTTGCCGAAAATGACCGATAACAAATAAGTTAGAAACAATGTATTGACGAGGAGCTAACAAGTCACATTGTTTCATCCAAAAGAGTCAAGACTCAATTTGTAAAGACTAATGTTTATGGACTAAAGACTAATGTTTTATCATAAAGCTTCAAACAGACAAGGAAGAATGAATGAACGTTTCAACTTTTTATTAATGAATAAGCAATTTCAAGCAAGAGGCTTCATGAGACTTTATTACATCAAATGTACAATATAAGTATTACAACTCTTCTTTTGGGCACCATTGACAACAAACTCCCACTTGACTCAAAGAAGATGTGTGTAGTCCTTCATGCCTAATCCCTCTCGATGTTGGTCGAAGACCTTGTTCGCTAGGGCCTTTGTGAATGGATCTGCTAGGTTGTCCACCATTGAGATCTTCTTCACTTCCACGTCTCCGCGCTGCACGATCTCTCGAATCAAATGGTATTTCCTCTCAATATGCTTGGAGCACTTATGGCTTCGAGGTTCCTTTGAGTTAGCGACAACCCCACTATTATCGCAATAAAGGGTCATGGGCTCGTCGACGTTTGGAACAATTTCCGAATACTTTAGGAATTTTCTAAGCCATACAGCCTCTTTGGATGCTTCACAAGCAGCCACCTATTCTGCTTCCATTGTGGAGTCAGCAATGCAAGATTGCTTAATACTCCTCCACACAACAGCTCCACCATTAAGGATGAACACAGATCCCGATGTGGATTTTCTGGAATCCTTTTCCGATTGAAAATCGGAGTCGGTATATCGCGTCATAGTCAGGTCAGTACCTGAGTATGTAAGCATGAAGTTCCTAGTTCTTCGAAGATACTTAAGAACATGCTTAATAGCAATCCAGTGCTCGAGTCCAGGGTTGGATTGGAAACGACTAACTACGCCAACGGCGAAACAGATGTCAGGTCTAGTGCAAATCATTGCATACATGAGGCTTCCTGCGGCAGAGGCGTAAAGAATCGTCCTCATATCTTCAATCTCTTGTGCAGTCTTGGGAGACTGGTCCTTAGAGAGTGAAACTCCATGCCTAAAGGGTGCTTGGCCCTTCTTGGAGTCTTGCATCGAGAAGCGATCCATCACCTTATCAATATAAGATGCTTGAGAGAGCGACAGAGTCCGGTTTTTCCTATCTCGAAAGATTTGGATCCCTAGAATGTACGCGGCTTCTCCTAGATCCTTCATATCGAATTGCTTTGCCAGCCAGACCTTAACCTCATATAACTTACCCACGTCATTACCAATGAGTAGTATATCATCGACATATAGTACCAGAAACACAACTTTGCCTTCGTGTATTAACTTGTAAACACAAGGCTCATCTATTGACTGTTCAAAGCCGAAGCTCTTTACAGTTTCATCAAATCTAATATTCCATGACCTAGATGCTTGCTTTAATCCATAAATGGACTTAAACAACTCACAAACCTTCGTCTCTTGACCTTCTTCTACGAAACCGTCTGGTTGAGCCATGTAAATGCCCTCGTCAAGATTGCCATTCAGGAAGGCTGTCTTGACATCCATTTGCCAGATCTCATAGTCGAGAGCTGCAGCTATGGATAGGAGTATGCGGATGGATTTAAGCATCGCGACTGGCGAGAAGGTTTCTTCATAGTCAATCCCTTCCTGTTGGGTATAACCCTTCGCCACAAGTCGTGCTTTGAATGTCTCGACGTTCCCATCAGGACCCATTTTCTTCTTGTATATCCACTTACACCCCACGGGTTTAATCCCTTCAAGAAGGTCTGTAAGTTTCCAGACTTTGTTGACATGCATCGAGTGCATCTCAACTTTCATGGCGTCAAGCCAAAAGGTTTGATTCAGAACAAGCCATCTCTTGGCTATAGGTAACAAGATCATCCATGTCAGAGACGGCTACGAGAGAGTCTCCATAAGACATGTACCTGTCAGGCTTTTGAGTAGCCCTCCCACTACGTCGAAGTACTACTTGACGAGATTCTGATGAGTTAGGTTGCGTTTAAGTTGGGGTAAGAACAGTTCTTACAGATGAGGTAGAAGCTTCCTCACCCAACTTTTCTTCAAGCACAATTTTGCTTCTAGGTTTTGCATCTTTCATAAAGTCATCCTTAAGGAAACGAGCATTCGTGCTGACGAAAGTCTTATCGTCCTCGGGACTATAGAAGATGAAACCCTTGGTTTCCTTTGGATATCCCACAAACAAGCACAATTCTGACCTACTAGCCAACTTGCTAGTCTTTTGCCTTAGCACGTGTGCAGGGCAACCCTAAATTCGGATGTGACCCAGATTTACTTTACGGCCAGTCCATCGTTCATAAGGAGTACCAGGAACCGTTTTGGACGGAACTTGGTTCAGAATATAAGCGGCTGTTTCGAGGGCATATCGCCAAAAGGAAAGAGGGAGTGATGAGTAACTCATCATTGATCTAACAATCTCCATAAGAGTTCGGTTTCTTCTCTCTGACACTCCGTTTTGTGGAGGTGTGCCAGTTCCGGTAAGCTGAGAAGCGATACCTTCTTCTTTAAGAAAGTCATCGAACTCTCCAGACATATACTCACCACCTTGATCAGATCGAAGTGTTTTGATCACTTTGCCTGTTTGCTTTTCCACTAAAGCCCTAAATACCTTAAATACGTTAAAGGTCTCGGATTTGTGTTTGAGCAAATAGACAAAACCATATCGCGAGTAATCATCGGTGAAGGTGACGAAGTATTCGTATCCCCCACGTGCCTGTTGGCTGAGCGGACCACATACATCAGAATGTATTAGTTCCAGCAACTCAGTGGCTCTTCGACCCTTATCGGAGAAAGGTCGCTTAGTCATTTTTCCTTCTATGCAGGATTCATAAGTAGGTAGTGAACCTATTGCAGAGGCTTGGAGTGGACCGTCCCTCACAAGTCTCTTAATCCTATCTAGACTGATATGACCAAGTCTTAAGTGCCATAGGTGTGTTGATTTTGTTAGATCGGAGGATTCAGAAAGTTTGATCCTCTTTGGCTCCCTAATTAGATCATTATCTATTTCGGTGTCTAAAATGGAAGGTTGAGTGGGATAAATGTAAAAAAGACCATTCTTCATACATGCATCAGTGACAAAAGAATTTGAAAAAGAAATACGAATTCCATTCTTCATAAACTTTAAATAATAATCTTGCTCTAAAAGTTGAGCAACATATATTAGGTTTTTCCCAAAGGAAGGAACATAATAAAATTATTCAAATTTAAAGTGCGATCTTCAAAAGATAGCGTCACGGATCCCACAGCCTTCGCAGACACCACGCTCCCATCACCCCACTTGAAGCAGAAGTCGCCATCCTCTAAGCTTTTGCTTTTCCTAAAACCAGTTAAGGAGCAACAAATAAGGTTAGTAGCAGCGGAGTCAATAATCCATGATGATACATTATCAGCTACTAAACAAGCTTTAGTAATAAGTACAATACCTTTTACTTTGGTTTTGAGGTAGGCAGGACATTTCCTACGCCAGTGACCAGGCTCATTGCAGTGGTGGCATTTGTCGTTAGACTTATCCACCTTCTGAGCCTTTGATGCCTTCTTCTTCGTTTGAATCTTAGGTTGGTTCTTCTTCTCGGCCTTGCGAGGTCTCTTCTTAGATCCAGAGGTGGAGGCAGTAGCATGTACCTCTCCTAGAGCCCTCTTTTTCTTAGTGAGTGCCTCAGCGGTTTGAAGTTCCTTCATGAGCTCGGTAACAGTGTACTCTAGCTTGTTCATGGAGTAATTCAGTTTGAAGGTATCAAAAGTTTCGGGGAGAGTTTCCAAGATCATATCTATTTTAGTCTCCCAATCAATCTTTGATATAAGGATCTCCATTTCGTTTAGATAGCTAATGATCAGCATCATATGATCTCTAACGGGTGTCCCAGCCTTCATGCGACAGTTCATAAACTGTCGGATTGCTTGTTGCCTTGCTTGATGCCTTTTTCCCTCCAAACATCTCATGGAGATTGTAGAGCATATCGGTGGCAGTTTTGTAATCACGATGTTGTTGTTGCAACACATTGTTCATTGATGCCTTTTATATAGCACCTCGCAATCTCATCGGATCGAAGCCAGGCCGCCAGGGCGTCTTTTTCCTCTTGCGTCGAATCTTCATTTGTTTGAGGACAGGGGGTGGTGAGAACCCATTTGTGCTTGTCGAGGTTACGTTATAAGTCGACGTAATTGTCGCCTTCGAGTTTATTCGAGGAAAGAATGGTTGAGAGAGGGTTGAGAGACATTTTTCCTATAAAAGTTGAAACAAGTTTATGATTAGTCTTTGGTTTAGGATTAAAGTTTTTTAAACATTTGATAAAATCCAAAGGTGTTATAAACTAAACGATAATTTACTCCTTCGAGGGAAGGACGCAAAAAATCTCCATTTATAAGTAAATGACACATCATTAATGCTTAGCCAAGATGTCAATACACCAATTTTGACCAGCCACCTTTTAAATTGGTTTGATCACTCACATCCTTTCGCAGGGCCTCAAGGGAGAATTACTAGGGATTGAGTCTAAGTGTGTAACCAACCACTTAGTCCAAAAGATTGACTTTGAAAAACAATCCGCCGAGGGGAGGTCTTGTCTCATTGTCTCACTTTCGGATTTAGCTCATTGAGCAATGATCAGTGCAAAGCGCCCTTGAGTACTCTCATTTAAGAGAGGGCCACGAGGGTGACTCTTAGTCTAGCGACAATTGCACTTTTCATTAGTGTTGGGGATCGTGGGTTACAAACAACAAGTATAACCCTCCCACTTAGTTTTTGGAGTTGGTACATCGACTCTTATAATTTCGGAAACGGTTTTCCTAGTTATAGAGCGATAGAGCGGACAACTAGAAAAGAATCCTAGATTTTCATGTTCAGAGCAGTGTTAGTTCAAAAAGGCACAAGGGACATACTCGGATCTTTTCCTATTTTCTATTTCGGGAAAGTGCGTGAGGGAAGTGTGAACTTCAACTCACTCGAACACTTGAAAGTTTGAGATTACACATCTTTTATTTTTCGACTTGTCTACAAGGAGACCTCCCACTCAAATTTTCAAGAGCATATTGTTGTCGCTGTTTTTCGGACAACTATTTAGGAGCCAAAGACGGTTAGACCCAAGGCCGGACCAAGTGGTCTCGTCTTGACTCGAGCGTGTCGGACCCGGTATCCCGAGTCGTCCCTTAGCTGTGGATGTCCCTTGAGTTCGTCAGAGTACCTGAAAAGCAGTAGAGAACGCGTGAACTACAAAGGGGAAACAGGGGGGGGTGCCCCTGTTTACCTATCCGACGCTCAACATTAGTGGAATTAAGGTGGAGTATAGAGGTTTTAGGGGTGTTAGAGGCCGAGACTTGAGAGAAACGAGCGAGGTACGAGTTCGGCAGCGTTTCAGTACTCAAGAATGGATTACCTGGAGTAGGGGAGCGGCCCCTCTATTTATAGGCAGCCAAGGGGTGGTTTGATGACCCCTTGGCCGAGTGAACTTGCTTGGTTCGGCCATTGAGTGGCTGGGTCGGCCAATGGCCGAGTGAACATGATGGTGAGGTTCACTCGGCCATTGGCCGAGTGAAGAGCTTGGGCCGGCTGAGGTTCACTCGGCCATTGGCCGAGTGAACTGCTGGAAGGTTCACTCGGCCAATGGCCGAGTGAACTATAGGGGCAGCTGGAATGTTCACTCGGCCATTGGCCGAGTGAACTGCTGGAAGGTTCACTCGGCCAATGGCCGAGTGAACTGCAGGGGAAGCTGGAAGGTTCACTCGGCCATTGGCCGAGTGAACTGCTGGAAGGTTCACTCGGCCAATGGCCGAGTGAACTGCCTTGGCGGCTGGAGGGTTCACTCGGCCATTGGCCGAGTGAACTGCTGGAAGGTTCACTCGGCCAATGACCGAGTGAACTGCCTTGGTGGCTGAAGGGTTCACTCGGCCATTGGCCGAGTGAACTGTCCAATGGCCGATTGAGCCATTTGACCCAGCCAATGGCCGAGTGAGCCATTGACTCGGCCCATGGCTGGGCAGGGTGTTTGACTTGGCCATTGGTTTGGGCCGGCCCCTGGTTGAGTCAGGGTTTCGCCGCCCAAGACCTCGTACTAGCCACGTGGGTCGAAGAGATGCCTTTGTTCCCGTTGGCCCTAGACGGGCCAACAACATTAGCCCCCCGAGTTTCCGGTCGAGCGTAGGTCGAGTGGAAACGCAAAATCTACGCTTTTATGCGGATGCGGGATGAATGCTCTCGGGTTTGCATCATGAGGAATTGGCTTCGCGCGTCGCGAGGGACGACTTTTTGTTTCGGGTTGATCGTGCGTGGCTTATTTTCTCGATCTACCAATGAGGGCGTGATCGATTAGCACGGCTTTATTGTGTTGTGCGCGTCTTATTTTCTCGATTTGCCAACGAAGGAATAATCGATTTGCACGTCTTATTTTCTCGACTTGCCAACGAAGGCATAATCGATTTGCACGTCTTTGTTGTATTGTGCGCGTCTTATTTTCTCGACCCACCAATGAAGGCGTGATCGATTAGCACGTCTTTGTTGTATTGTGCGCGTCTTATTTTCTCGATTTGCCAACGAAGGCATAATCGATTTGCACGTCTTCGTTGTATTGTGCGCGTCTTATTTTCTCGATTTGCCAACGAAGGCATAATCGATTTGCACGTCTTCGTTGTATTGTGCGCGTCTTATTTTCTCGATTTGCCAACGAAGGCATAATCGATTTGCACGTCTTTGTTGTATTGTGCGCGTCTTATTTTCTCGACCCACCAATGAAGGCGTGATCGATTAGCACGTCTTTGTTGTATTGTGCGCGTCTTATTTTCTCGATTTGCCAACGAAGGCATAATCGATTTGCACGTCTTCGTTGTATTGTGCGCGTCTAATTTTCTCGATTTGCCAACGAAGGCATAATCGATTTGCACGTCTTCGTTGTATTGTGCGCGTCTTATTTTCTCGATTTGCCAACGAAGGCATAATCGATTTGCACGTCTTTGTTGTATTGTGCGCGTCTTATTTTCTCGATTTGCCAACGAAGGCATAATCGATTTGCACGTCTTCGTTGTATTGTGCGCGTCTTATTTTCTCGGTTTGCCAACGAAGGCATAATCGATTTGCACGTCTTTGTCGTGTTGTGCGCGTCTTATTTTCTCGACCTGCCAACGAAGGCATAATCGATTTGCACGTCTTTGTCGTATTGTGCGCGTCTTATTTTCTCGACTTGCCAACGAAGGCATAATCGATTTGCACGTCTTTGTTGTATTGTGCGCGTCTTATTTTCTCGACCCACCAATGAAGGCGTGATCGATTAGCACGTCTTTGTTGTATTGTGCGCGTCTTATTTTCTCGATTTGCCAACGAAGGCATAATCGATTTGCACGTCTTCGTTGTATTGTGCGCGTCTTATTTTCTCGATTTGCCAACGAAGGCATAATCGATTTGCACGTCTTCGTTGTATTGTGCGCGTCTTATTTTCTCGATTTGCCAACGAAGGCATAATCGATTTGCACGTCTTTGTTGTATTGTGCGCGTCTTATTTTCTCGATTTGCCAACGAAGGCATAATCGATTTGCACGTCTTCGTTGTATTGTGCGCGTCTTATTTTCTCGGTTTGCCAATGAAGGCATAATCGATTTGCACGTCTTTGTCGTGTTGTGCGCGTCTTATTTTCTCGACCTGCCAACGAAGGCATAATCGATTTGCACGTCTTCATTGTGTTGTGCGCGTCTTATTTTCTCGACCTGCCAACGAAGGCATAATCGATTTGCACGTCTTCATTGTGTGGACGCAGACCTTGAACCCATTTGTAACTCGTTGCCTATCGGCCGACGAGCTGGGCGGCGAGCGCGATGCCACATTTGTGTGGGGAGGTTTCCCGTGGACGCTGGCTAGACCAGATACGCCCTGCGGACGCAGACCTTGAACCCATTTGTAACTCGTTGCCTATCGGCCGACGAGCTGGGCGGCGAGCGCGATGCCACATTTGTGTGGCGAGGTTTCCCGTGGACGTTGGCTAGACCAGATACGCCCTGTGGACGCAGACCTTGAACCCATTTGTAACTCGTTGCCTATCGGCCGATGAGCTGGGCGGCGAGTGCGATGCCACACTTGTGCGGCGAGGTTTCCCGTGGACGCTGGCTAGACCAGATACGCCCTGCGGACGCAGACCTTGAACCCATTTGTAACTCGTTGCCTATCGGCCGACGAGCTGGGCGGCGAGCGCGATGCCACATTTGTGTGGCGAGGTTTCCCGTGGACGCTGGCTAGACCAGATACGCCCTGCGGACGCAGACCTTGAACCCATTTGTAACTCGTTGCCTATCGGCCGACGAGCTGGGCGGCGAGCGCGAACTCGAGACTCAACTCGAGGACTCATGTAGAGCCTGCACGAGGAGCAATTAGTTGGCTTGTGGACTCGGGACTTAACTCGAGGGCTCAGGTAGAGCCTGCACGAGGAGTTACGTGAAGAGTCGGCACGAGGAGCATTAGTCGACTCGTGGACTCGGGGCTCGACTCGAGGAATGAACGCATCTCGAGGAGACATGTGGAGAGTCGGCACGAGGAGTATCAGTCAACCCGTGGACTCGAACTCGACTCGAGGACTCACGTAGAGCCTGCACGAGGAGTTACGTGGAGAGTCGGCACGAGGAGCATTAGTCGACTCGTGGACTCGGGGCTCGACTCGAGGAATGAACGCATCTCGAGGAGACATGTAAAGAGTCTTTCTTTGAGACCTCTGGCCTAACCATCGGCCCCTTGGGACTTTATTATTATTATTTATTTTGAGTTGTTGTTGAGTTGTTTTTTGTTGAGCATTGATCCCTGTTAGCCCCTCGAGTTTCTTGCGTTTGTGAGACGAAGGCCAAGAAACTCTCGTATTAGAGGTATACAATAGTGTGCGTTACACTTTTTCATGTGTGAAATAATTCTTTATTGCAATAAGGGGGTCGTTACAGTTTGTCATGGCACTTGGCCTTTTTTGAAAACGGGAAATTACATTTTCGAAATAAAAGCGATCACGAAGCCGATTGGGTTCGGGCGTGAATTTAAAGGTCGAAGCTGCGACAATCATGGCTTGCTAGCAGATGCGACGAATTCCTTGAGATCCCCACCTCAAATTAGGGAATCAATTCGCTTCTTAAGCTGTTTGCATTCGGTCGTCACGTGCCCGTGATCCTGGTGGTATTTGCAGAACCTACTTCGATTTCGCTTCGCTGGGTCCTTTGTGAGTGGAGCGGGGCTTCCTAGCTCATCGCGGCGTAAGCTCAGGATCCTGTCGGGCGTTGTGTTGAGCGGGACGAAGGTTTGCTTCGGGGCTGGAGAAGGGTGGTCGTTAGGGACTTGACCCTTCCGGCGCCTTTTCCTTCGTGACTCGGGACCAACGGCCGGTTTCACACCCACGGCTGCGCGCTTTCGGTTTGGCGCTTGATCAATGTTGGGTGGTCGCTGCCCCAAGACGATCGCGGTCTCACGTTGAGCGTCGAGTTTTTCTCTCAAGTCGAACTCGGGATCCTCTCTTTGAGAGTTGAGGCGGTCTCTCAAGTCTCCGGAGGCCGTCCCTATCACCCTTGTTAAGGGCGCGTCATTCAGGCGACGCCTTTGGCGGGGGCCGAGACCATCGACGTTGTCACCTTCACAAGGGTTTTGGACGCGGACGGTGAGCTTGGAGCGTCCCTTTCGGGACCTCGAGACCGAGCGTCCTCGGGTACTGTGCGAGCTTTGACGAATTGACGTGGTTGCCCGAGGGTGTCCCCTCGAGGGCGCGTGCGCGTGCTCATCGGAAAGCTGACGTCTTGACGCGTTCGCCCGAGGGTGTCCCCTTTGAAGCGCGCGCGCGCGTCCACTTTCGTGAACAGCGTGGTCGAGGTTGGTCTCGTGGTTGATGTCGCCGACGTTGTTGGAGTCGAGGAGGTCGGCGATGAGCGCGCCGGTGACGCCGGGGCGGTCTAGGAGTTCGGCGAGCCTTCGAGCCGCGTCCTCTCGGACTGCAGCCTCGAGGTCATTCATCGGGTCTCGGAGCTGGCTCTCATTATCATGAGGTTGCCCTTTGAGATGGTGCGCGGAGCTTTGGAGGTCGCGCCTCGAGCTAGTCGCTCGGGCGCCCACGGGGGTGGCGGGGCTACAACTCATCTCTCGAGAGTCGTAGAAGTGAGAAGAAGACTGGTAGAGGGGATGTGTTGCCAAGGTCGAGAGATCCCCTCCTTCTAGCGCCAAAATGTTGTCGCTGTTTTTCGGACAACTATTTAGGAGCCAAAGACGGTTAGACCCAAGGCCGGACCAAGTGGTCTCGTCTTGACTCGAGCGTGTCAGACCCGGTATCCCGAGTCGTCCCTTAGCTGTGGATGTCCCTTGAGTTCGTCAGAGTACCTGAAAAGGAGTAGAGAACGCGTGAACTACAAAGGGGAAACAGGGGGGGTGCCCCTGTTTACCTCTCCGACGCTCAACATTAGTGGAATTGAGGTGGAGTATAGAGGTTTTAGGGGTGTTAGAGGCCGAGACTTGAGAGAAACGAGCGAGGTACGAGTTCGGCAGCGTTTTAGTACTCAAGAATGGATTACCTGGAGTAGGGGAGCGGCCCCTCTATTTATAGGCAGCCAAGGGGCGGTTTGAAGACCCCTTGGCCGAGTGAACTTGCTTGGTTCAGCCATTGAGTGGCTGGGTCGGCCAATGGCCGAGTGAACATGATGGTGAGGTTCACTCGGCCATTGGCCGAGTGAAGAGCTTGGGCCGGCTGAGGTTCACTCGGCCATTGGCTGAGTGAACCTTCCAGCAGTTCACTCGGCCAATGGCCGAGTGAACTGCAGGGGCAGCTGGAAGGTTCACTCGGCCATTGGCCGAGTGAACTGCTGGAAGGTTCACTCGCCCAATGGCCGAGTGAACTGCAGGGGCAGCTGGAAGGTTCACTCGGCCATTGGCCGATTGAACTGCTGGAAGGTTCACTTGGCCAATGGCCGAGTGAACTGCCTTGGCGGCTGGAGGGTTCACTCAGCCATTGGCTGAGTGAACTGCTGGAAGGTTCACTCGGCCAATGGCCGAGTGAACTGCCTTGGTGGCTGAAGGGTTCATTCGGCCATTGGCCGAGTGAACTGTCCAATGGCCGAGTGAGCCATTTGACCCAGCCAATGGCCGAGTGAGCCATTGACTCGGCCCATGGCTGGGCAGGGTGTTTGACTTGGCCATCGGTTTGGGCCGACCCCTGGTTGAGTCTGGGTTTCGCCGCCCAAGACCTTGTACTAGCCACGTGGGTCGAAGAGATGCCTTTGTTCCCGTTGGCCCTAGACGGGCCAACAACACATATAGATTTTGAACAAGGGTGATATAGATATAGTTTTGAAAACATTTTGAAAACTTATATGATTTGGATGACAAAATATTTTTCAAGTTTGAAAGTGAAAACGGTTTTTCAAAATTCAAACTAGTTTTGTAAAAATTCAATTTCAATTAAACTTTCAAAAATCTAAACATTTTAATCTTACACATCATGTTTATAATCTTATAACACATGGTAGTTGGGCTGAAAATCCGGAATTCTTAAAAACTGGAGTTTCGGAACAGCCGCGCACCTCGGAGTAAAATCATCATAACTGGCGGCTCCGATGTCGTTTTGACCGGAAACCGGTGGCATTGGACAGAGGACAGACAGAGCTTTAATTTGATGCAAGAATAATTAAATTTCGATTACATAGCAGAGAGTTATGCTACTTTTACTGCGGATTTTACTGCAGCTCGAAGAAAAAGAAATAATTAAAGCTTGGTCCTTTTTAGGTGCGAAAAAGAATCGAGTGTAACGGAACGTTTTAGGAGGTTGTTAAAACTTTTATTTGTGATTTATTAGCAAGGTAATAACATGGTATAAAAGAAATAACAACATGCATAAAACGATTCAAGTAAATAAAAGAAACTAGCAAGACAATATAACTAGTCACAAAATTTACTCGAAATTTTCTCAAACCTTTAAAACACGTTTTTCAATATAAAAAATTAAAAACTTTTAGAACTGATTGAAATTTGTTTTAAAAACATCCCATACTCATAGTAAACTTTCGAAAACGATTTTCAAGCTCATATTTTTAAATACATGTACATGCATATCTTTGACCATAGCTCTGATACCATTTGTTGGAATTGATCTAGGGTTTAAGAAAAAGTTTAACGCTTCGTTAAGCGGCGGAATTTTAAAAATTTTATTTTTCAAGTAAAAACAGTTTTTACTAACCTAGACAAAGAGCAACTACATATAAATAAAACTAATATGAGCATAATAAATTTACTAACCTCTTTAGAAGCTTGAACGTTGATGAGCCTTCAGAAGGTTGAAAACGTTCGTCTCCCTCGCAGCACGTCTCTCTTCCTTTCCTCGGCAACTCGAGCAACCACGAAAGTTTCTATCACTAAATCACTCGAAATAAAAGGAATTAGTGTGTGGGCACTTTTAAACACTACGACTTAAGAACGAGTCTTGAAGTCGCAGAGCTAAACTCTAGGTCAAATGAGGACCTAGGTGCCAAAACAATAAAACGAAATTGACTAGAGAGAGAGAGGAAAGGGGCGGCCACAATGTCTAGAGAGAGAGTCTCTCAATCTCTAACTTGTGTGGAATGAATGAAATGAGAGGAATGAGGTGGGGTATTTATAGGAGTAGGGTTGGCCTTGGAAAGAAGTAGTTTCCTCTTATTTTCCAAGCCTTTATGAGCAATCTTTTGTTACCCATTCCCATCCAAATATGCGCCCATCTCATTCAAATCCCCAAGGGATTAGTTTCCCCTTTTGTTTCCCTTCTTGGTTGCCTTGGCCGATTCCCTTTGTTTCCTCATAGAGGAAATTTGTTTCCTCTTTTTCTTTTGGCAAATATCTTGATACATTTATGCACAAAATATTCTCTTTCTCTTGGGTATTTGGGCGCCCATTTCTCATCTAGAAGGAGCTTCTAGAAGCTTCTTCATTTGTTCATGACAAAATGAGAAAGGCCCATTACGAATTTTCAATAAAATTCTTATGAAATGAAATTAATCCACAAGGCCCAATAAGACTAATATTGGCCGAGTCAAACATGTCATTAAATGACCTTGTCAAAAAATTTATTGACATTCATTTCATCCTATGTCTCAAAAGAAAAAAATACCCTTTTGACTATTATCGTTCTTGTTTTGACTTAGCTTCCAGTTTAACTATTCCTAATCGATGTGATTCGTGACAGTGACCTTATGGATCCAAATGAACAAAGCTTGAGCTAATATACTTGGACTCAAAAGTTCACAAACCTTTTCCAAGTTTAGCTTAATGTCAACTGACTCCACTAAAGAGTTGACATTGAAAATCTCTCGGTTCAAATGAATTTATTTTCTACTCAAGAATTTAACCTAATTGTAATGAGTGGATCCACAGAATATTATCAGTGTTTACCCTTCATGAATATCATCAGCTAGTCGGGATTTACAAAATTACCATTTTACCCTTCTAGCTGTTATTTCCTCAACTCCTTTGTCGCTTGTGAATAAGTTAGAAACAATGTATTGACGAGGAGCTAACAAGTCACATTGTTTCATCCAAAAGAGTCAGGACTCAATTTGGACACTGGCCAGTTCATTTATTCACACTCCAAGGAACAAAGCATGAGGTGATATATATTGCATTTCAGCAATCTTGTACATGAATTCCATATCTATGAGAACTTCACAAAGTTACTCATGACATACTCACAACTTAGTACTTCACCAATAGGCCTTGTTTCGAATCACATAGTGAGTCTGAACTCTGACTTTCTCAAATGAGAATACTAAGGAGTGAAATGACATGTCTCATTTCAGGATTAAGGTAAGCACGATGCAATTCATACGTAGTGCCTTCGAGACATAAGAGGTTTAATCGTGTGTTCTTATCTTGTCTCTAGAAGTGCACTGGTCAATTCAGTTCCTTCGGAAGATACCTAGAAGAACTATAGAGTCTCCAACTCTCAATGCCTCATAACCAGACATCATAGATTCTTCTAACAATCATACTGAGGTCAATAGTCCTTTGACCCTTAGATTGCGAATATATCGTTTTAAGCAAACTACGAAGAGTTTGTTCATGCAAATCTACATTTGTCTCTTCGTAAGTTGTTTAGTTTGTTTATGGAGTAAAGACTAATGTTTTATCATAAAGCTTCAAACTGACACGGAAGAATGAATGAACGTTTGAACTTTTTATTAATAAATAAGCAATTACAAGCAAGAGTCTTCATGAGACTTTATTACATCAAATGTACAATATAAAGATTACAACTCTTCTTGTGGGCACCATGGACAACACTAGCGTTGTGGAATTGCGCGCCGTTGTCGGTCACAATTGACGTGGGGATGCCGTTGCGGCGTATTATAGACTTCCAGATGAAGTTTGTGGTGTTGGCCTCGGTGATCCTGGCCAGAGGTTCGGCTTCGACCCACTTAGTGAAGTAGTCGATAGCGACGATGGCGTATTCGTATTGCCTCGAAGCTTTAGGAAGCTTGCCGATAATGTCCATGCCCCATTTCGCAAAGGGACGTGGGACGACGATGCTACCCAGGGGAGATGGCGGCTGTCGTGGAACGTTAGAGAAACGTTGACACTTGTCACAGTTTCTCGCCCAGTCGTACGCGTCTCTTTTCATCGTTGGCCAGAAATAGCCTTGTTGAAGCGCTTTTAGTGCAAGGGACCTCCCGGCGGAGTGGTTCCCGCAGAGGCCTTCGTGAATTTCGCGGAGGACCTTAGTCGACTCGGCGCTGTTGAGGCATCGGAGCAACGGGGTTGAGTACCCGCGCTTGTATAAGGCTTCGCCTCTCAACACGTATTTAGATGCGAGGGCTTTCAGCCTTTCGGCTTCTTTGCGGTCTTTGGGAAGTGCCCCTCTTCGCAAGAAGTCCATAAGCGGGGTCATCCAAGTGAGATGATCGGTGCTCTCAATCGTTCCAACCTCGTCACGTGAGACGGATGTTCGCGAGAGAGACCCGATTGGGATAGTTCCCAACCCGTCTTCGGTGATACCGGATCCGAGGCGAGCTAAAGCGTCAGCCTCGGAGTTCTCTTCTCGTGGGATCTAGATGATCTCGAACCAGGAGAAGGCATCTAACTTGGCATTTGTTTTTGCCAAGTAGGCGATCGTGTTAGGTTCTTTGGCAACGTAGTCGCCCTTAACCTAATTCACGATCAACTGCGAGTCACAGTGTATTCATAAATTCTGTACGTGGAGCTTTTGAGCGAGCTCTAGCCCTACGATGAGGGCTTCATACTCGGCCTCATTGTTGGAGGCCTGGAATCCGTAGTGGAGGGCGTAGCGTAACTTTTCCCGGTCGGGATTTGTTAGAATCACGCCGGCGCCTGCCCCCTGGGCATTAGATGGGACCCGTAGGGTCGACCTTTCTCTTTCGAGCCGACAAGTCGTCGGTCGAGTCGTCTTCTGCTCTTCCCATGTCGGGAGTGTAGGAGAATTCTGCCACGAAATCAGCTAGGGCTTGAGCCTTTATTGCCTGTCTCGGGTGAAACTCAATCCCGTACTCGCTCAATTCTTGGGACGAGATCGCCATGCGAGTCGATGTTCCCTTTTGAAGAGCTTTACCAATGGGATGCCATGTTCGAACAACAATTGGATGAGCCTGGAAGTAGGGGCGTAGCTTTTTGGCAGCTACGATTAGAGCGAGAGAGAGTTTCTCTATCTCTGTGTAACGCGTCTCGGCGTCAAGTAAGGCTTTTCTCACGTAGAAGATAGGGCATTGAGCCTTATCTTCTTCACGGATCAGCACAGCGCTCACAGCTCGTTCGGAGACGGCGAGGTAGATGTAGAGCGCCTCGCCTTCTTTTGGCTTGGAGAGGAACGGAGGTGTCCTGAAGTAGGCCTTCTTTATTGCTTTGAAGAAAGGTTGACACTTGTCGGTTGCTTTGGTCACAAATCGTGAGAGGCCGGCAATTCGACCCGTCAGACTTTGGACTTCCTTGACACGCTGCGGAGATTTCATGTCAAGGACTGCCTTGATTTTCTCGGGGTTCGCTTCGATACCTCGACGGCTAACTATGTACCCTAGGAACTTCCTGGATTCGACCTCGAACACACATTTGTTGGGGTTGAGCTTCATTTTGTACCGGCGGAGGATTAAGAACATCTCCCTCAAGTTGTCTACGTGATTGGTAGCCAGTAGGCTTTTAACGAGCATGTCGTCCACGTATACTTTCATGGTCTTGCCGATTAGGTCGGCGAAGATCCGGTTTACCAATCGTTGGTAAGTAGCTCCTGCATTTTTAAGGCCGAAAGGCATGACCTTGTAGCAATAGAGGCCGTGATCAGTTACGAAGGTCGTCTTGATCTGATCGGGCTCGTGCATTCGTATCTGGTTATAGCCCGAGTAGGCGTCCATGAAACTTAGCAGTTCATGTCATGCCGTGGCGTCGACCAGTTGTTCGATGCTTGGGATGGGAAAGCAATCTTTTCGGCAGGCTTTGTTAAGATTTTTGTAATCTATACAAATGCGCCACTTCCCATTAGGCTTTTTGACCATGACCACATTGGCCACCCACTTGGGGTACTTGGCTTCTCGGATGAAACCGGCAGAGAGAAGCTTTTCGACTTCCTCGTTTATCGCTAGGTATCGTTCAGGGTTGAACGCACGTCTAGCTTGTACCTTTTCAGTGATAGTTTTGTCGTCATTCAGTAGTAGATCGTGTTAAACCTTTTTTCAGCGGGCTTGCCATCCGCGCCTTGGACATAGCATATCCTCGCTTGGGTTTGATCACCGGCCATGACGCCAATTCCCTCTTCGGTGGGGAATTTCACTAGTAGGTGATAAGTGGACGTGATAGCCCTTAGTCTGTTCAACGTGGGTCGCCCAATGATAACATTGTAGGGCGACTCCTGGTCAACCACAAGAAAGGGGACCATGTGAACGACTTCGATACCTCCGGTAGTTCCGAAGGTGACTGGCAAATCAATGATTCCTTCAGTCATGACCTTTTCTCCTGTGAACCCAAACAAAGGTGTCTGAGTTGGGACAGGGCGGAGCCCCCCGAGCTTCATGCACTCTAGGGTGGTCTTAAAGATTATATCGGCTGCACTGCCGTTATCAATAAGAACTCGTTTTACCAAGTTGTTGGCCACCTGGGCTTTAAGGACTATAGCGTCATTGTGCGGGTGCACAACTCGCTTGGCCTCTTCATTGGTGAATTGTATCATCTCGTGAGGTACGGACGGAGGTTCCTCATAGGTGAGGTTAACTTGCCCGGCAAGGCCTTCTTGAGAGGTAGCTCTGAGGAGCTTTTTCCTTTGCCGGGCCGAGTCCCCGTCTTGCAAGCCACCTAGGATGGTGGTGACGACATGGAGTTGCGCAGTCGGTGTTGGCGTTGGCCCATCCATCTTTCTCAGGCTGTGACCTATTGTCGGCGGGGGCTGTGGCTCCTACCATGCGAAGGACAAACTCTTTGAGTTCTCCTTTTTGGATTAATGTCTCAATTTGCCTCCTAAGATGGAAGCATTGAGCGGTCATGTGACCGTAATCCCGGTGGAACTCACAATAGCGGGACCGGTCGCGAGATGCGAGGCTGCCTTTTATTGGAGTCGGAGCGATGACCTTGTCACGCACCACATCGTAGATTTGCTCTACTGGGGCGTTCAAGGGAGTGTAACTGTAGTAGTCTCTAAAATTGCTCGCAAGACACGGCTTTTGAGACGTAGGGGGTTGGCTATCGGAAGCTTGACCTCCCTTGTTCACCCTCTTGCGGGGGTTGCCAGGCTCGTTGCCGGACTCATCCCGACGGCGGGAGCTTTGCCTGCTGCTCCTGCGGCTGTCGAAGTAATCTTCCACCCCCATGAAGGTTTTGGCTCGGGTTGTTGTCGCAGTTTTTCGGACAACGATTTAGGAGTCAGAGGCGGTTAGACCCAAGGCCGGACCAAGTGGTCTCGTCTTGACTCGAGCGTGTCGGACTTGATATCTCAAGTCGTCCCTTAGCTGTTGGTGATGTCTATTTCATCCAGGCATCTGAAAAGCAAGCAGGAAGGTGAAAACTACAAAGGGGAAACAGAGGAGTTGCCTCTGTTGACCTCTCTGACGCTCAACATTAGTAGGATTGAGGTGGATAAAGAGGGTTTAGGTGTTTAGAGGCCGAGACTTGAATGAAACGAGCGAGGTACGAGTTCGGCAGCGTTTCAATACTCAAGCACGGATTACCTGGACCGGGGGCGGGACCCCGGCATTTATAGGCGACCGAGGGGCATTTTGGGCATCCCCTTGGTCGAAGGCCGGCCCTGGGTCGGCCGTGGAGTCGGAGGCCGGCTCTGGGTCGGCCATGGAGCCGAAGGCCGGCCCTTGGTCGGCCATGGAGCAGGAGGCCGACCCTAGGTCGTCCATGGAGCTGAAGGCCGGCCCTGGGTCGGCCATGGAGCCGAAGGCCGACCCTAGGTCGTCCATGGAGCCGAAGGCCAGCCCTGGGTCGTCCATGGAGCTGGAGGCCAGCTCTAGGGGTGCCATGGAGCCGAAGGCCGGCCCTGGGTCGGCCATGGAGCCGGAGGTCGGCCATGGAGCTGGAGGCCGAGCTCATGAGGCCGGAGGTCGGCCATGGAGCTGGAGGCCGAGCTCATGAGGCCGAAGTCGAGCTCATGAGGCCGGAGGTCGGCCATAGAGCCGGAGGTCGGCCATAGAGCCGGAGGTCGGCCATGGAGCCGGAGGTCGGCCATGGAGCCGGAGGCCGGCCTTGGGTCGGCCATGGAGCCGATGTTGTCAATGGTGCCCACAAGAAGAGTTGTAATCTTTATTTTGTACATTTGATGTAATAAAGTCTCATGAAGACTCTTGCTTGTAATTGCCTATTCATTCATTAATAAAGTTGAAACGTTCATTCATTCTATCTTTGTTTGAAGCTTTATGATAAAACCTTAGTCTTTTAGTCCATAAACAAACTTAACAACTTACGAAGAGACAAATGTAGATTTGCATGAACAAACTCTTCGTAGTTTGCTTAAAACGATATATTCGCAATCTTAGGGTCAAAGGACTATTGACCTCAGTACGATTGTTAGAAGAATCTATGATGTCTGGTTATGAGGCATTGAGAGTTGGAGACTCTATAGTTCTTCTAGGTATCTTCCGAAGGTACTGAATTGACCAGTGCACTTCTAGAGACAAGATAAGAACAAACCATTTAACCTCTTATGTCTCGAAGTCACTATGTATGAATTGCATCATGCTTACCTTAATCCTGAAATGAGACATGCCATTTCACACCTTAGTATTCTCATTTGAGAAAGTCAGAGTTCGGACTCACTATGTGATTCCGAACAGGGCCTATTGGTGAAGTACTAAGTTGTGAGTATGTCATGAGTAACTTTGTGAAGTTCTCATAGATATGGAATTCATGTACAAGATTGCTGAAATGCAATGTATGTCACCTCATGCTTTGTTCCTTGGAGTGTGAATAAATGAACTGGCCAGTGTCCAAATTGAGTCCTGACTCTTTTGGATGAAACAATGTGACTTGTTAGCTCCTCGTCAATACATTGTTTCTAACTTATTCACAAGCGACAAAGGAGTTGAGGAAATAACAGCTAGAAGGGTAAAATGGTAATTTAGTAAATCCCGACTAGCTGATGACATTCATGAAGGGTAAACATAGATAATATTCAGTGGATCCGCTCATCATAATTAGGTTGAATTCTTGAGTAGAAAATAAATTCATTTGAACCGAGAGATTTTCAGTGTCAACTCTTTAGTGGAGTCAGTTGGCATTAAGCTAAACTTGGAAAAGGTTTGTGAACTTTTGAGTCCAAGTGTTTAGCTCAAGCTTTGTTCATTTGGGTCCATGAGGTCACTGTCACGAATCACATCGATAGGAATAGTTAAACTGGAAGCTAAGTCAAAACGAGAACGAAAATTGTTAAAAGGGTATTCTTGTCTTTTGAGACATAGGATGAAATGGATGTCAATAAATTTTGACAAGTTCATTTGATGACTTAATGTCACTCGGCCATAATATGATTAATTGGGCCTTGTGGATTAATTTCATTTCATAAGAGTTTTATTGAAAATTCTTAATGGGCCTCGCTCATGTTGTTATGCACAAATGAAGAAGCTTCTAGAAGCTCCTTCTAGAATGATGTTGGGCGCCCAAATACCTAAGAGAAAGAGAAAATATTTTGTACATAAATGTATCAAGATACTTGCCAAAAGAAAAAGAGGAAACAAATTTCCTATGCTTGCCATAAGGAATTTCGGCCAAGGCAACCAAGAGAGAACAAAAGAGGAAACTAATCCCTTGGGGATTTACTTGAGGTGGACGCCTATCTTGGATAGGAATGGGCAATAAAAGATTGCTCATTAAGGCTTGGAAAATAAGAGGAAACTACTTCTTTCCAAGGCCAACCCTTTTCCTATAAATAGGACCCTCATTCCTCTCATTCTATTCATTCCACATAAGTTAGAGATTGAGAGCTTCTCTCTCTAGAACTTGTGGTTGCCGCCCCTCTTCTCTCTCTCTTTCTAGTTTATTTTCGATTTTTCTTGTTTTGGCACCTAGGTCCTCACTCGACCTAGTGTTTAGCTCTGCGACTTCAAGACTCGTTCTTAAGTCGTAGTGTTTAAAAGTGCCCACTCACTAATTCCTTTATTTCGAGTGATTTAGTGATAGAAACTTTCGTGGTTGCTCGAGGTGCCGAGAAAAGAAAGAGGGACGTGCTGCGAGGGGAGACGAGCGTTGCAACTTTCTAAGAGCTTCTCAAAGATCAAGCTTCAAGAAAGGTTAGTAAACTTCTTAGCTCATAATAGTTATTAATTACGTGTACTTGCTCTTTTGTCTAGGTTAGTAAAAACTGGTTTTACTTGTAAAAGATATTTTTTAAAATTCCGCCGCTTACCGAAGCGTTAATTATTTTCTTAAACCCTAGATCGATTCCAACAGCCGAAGGCCGGCCCTGGGTCGGCCATGGAGCCGAAGGCCAAGCTCATGAGGCCGGAGGTCGGCCATGGAGCTGGAGGCCGAGCTCATGAGGCCGGAGGTCGGCCATGGAGCTGGAGGCCGGCCTTGGGTCGGCCATGGAGCCGAAGGCCGGCCTTGGGTCGCCCATGGAGCCGAAGGCCGGCCCTGGGTCGGCCACGGGGCCGGAGGCCAGCTCTGGGTCGGCCATGGAGCCGGAGGCCGGCCCTGGGTCGGCCGTGCGTCGGGGGAGTCCCGGGGTGGTCGCTATCGCGGCCGTCGCTGCTCTACCGGGCCAAGATGGACCGGTAACGCTAGCCCCCTGAGTTTATCATCGAGTGTAAGTCGCGTGGTAAACTCAAACTCTACCGTCGGCCCACCGGAGAAGCCCGTCGCCCAGAGGTATGTTCTGACGTCCTTTAATATTATTATTATTTTTTTGTCGATCGCTTTAGTCTCGTTATTCGCGCCCATGGACCCCATCGACCACCTATCGGGGGGTGGGACCGTTAAAGACGACTTGCTTCATTTCTTCGGGGACAACCATGTAGACTTAGACAATTTTTGGGCCCAAATTTCCCCTCCCCCAACGTTCTTCGAAACACGACACACGTCGAACTCGAACAACGCGGCTGAGATGATCGGGGAAGATCTCTCTTTGGTGGAAGCGTGGCTGACCGGCGAGGGAGAGGACGCGCGTGCCGGAGACGGCCAGTGCCGGCCGGCGGACGCCGGGAATGGCCCGCACGTCGGAGGAGGCGCCTTGGCCCGGGGCGGCGCCGGCGATGCTGGAGGTGTCGGGGAAGACCTACCCAGGCCGGGGAACGACGTCCAACCACCCACAGGCGGCCTGGACGCCGCGCGCGCGCCGGAGGAAGCCGCGCTGGGAGCGGCCGGCGCTGGAGGAGACGCGCCGGAGGGGAACGACGCCGGGGAGGATGCCTTGCCCAGGGGCGGCGCGTTCTGGGCGGACCCCAGCGCCGGGGGAGCCCCCACCCGACTGGACGGGGCCGTTCGGGTAGTCACCAGGCGCGCCGGTGCGGAGGAACGCCCGGGCTGTGCTAGTGAGCCCGGGGCGGCCGCGCACGGCGAAGCCGACGCCGAGAAGGGCGCGCCGACCAGTGTCGACGCCCTCTGGGCCGGTCCCGACGCGGGGGAGGCCTTGGCTCAGCTGGGTGAGGCCGCCGGGCGGCCTGCAGATCGCGCCCAGGAGGAGAGCCCCCCTGGCCTGGCCGCGCCGGCGATGTCGCGCGCCGCTGGAGGATTGCCGGCGCCGGGCGATGCCGCCCTGGGAGGGGCCGACGCCGGGCAGGAGGCGACCCGGCCAGGTGGCACCGACCAGGGGGTAGCGGCCTGCCCAGCCCTTGGGCAAACCCTAGGCCCTAACGGGCCGGACCCGTGCGTGGAGGACCCGCCCAGCCAGGAGACGGGCTGGGTCCTTGGGCTGGATGCGCGCACAGGAGGGAGCACGGCCGGCCACGGACTGGGCCGGCCTGACGGCGGCGGCCCGGCCGGCCGGCAACCAGGCGCGCGCTCGGGCGACCATGATGAGGTCGAGAGGGACAGCGCGGCTCGAGTGGGCGGCCGTGAGGGTGTCGCCCCCTGCCCGAGCAACGCTCCAGACGCCGAGCGCTCGAGCGACTCGTCGAGCCGTCACGTTACACCTGCGGCGACACTTTCCTTAACCGCGCGGGAGGAGACGCGGGCCTTGACCTTCCCGATTGGAGAATCGGTCATACGTGGCGACCTTGACTGCTCGGGCGTCGATGTCCCGAGTTCGCTCCCGATCATCAGCTTCACGAGCCTGAGGAAGCGCTACAACATCCCGGAGTTCGTTTCGATTCTACGGCCGTTACCCGATGACCTTTCGACTCACCCGCGAAAGGGGTTCGCAGCGATCCACGAGGCGAGTCTTCGCGGAGGACTGAGGTTGCCCTTCCAGCCGGTCATCCAGGAGTTGCTGGTTCGGTTAGGGGTACACGCTTCGCAGATGTCTCTGTTCTTTTATCGAGTGGTCGCGGCGTGCCATATGTGTTGTCAATGGTGCCCACAAGAAGAGTAGTAGTGTCTATTTGTGTACATTTGATGTAATATAGTCTCATGAAGACTCTTGCTTGTAATTGCTTATTCATTAATAAAAAGTTGAAACGTTCATTCAATCTTCCTTGTCTGAAGCGTTATGATAAAACCTTAGTCTTTTAGTCCATAAACAAACTTAACAACTTACGAAGAGACAAATGTAGATTTTCATGAACAAACTCTTCGTAGTTTGCTTAAAACGATATATTCTCAATCTTAGGGTCAAAGGACTATTGACCTCAGTATGATTGTTAGAAGAAGCTATGATGTCTGGTTATGAGGCATTGAGAGTTGGAGACTCTATAGTTCTTCTAGGTATCTTCCGAAGGTACTGAATTGACCAGTGCACTTCTAGAGACAAGATAAGAACAAACCATTTAACGTCTTATGTCTCGAAGTCACTATGTATGAATTGCATCATGCTTACCTTAATCCTGAAATGAGACATGCCATTTCACACCTTAGTATTCTCATTTGAGAAAGTCAGAGTTCGGACTCACTATGTGATTCCGAACAGGGCCTATTGGTGAAGTACTAAGTTGTGAGTATGTCATGAGTAACTTTGTGAAGTTCTCATAGATATGGAATTCATGTACAAGATTGCTGAAATGCAATGTATGTCACCTCATGCTTTGTTCCTTGGAGTGTGAATAAATGAACTGGCCAGTGTCCAAATTGAGTCCTGACTCTTTTGGATGAAACAATGTGACTTGTTAGCTCCTCGTCAATACATTGTTTCTAACTTATTCACAAGCGACAAAGGAGTTGAGGAAATATCAGCTAGAAGGGTAAAATGGTAATTTAGTAAATCCCGACTAGCTGATGACATTCATGAAGGGTAAACATAGATAATATTCAGTGGATCCGCTCATCATAATTAGGTCGAATTCTTGAGTAGAAAACAAATTCATTTGAACCGAGAGATTTTCAGTGTCAGCTCTTTTGTGGAGTCAGTTGGCATTAAGCTAAACTTGGAAAAGGTTTGTGAACTTTTGAGTCCAAGTGTTTAGCTCAAGCTTTGTTCATTTGGGTCCATGAGGTCACTGTCACGAATCACATCGATAGGAATAGTTAAACTGGAAGCTAAGTCAAAACAAGAACGAAAATAGTTAAAAGGGTATTTTTGTCTTTTGAGACAAAGGATGAAATGAATGTCAATAAATTTTTTGACAAGTTCATTTGATGACTTAATGTCACTCGGCCATGACTTGATCATTGGGCCTTGTTAATTAATTTCATTTCATAAGAATTTTATTGAAAATTCTTAATGGGCCTTTTTCATGTTCTCATTAATAAATGAAGAAGCTTCTAGAAGCTCCTTCTAGAGACATGTTGGGCGCCCAACATACCTAAGGAAAGAGAGTGTATTTTTGTGCATAAATGTATTTAGATACTTGCCAAAAGAAAAAGAGGAAACAAATTTCCCACACATGCTTGTAGGGAATCGGCCATGTTGAGAGAAAAGGCAAGCCTTGAACAAAATAGGAAACAAATCAAGGCTTCTAGAAGCCTTGTGTTGGCCGAGTGTCTCAAAGGGAAAAAGAGGAAATTGGCTCATGAATATGTGATATTCTATAGAAGAGGAAACTACCTTATTGAAGGTGAGACCTCTCCTATAAATAGGAGCCTCATTTCCTCACATTTCATTCCATCCAAGTTAAAGAGATTTGAGAGACTCTCTCTCTAGAACTTTGGCCGAAAATCCTCTCTCTCTCTCTCTAGTTTATTTTCGATTTTTTCTTGTCTTGGCACCTAGGTCCTCACTCGACCTAGTGTTTAGCTCTGCGACTTTGAGACTCGTTCTTAAGTCGTAGTGTTTAAAAGTGCCCACTCACTGATTCCTTCTTTTCGAGTGATTTAGTGATAGAAACTTTCGTGGTTGCTCGAGGTTCCGAGGAAAGAAAGAGAGACGTGCTGCGAGGGGAGACGAGCGTTGCAAACTTTCCAAAAGCTTCTTCAAAGTTCAAGCTTCAAGAAAGGTTAGTAAACTTCTATGCTCATATTGGTTTTCATTTACATGTACTTGCTTCTTTGTCTAGGTTAGTAAAAACTGTTTTTACTTGAAAAGAAATTTTTTAAAATTCCGCCGCTTCCCGAAGCGTTTAATCTTTTTCTTAAACCCTAGATCAATTCCAACAAATGGTATCAGAGCTATGGTCAAAGATATGCATGTACATGTTTTTAAAATTATGAGCTTGAAAATCGTTTTCGAAAGTTTACTAATTTTGTGACAAGTTAGAATTGTTATCTTAGATTTTTTTTTTAATTTATTGCTCTTGTCTTTAAATTAAAAAGCATGTTGATTTTCTATGAGTTTGGGATGTTTTTAAAACACATTAGAATCAGTTCTAAAAGTTTTTAATTTTTTATATTGAAAAACGTGTTTTAAAGGTTTGAGAAATTTCGAGTAAAATTTTGTGACTAGTTTTGATATTATGCTAGTTTCTTATTTTTACTTGAATCGTTTCATGCTTGTTGTTATTTCTTTTATTCTATGTTATTACCCTGCTAATAAAACACAAATAAAAGCTTTAAACAACATCTTAAAACGTTCCGTTACACTTGATTCTTTTTCGCACCTAAAAAGGACCAAGCTTTAATTTATTTCTTTTTCTTCGAGCTGGAGTAAACCCGCATTAAAAGTGGTATAACTCTCTGCTCAGAAATCTAAATTTAATGATTCTTGAATCAAATTAAATCTCTTTCTGTCCTCTGTCCAATGCCACTGGTTTCGGCTCAAAAGGACATCGGAGCCGCCAGATATGGCGATTTTACTCCGAGGTGCGCGGCTGTCTGAAACTCCAGTTTTTTTTTAGAAATCCGGATTTTCAAACCCCACTACCATGAGTTATAGAACTCTAATGAGAAAATTTTCTTGAGCAAAAATGTTTTTCATATGATTATAAACATGATGTGTAAGATTAAAATGTTTTGATTTTTGAAAGTTTAATTGAAATTGAATTTTTTACAAAACTAGTTTGAATTTTGAAAAACCGTTTTCACTTTCAAACTTGAAAAATATTTTGTCATCCAAATCAAATAAATTTTCAAAATGTTTTCAAAACTATATCTATATCACATATGTTCAAAATCTATATGCTCTTGAAAATTTGAGTGGGAGGTCTCCTTGTAGACAAGCCAAAAAATAAAAGGATGTGTAATCTCAAACTTTCAAGTGTTCGAGTGAGTTAAAGTTCACACTTCCCTCACGCACTTTCCCGAAATAGAAAATAGGAAAAGATCGAGTATGTACCTTGTGCCTTTATGCACTAATACTGCTCTGAACATGTCGATCTAGGATTCTCTTCTAGTTGTCCGCTCTGTCGCTCTCTAACTAGGAAATCTGTTTCCGAACTTATAAGAGTCGATGAACCAACTCCAAAAACTAAGTGGGAGGGTTATACTTGTTGTTTGTAACCCACGATCCCCAACACTAATGAAATGTGCAAGTGTCGCCGGACTAAGAGTCACCCTCGTGGCCCTCTCTTAAATGAGAGTACTCAAGGGCGCTTTGCTCTGATCATTGCTCAATGAGCTACGTCCGAGAGTGAGACGATGATGGCAAGGCCTCCCCTTGGGGGATTGTTTTTCAAAGTTGATCTTTTGGACTAAGTGGTTGGTTGCACACTTAGGCTCAATCCCTAGTAATCCTCCCTCGAGGCCCTGCGAAAGCATGTGAGTGATCAAACCAATTTACAAGGTGGCTAGTCAAAATAGATGTATTGACATCTTGGCTTAGCATTAATGATGTGTCATTTACTTATAAAAGGAGATTTTTTGCGGCCTTCTCTTGAGGGAGTAAATTATCGTTTGGTTTATAACACCTTTGGATTTTATAAAAGTCTTAATAAAACTTAAATCCTAAACCAAAGACTAATCATAAACTTGTTTCAACTTATATAGGCAATATGTCTCTCAACCATCTCTCAATCTTTCTTTGACTCGATCAAACTCGAAAACGAAAACTACGTAGATTCGAAACGTAACCTCGACATAATACCTACCGTTAACAAGCACAAATGGGTACTCACCACCCCGTCTCCTCCTCTGACGAATGATGATTCAACTCAAGAGGACAATGACGCCTTAGCGGCCTGGCTTCGATCCGATGAGATTGTGAGGTGCTATATCTTGGCATCTATGAACAATGTGCTGAAAGAGCAACATCGTGACATCGAGACTGCCGCTGACATGCTCACCAATCTCCATGAGATGTTTGGAGGGCAAAGGCGTCAAACAAGGCAACAAGCAGTCCGACAGTTTATGAACTGTCGCATGAAGGCTAGGACTCCTGTTGGAGACTTTATGATATTGATCATTAGTCATCTGAGTAAAATGGAAATCCTAGGATCTGAGATTGATGGGAAGAATGTCATAGATACGATCTTAGAAACTCTCCCCGCATCTCTTGATACCTCCAATATGAACTACTCCATTAACAAGCTAGTGTACACTGTTACCAAGCTTATGGAGGAACTTTACACTGCTGTAGGTCTCACTAAGAGAAAGAGGAATCAAGAAGAGGCACATGCTACTGAGCACAAAGCCTCCACCTCTAGAACTGAGAAGGGACCTTACAAGGCCGATAAAAAGAACTGTCCCGCCTATCTCAAAGCAAAGGAACATAGTATTGTACTAGTTACCGAAGCATGCTTAGTAGCTGATAATGTATCAACGTGGATTCTTGACTCCGCTGCTACTAACCATATTTATTGTTCCTTGAATGGTTTCAAGAAAACCAAAAGCTTAGAGGAAGGCGAGTTCTGTTTCAAATGGGGTGATGGGAGACTGGTGTCCGCGAAGGCTGTGGGATCCGTGACGCTGTCTTTTGAAGACCGCACTTTAAACTTGAATAATGTTTATTTTGTTCCTACCTTTGGGAAGAACTTAATATCCGTTGCTCGTCTTCTTGAGCAAGATTATTGTTTAAAGTTCATTAAGAATGGAATTCGTATTTCGTTTCCTGATAATTCTTTTGTCACTGATGCATGTATGAAGAATGCTCTTTTTTACATCTATCCCACTCAACCTTCTCTTTTAGACAACGAAATAGATAACGATCTAATTAGGGAGCCAAAGAGGATCAAACTTTCTGAATCCTCCGATCTAACAAAATCAACACACCTATGGAACTTAAGACTTGGTCATATCAGTCTAGAAAGGATTAAGAGACTTGTGAGGGATGGTCCACTCCAAGCCTCTGCAATAGGTTCACTACCTACTTGTGAATCCTGCATAGAAGGAAAAATGACCAAGCGACCTTTCTCCGATAAGGGTCGAAGAGCCACTGAGTTGCTGGAACTAGTACATTCTGATGTATGTGGTCCGCTCAGCCAACAGGCACGTGGAGGATACGAATACTTCGTTACCTTCACCGATGATTACTCACGATATGGGTTTGTCTATTTGCTCAAACACAAATCCGAGACCTTTAACGTATTTAAGGTCTTTAGGGCTTTAGTGGAAAAGCAAACTGGCAAAGTGATCAAAACACTTCGATCCGATCGAGGTGGTGAGTATATGTCTGGAGAGTTCGATGACTTTCTTAAAGAAGAAGGAATCGCTTCTCAGCTTACCGCACCTGGCACACCTCAACAAAACAGAGTGTCAGAGAGAAGAAACCGAACTCTTATGGAGATGGTTAGATCAATGATGGGTTACTCATCACTCCCTCTTTCCTTTTGGGAATATGCCCTCGAAATAGCCGCCTATATTCTGAACCAAGTTCCGTCCAAAACGGTTCCTGGTACTCCTTATGAACGATGGACTGGCCGTAAAGTGAATCTTGGCCACATCCGAATTTGGGATTGCCCTGCACATGTGCTGAGGCAAAAGACTAGCAAGTTGGCTAGTAGGTCAGAATTGTGCCTGTTTGTGGGATATCCAAAGGAAACCAAAGGTTTTACTTTCTATAGTCCCGAGGACGATAAGACTTTCATTAGCACGAATGCTCGTTTCCTCGAGGAGGACTTTATGAAAGATGCAAAACCTAGAAGCAAAATTGTGCTTGAAGAAAAGTTGGGAGAGGAAGCTTCTACCTCATCTGTAAGAACTGTTCTTACCCCAACTGAAACACAACCTAACTCATCAGAATCTCGTCAAGTAGTACTTCGACATAGTGGGAGGGCTACTCAAAAGCCTGACAGGTACATATCTTATGGAGACTCTCTTGTAGCCGTCTCTGACATGGATGATCCTGTTTCCTATAGCCAAGCGATGGCTTGTTCTGAATCAAACCTTTGGCTTGACGCCATGAAAGTTGAAATGCACTCGATGTATGTCAACAATGTCTGGAAACTTGTAGACATTCCTGAAGGGATTAAACCCGTAGGGTGTAAGTGGATATACAAGAAGAAAAGGGGTCCTGATGGGAACGTCGAGACGTTCAAAGCACGACTTGTGGCGAAGGGTTATACCCAACAAGAAGGGATTGACTATGAACAAACCTTCTCGCCAGTCGCGATGCTTAAATCCATCTGCATACTCCTATCCATAGCTGCAGCTCTCGACTATGAGATCAGGCAAATGGATGTCAAGACAGCCTTTCTGAATGGCAATCTTGATGAGCGCATTTACATGGCTCAACCAGACGGTTTCGTGGAAGAAGGTCAAGAGACCAAGGTTTGTGAGTTGCTTAAGTCCATTTATGGATTAAAGCAAGCATCTAGGTCATCGAATATCAGATTCGATGAAACTGTGAAAAGCTTCGGCTTTGAACAGTCAATAGATGAGCCTTGTGTTTACAAGTTAATACACGAAGGCAAGGTTGTGTTTCTGGTACTATATGTCGATGATATACTACTCATTGGTAATGACGTGGGTAAGTTATCTGAGTTTAAGGTCTGGCTGGCAAAGCAATTCGATATGAAGGATCTAGGAGAAGCCGTGTACATTCTGGGAATCCAAATCCTTCGAGATAGGAAAAACCGGACACTGTCACTCTCTCAAGCATCTTATATTGATAAGGTGATGGATCCCTTCTCGATGCAAGACTCCAAGAAGGGTCAAACACCCTTTAGTCATGGAGTTTCACTCTCTAAGGACCAGTCTCCCAAGACTGCACAAGAGATTGAAGATATGAGGAAGATTCCTTACGCCTCTGCCGTAGGAAGCCTCATGTATGCTATGCTTTGCACTAGACCTGACATCTGTTTCGCCGTTGGCGTAGTTAGCCGTTTCCAATCCAACCCTGGACCCGAGCACTGGATTGCTGTTAAGCATGTTCTAAAGTATCTTCGAAGAACTAGGAACTTGATGCTTACATACTCAGGTACTGACCTGACTATGACGGGATATACCGACTCCGATTTTCAAGCGGATAAGGATTCCAGGAAATCCACTTCGGGATCTGTGTTCATCCTTAATGGTGGAGCTGTTGTGTGGAGGAGTATTAAGCAGTCTTGCATTGCTGACTCCACAATGGAAGCAGAATATGTGGCTGCTTGTGAAGCATCCAAAGAGGCTGTATGGCTTAGAAAATTCCTTAAGTATTTGGAAGTTGTTCCAAACGTCGACGAGCCCATGACCATTTATTGTGATAATAGTGGGGCTGTCGCTAACTCAAAGGAACCTAGAAGCCATAAGCGCTCTAAACATATTGAGAGGAAATACCATTTGATTCGAGAGATCGCGCAACGCGGAGACGTGGAGGTGAAGTAGATCTCTGGCAGATCCATTCACCAAGGCCCTAGCGAACATGGTCTTCGACCAACTTTGAGAGGGATTAGGCATGTAGGACTACTCACATCTTCTTTGAGTCAAGTGGGAGTTTGTTGTCAATGGTGCCCACAAGAAGAGTAGTAGTGTCTATTTGTGTACATTTGATGTAATATAGTCTCATGAAGACTCTTGCTTGTAATTGCTTATTCATTAATAAAAAGTTGAAACGTTCACTCAATCTTCCTTGTCTGAAGCTTTATGATAAAACCTTAGTCTTTTAGTCCATAAACAAACTTAACAACTTACGAAGAGACAAATGTAGATTTGCATGAACAAACTCTTCGTAGTTTGCTTAAAACGATATATTCGCAATCTTAGGGTCAAAGGACTATTGACCTCAGTATGATTGTTAGAAGAATCTATGATGTCTGGTTATGAGGCATTGAGAGTTGAGGACTCTATAGTTCTTCTAGGTATCTTCCGTAGGTACTGAATTGACCAGTGCACTTCTAGAGACAATATAAGAACAAACCATTTAACCTCTTATGTCTCGAAGTCACTATGTATGAATTGCACCATGCTTACCTTAATCCTGAAATGAGACATGCCATTTCACACCTTAGTATTCTCATTTGAGAAAGTCAAAGTTCGGACTCACTATGTGATTCCGAACAAGGCCTATTGGTGAAGTACTAAGTTGTGAGTCTGTCATGAGTAACGTTGTGAAGTTCTCATAGATATGGAATTCATGTACAAGATTGCTGAAATGCAATGTATGTCACCTCATGCTTTGTTCCTTGGAGTGTGAATAAATGAACTGGCCAGTGTCCAAATTGAGTCCTGACTCTTTTGGATGAAACAATGTGACTTGTTAGCTCCTCGTCAATACATTGTTTCTAACTTATTCACAAGCGACAAAGGAGTTGAGGATATAACAGCTAGAAGGGTAAAATGGTAATTTAGTAAATCCCGACTAGCTGATGACATTCATGAATGGTAAACATAGATAATATTCAGTGGATCCGCTCATCATAATTAGGGCGAATTCTTGAGTAGAAAATAAATTCATTTGAACCGAGAGATTTTCAGTGTCAGCTCTTTAGTGGAGTCAGTTGGCATTAAGCTAAACTTGGAAAAGGTTTGTGAACTTTTGAGTCCAAGTGTTTAGCTCAAGCTTTGTTCATTTGGGTCCATGAGGTCACTGTCACGAATCACATCGATAGGAATAGTTAAACTGGAAGCTAAGTCAAAACAAGATCGAAAATAGTTAAAATGGTATTTTTGTCTTTTGAGACAAAGGATGAAATGAATGTCAATAAATTGTTTGACATGTTCATTTGATGACTTAATGTCACTCGGCCGTAACTTCATTATTGGGCCTTGTGAATTAATTTCATAAAATTCTTAATGGGTTTTCTCATGTTGTCATGAACAAATGAAGAAGCTTCTAGAAGCTCCTTCTAGATGAGAGTTGGGCGCCCAAAATACCCAAGAGAAAGAGTTTATTTTGTGCATAAATGTATTTAGATACTTGCCAAAAGAAAAAGAGGAAACAAATTTTGCATATGGGATGCATAAAGGATCGGCCATGTTGAGAGAAAAGGCAAGCCTTGAACAAAATAGGAAACAAATCAAGGCTTCTAGAAGCCCTAGCTTGGCCGAGTGTCTCAATAGGAAAGAGAGGAATTTGGCTCATGAATATGTGATATTCCATAGAAGAGGAAACTACCTTATTGAAGGTGAGACCTCTCCTATAAATAGGAGCCTCATTTCCTCACATTTCAATCATCCAAGTTTAAGAGATTTGAGAGACTCTCTCTCTAGAACTTGTGGCCGAAAATCCTCTCTCTCTCTCTCTCTAGTTTATTTTCGATTTTTTCTTGTCTTGGCACCTAGGTCCTCACTCGACCTAGTGTTTAGCTTTGCGACTTCGAGACTTGTTCTTAAGTCGTAGTGTTTAAAAGTGCCCACTCACTGATTCCTTCTTTTCGAGTGATTTAGTGATAGAAACTTTCGTGGTTGCTCGAGGTGCCGAGGAAAGAAAGAGAGACGTGCTGCGAGGGGAGACGAGCGTTGCAAACTTTCCACAAGCTTCTTCAAAGTTCATGCTTCAAGAAAGGTTAGTAAACTTCTAGCTCATATTGGTTTTTAATTACATGTACTTGCACTTGTCTAGGTTAGTAAAAACTGTTTTACTTGTAAAAGAAAATTTTTAAAATTCCGCCGCTTACCGAAGCGTTAATTATTTTCTCAAACCCTAGATCGATTCCAACAAATGGTATCAGAGCTATGGTCAAAGATTAGCATGTACATGTTTTTAAAATTATGAGCTTGAAAATCGTTTTCGAAAGTTTACTAATTTTGTGACAAGTTAGAATTGTTATCTTAGTTTTTTTTTAATTTATTGCTCATGTCTTTAAATTAAAAAGCATGTTGATTTTCTATGAGTTTGGGATGTTTTTAAAACACATTAGAATCAGTTCTAAAAGTTTTTAATTTTTTATAAGGTTTGAGAAATTTCGGTAATTTTTGTGACTAGTTACTTTGTCTTTCTAGTTTCATTTATTTACCGTATTCGTTTTATGCTTGTTGTTATTTCTTTTATTCTATGTTATTACCTTGCTAATAAAACACAAATAAAAGCTTTAAACAACATCTTAAAACGTTCCGTTACACTTGATTGTTTTTCGCACCTAAATAGGACCAAGCTTTAATTTATTTCTTTTTTTTTCGAGCTGGAGTAAACCCGTATTAAAAGTGGCATAACTCTCTGCTCAGAAATATAAATTTAATGATTCTTGAATCAAATTAAAGCTCTGTCTGTCCTCTGTCCAATGCCACCGTTTTCGGCTCAAAAGGACATCGGAGCCACCAGATATGGCGATTTTACTCCGAGGTGCGCGGCTGTCTGAACTCCAGTTTTTTAGAAATCCGGATTTTCAAACCCCACTACCATGAGTTATAGAACTCTAATGAGAAAATTTTCTTGAGCAAAAATGTTTTTCATATGATTATAAACATGATGTGTAAGATTAAAATGTTTTGATTTTTGGAAGTTTAATTGAAATTGAATTTTTACAAAACTAGTTTGAATTTTGAAAAACCGTTTTCACTTTCAAACTTGAAAATATTTTGTCATCCAAATCAAATAAATTTTCAAAATGTTTTCAAAACTATATCTATATCACATATGTTCAAAATCTATATGCTCTTGAAAATTTAAGTATGAGGTCTCTTTGTAGACAAGCCGAAAAATAAAAAGATGTGTAATCTCAAACTTTCAAGTGTTCGAGTGAGTTGAAGTTCACACTTCCCTCACGCACTTTCCCGAAATAGAAAATATGAAAAGATCGAGTATGTACCTTGTGCCTTTATGCACTAATACTGCTCTGAACATGTCGATCTAGGATTCTCTTCTAGTTGTCCGCTCTGTCGCTCTCTAACTAGGAAATTTGTTTCCGAAATTATAAGAGTCGATGAACCAACTCCAAAAACTAAGTGGGAGGGTTATATTCGTTGTTTGTAACCCACGATCCCCAACACTAATAAAAGATGCAATAACGTGGGACTAAGAGCCGCTCTTGCGACCCTCACTTAAATGTGAGTACTCCAAGGCGTTATTGCTTCGATCATTGCTCAATGAGCTACGTCCGAGAGTGATGCAATGATGGCAAGGCCTCCCCTTGGGGGATTGTTTTTCAAAGCTGATCTTTTGGACTAAGTGGTTGGTTGCACGCTTAGGCTCAATCCCTAGTATCCTCCCTTGAGGCCCTGCGAAAGGATGTGAGTGATCAAACCAATTTAAAAGGTGGCTAGTCAAAATAGATGTATTGACATCTTGGCTTAGCATTAATGATGTGTCATTTACTTATGAATGGAGATTTTTTGCGGCCTTCTCTTGAGGGAGTAAATTATCGTTTGGTTTATAACACCTTTGGATTTTACAAAAGTCTTAATAAAACTTAAATCCCAAACCAAAGACTAATCATAAACTTGTTTCAACTTTTATAGGCAATATGTCTCTCAACCCTCTCTCTACAATTCTTTCCTTGAATAAACTCGAAGGCGACAATTACGTCGATTGGAAACATAACCTCGACATAGTCCTTACTGTCGACAAGCACAAATGGGTTCTCACCACCCCCTGTCCTCAAACGAATGAAGATTCGACGCAAGAGGAGAAAGACGCCCTGGCGGCCTGGCTTCGATCCGATGAGATTGCGAGATGCTATATTTTGGCATCGATGAACAATGTGTTGCAACAACAACATCGTGATTATGAAACTGCCACCGATATGCTCTACAATCTCCATGAGATGTTCGGAGGGGAAGGACGTCAAGCTAGGCAACAAGCGGTCTGACAATTCATGAACTGTCGTATGAAGGCTGGAACTCCCGTTAGAGATCATATGATGCTGATCATTAGCTATCTCAACGAGATGGAGATTCTTGGATCTGAGATTGATGGGGAGACTAAAATAGATATGATCTTGGAAACTCTCCCCGAAACCTTTGATACCTTCAAATTGAATTATTCGATGAACAAGCTGGAGTACACTGTTACCGAGCTCATGAAGGAACTTCAAACCGCTGAGGCACTCACTAAGAAAAAGAGGGCTCAAGGAGAAGTATATGCTACCGCCTCCACCTCTGGATCTAAGAAGAGACCTCGCAATGCCGAGAAGAAGAACCAACCTAAGGTTCACACGAAGAAGAAGGCGCCAAAGGCTCCGAAGGTGGACAAGTCTAACGACAAGTGCCACCACTGCAACGAGCCTGGTCACTGGCGTAGGAACTGTCCTGCCTACCTCAAAACTAAAGCAAAAGGTATTGTACTTGTTACTGAAGCCTGTTTAGTAGCTGATAATGTATCATCGTGGATTATTGACTCCGCTGCTACTAACCATATTTGCTGCTCCTTGACTGGTTTTAGGAAAAGCAAAAGCTTAGAGGATGGCGACTTCTGCTTCAAGTGGGGTGATGAGAGCGTGGTGTCTGCGAAGGCTGTGGGATCCGTGACGCTATCTTTTGAAGATCGAACTTTAAATTTGAATAATGTTTATTATGTTCCTTCCTTTGGGAAAAACCTAGTATCTGTTGCTCAACTTTTCGAGCAAGATTATTATTTAAAGTTTATAAAGAATGGAATTCGTATTTCTTATTCTAATTCTTTTGTCACTGATGCATGTATGAAGAATGGTCTTTTTTACATCTATCCCACTCAACCTTCTCTTTTAGACACCGAAATAGATAACGATCTAATTAGGGAGCCAAAGAGGATCAAACTTTCTGAATCCTACGATCTAACAAAATCAACATACCTCTGGCACTTAAGACTTGGTCATATCAGTCTAGATAGGATTAAGAGACTTGTAAGGGATGGTCCACTCCAAGCCTCTGCAATAGGTTCACTACCTACTTGTGAATCATGTATAGAAGGAAAAATGACTAAGCGACCTTTCTCCGATAAGGGTCGAAGAGCCACTGAGTTGCTGGAACTAATACATTCTGATGTATGTGGTCCGCTCAACCAACAGGCACGTGGAGGATACGAATACTTCGTTACCTTCACTGATGATTACTCAAGATATGGGTTTGTCTATTTGCTTAAACACAAATCCGAGACCTTTAACGTATTTAAGGTCTTTAGGGCTTTAGTGGAAAAGCAAACTGGCAAAGTGATCAAAACCCTTCGATCTGATCGAGGTGGTGAGTATATGTCTGGAGAGTTCGATGACTTTCTTAAAGAAGAAGGTATCGCTTCTAAGCTTACCGCACCTGGCACACCTCAACAAAACGGAGTGTCAGAGAGAAGAAACCGAACTCTTATGGAGATGGTTAGATCAATGATGAGTTACTCATCACTCCCTCTTTCCTTTTGGGGATATGCCCTCGAAACAGCCGCCTATATTCTGAACCAAGTTCCGTCCAAAACGGTTCCTGGTACTCCTTATGAACGATGGACTGGCCGTAAAGTGAATCTTGGCCGCATCCGAATTTGGGGTTGCCCTGTACACGTGCTGAGGCAAAAGACTAGCAAGTTGGCTAGTAGGTCAGAATTATGCCTGTTTGTAGGATATCCGAAGAAAACCAAAGGTTTTACTTTCTATAGTCCCGAGGACGATAAGACTTTCGTTAGCACGAATGCTCGTTTCCTTGAGGAGGACTTTATGAAGGATGCGAAACCTAGAAGCAAAATTGTGCTTGAAGAAAAGTTGGGTGAGGAAGCTTCTACCTCATCTGTAAGAACTGTTCTTACCCCAAATGAAACACAACCTAACTCATCAGAATCTCGTCAAGTAGTACTTAGACGTAGTGGGAGGGCTACTCAAAAGCCTGACAGGGACATGTCATATGGAGACTCTCTTGTAGCTGTCTCCGACATGGATGACCCTGTTTCCTATAGCCAAGCGATGGCTTGTTCTGAATCAAACCTTTGGCTTGACGCCATGAAAGTTGAAATGCACTCGATGTATGTCAACAAAGTCTGGAAACTTGTAGACCTTCCTGAAGGGATTAAACCCGTAGGGTGTTAGTGGATATACAAGAACAAAAGGGGTCCTGATGGGAACGTTGAGACGTTCAAAGCACGACTTGTGGCGAAGGGTTATACCCAACAAGAAGGGATTAACTATGAAGAAACCTTCTCGCCAGTCGCGATGCTTAAATCCATCCGCATACTCCTATCCATAGCTGCAGCTCTCGACTATGAGACTGGCAAATGGATGTCAAGACAGCCTTTCTGAATGGCAATCTTGACGAGCGAATTTACATGGCTCAACCAGACGGTTTCGTGGATAAAGGTGAAGAGACCAAGGTTTGTGAGTTGCTTAAATCCATTTATGGACTAAAGCAAGCATCTAGGTCATGGAATATTAGATTCGATGAAACTGTGAAGAGCTTCGGCTTTGAACAGTCAATAGATGAGCCTTGTGTTTACAAGTTAATACACGAAGGCAAAGTTGTGTTTCTGGTACTATATGTCGATGATATACTACTCATTGGTAATGACGTGGGTAAGTTGTTTGAGGTTAACATCTGGCTGGCAAAGCAATTCGATATGAAGGATCTAGGAGAAGCCGCGTACATTCTGGGGATCCAAATCTTTTGAGATAGGAAAAACCGGACCCTGTCGCTCTCTCAAGCATCTTATATTGATAAGGTGATGGATCGTTTCTCGATGCAAGACTGCAAGAGGGGTCAAACACCTTTTAGGCATGGAGTTTCACTCTCTAAGGACCAGTCTCCAAAGACTGCACAAGAGATTGAAGACATGAGGAAGATTCCTTACGCCTCTGCCGTAGGAAGCCTCATGTATGCTATGCTTTGCACTAGACCTGACATCTGTTTCGCCGTTGGCGTAGTTAGTCGTTTCCAATCCAACCCTTGACCCGAGCACTGGATTGCTGTTAAGCATGTTCTTAAGTATCTTCGAAGAACTAGGAACTTGATGCTTACATACTCAGGTACTGACCTGACTATGACGGGATATACCGACTCCGATTTTCAAGCGGATAAGGATTCCAGGAAATCCACTTCGGGATCTGTGTTCATCCTTAATGGTGGAGCTGTTGTGTGGAGAAGTATTAAGCAATCTTGCATTGCTGACTCCACAATGGAAGCAGAATATGTGGCTGCTTGTGAAGCATCCAAAGAGGCTGTATGGCTTAGAAAGTTCCTGAAGTATTTGGAAGTTGTTCCAAACGTCGACGAGCCCATGACCCTTTATTGTGATAATAGTGGGGCTGTCGCTAACTCAAAGGAACCTAGAAGCCATAAGCGCTCTAAGCATATTGAGAGGAAATACCATTTGATTCGAGAGATCGCGCAGCGCGGAGACGTGGAGGTGAAGTAGATCTCTGGCAGATCCATTCACCAAGGCCCTAGCGAACATGGTCTTCGACCAACTTCGAGAGGGATTAGGCATGTAGGACTACTCACATCTTCTTTGAATCAAGTGGGAGTTTGTTGTCAATGGTGCCCACAAGAAGAGTTGTAGTCTTTATTTTGTACATTTGATGTAATAAAGTCTCATGAAGACTATTGCTTGTAATTGCCTATTCATTAATAAAGTTGAAACGTTCATTCATTCTTTCTTTGATTGAAGCTTTATGATAAAACCTTAGTCTTTTAGTCCATAAACAAACTCAACAACTTACGAAGAGACAAATGTAGATTTGCATGAACAAACTCTTCGTAGTTTGCTTAAAACGATATATTCGCAATCTTAGGGTCAAAGGACTATTGACCTCAGTATGATTGTTAGAAGAATCTATGATGTCTGGTTATGAGGCATTGAGAGTTGGGGACTCTATAGTTCTTCTAGGTATCTTCCGAAGGTACTGAATTGACCAGTGCACTTCTAGAGACAATATAAGAACAAACCATTTAACCTCTTATGTCTCGAAGTCACTATGTATGAATTGCATCATGCTTACCTTAATCCTGAAATGAGACATGTCATTTCACACCTTAGTATTCTCATTTGAGAAAGTCAAAGTTCGGACTCACTATGTGATTCCGAACAAGGCCTATTGGTGAAGTACTAAGTTGTGAGTCTGTCATGAGTAACTTTGTGAAGTTCTCATAGATATGGAATTCATGTACAAGATTGCTGAAATGCAATGTATGTCACCTCATGCTTTGTTCCTTGGAGTGTGAATAAATGAACTGGCCAGTGTCCAAATTGAGTCCTGACTCTTTTGGATGAAACAATGTGACTTGTTAGCTCCTCGTCAATACATTGTTTCTAACTTATTCACAAGCGACAAAGGAGTTGAGGAAATAACAGCTAGAAGGGTAAAATGGTAATTTAGTAAATCCCGACTTGCTGATGACA
This sequence comes from Urtica dioica subsp. dioica, assembly GCF_054948205.1. Lineage (NCBI taxonomy): Eukaryota > Viridiplantae > Streptophyta > Magnoliopsida > Rosales > Urticaceae > Urtica > Urtica dioica. Next base: position 40,458,060 of record NC_142759.1, on the reverse strand, counting down.
TTCATGAAGGGTAAACATAGATAATATTCAGTGGATCTGCTCATCATAATTAGGTCGAATTCTTGAGTAGAAAATAAATTCATTTGAACCGAGTGATTTTCAGTGTCAGCTCTTTAGTGGAGTCAGTTGGCATTAACTTAAACTTGGAAAAGGTTTGTGAACTTTTGAGTCGAAGTGTTTAGCTCAAGCTTTGTTCATTTGGGTCCATGAGGTCACTGTCACGAATCACATCGATAGGAATAGTTAAACTGGAAGCTAAGTCAAAACAAGAACGAAAATAGTTAAAAGGGTATTTTTGTCTTTTGAGACAAATGATAAAATGAATGTCAATAAATTTTTTGACAAGTTCATTTGATGACTTAATGTCACTCGGCCATAACTTGATTATTGGGCCTTGTGAATTAATTTCATTTCATAAGAATTTTATTGAAAATTCTTAATGGCCTTTTCTCATGTTGTCATGAACAAATGAAGAAGCTTCTAGAAGCTCCGTCTAGATGAGAGTTGGGCGCCCAAACTACCCAGGAGAAAGAGTTTATTTTGTACATACATGTATTTAGATACTTTCCAAAAGAAAAAGAGGAAACAAATTTTGCATATGGGATGCATAAAGGATCGGCCATGTTGAGAGAAAAGGCAAGCCTTGAACAAAATAGGAAACAAATCAAGGCTTCTAGAAGCCCTAGCTTGGCCGAGTGTCTCAATAGGAAAGAGAGGAATTTGGCTCATGAATATGTGATATTCCATAGAAGAGGAAACTACCTTATTGAAGGTGAGACCTCTCCTATAAATAGGAGCCTCATTTCCTCACATTTCAATCATCCAAGTTTAAGAGATTTGAGAGGCTCTCTCTCTAGAACTTGTGGCCGAAAATCCTCTCTCTCTCTCTCTAGTTTATTTTCGATTTTTTCTTGTCTTGTCACCTAGGTCCTCACTCGACCTAGTGTTTAGCTCTGCGACTTCGAGACATGTTCTTAAGTCGTAGTGTTTAAAAGTGCCCACTCACTGATTCCTTCTTTTCGAGTGATTTAGTGATAAAAACTTTCGTGGTTGCTCGAGGTGCTGAGGAAAGAAAGAGAGACGTGCTGCGAGGGGAGACGAGCGTTGCAAACTTTCCACAAGCTTCTTCAAAGTTCAAGCTTCAAGAAAGGTTAGTAAACTTCTAGCTCATATTGGTTTTTAATTACATGTACTTGCACTTGTCTAGGTTAGTAAAAACTGTTTTACTTGTAAAAGAAAATTTTTAAAATTTCGCCGCTTACCGAAGCGTTAATTATTTTCTCAAACCCTAGATCGATTCCAACATCCGCGCTATTGCATGTTTCGTTGTATTTATGCTTATCGTTTGCGTTCTAATTTTTTGTCGTTTCTTTCTCATTTTCAGATACCATGACCCGACGACATCGACCGCGCACACAAGCGCCGAGAGTGGCACCTATCGTCGAAGCTACGACCGCGGCTCGTCCCCAAGCTGAGGTTCGCCACCGGGGGTCGCCACCGCGGGTGAGGAACGAGGCGTTCTCTTCTAACAAGCGACCGTCGTCGTCGACTTCCTTCGGATCACCCACCGGCCACAAGAGCGCCCACACATCGGCGGCGCCGGATAGCATGGACTCGATGCTCCTAGCGGAGGCGGTAGAGCTGAGGGACCAGTGCTCCCGAGGGATCCTTGAAACCCCTCTGCAGGATTTCAAGGGTCTCCTGACGACGAGCGACCTCGAGCATTTCCAGAGTGGGATCGGAGACGCCCGAAAGGTACGACTCGTTTGCTTGTTTTGTGTGTAATTATTATGCTCACTCCGATCACACGTATATCGCTCGTTTCCACAGATGCTCGCACGCCAAGAGCGAAGCGACCGCATTCTCCGGGATCTGCTACGGTGCATGCAGATCATGGAGAGAGACAAGGAGAGCACGGCGGCCGCCCATGCTGCCGCTCTAGCAGGAGTCCGTACCGCTCGAGAGTTTCAAGCACTCGAGGAGGAACTGAAGCGAGCTCGCGAGGAGTCGGCGGCCGAGAAATCGCTCCGCGTGGCAGAGCAGGCATCCCGAGAGAAGGCGGAGCAGACGGTTGACACATTCTTAGGGGAGACAAAGAAACTCCAGGCGGCGCTCTCGAGCCGGGACGAGGAGCTGAGCATCGTCCACGCTCGGCTGTCGGCGAGCGAGATCTCCCGGGTCACTGCCGAGAGGGAGAGGGATACTTTGCAGGCGGAGGTGCAGACCCTCGTCCAGGAGAAGGACGACGCTATGCGGTCCACGTTTTCCTTCTTCGACGCCATGTTCCCTCCTTTGGATGACGAGCCACCGGAGGACGACCCGCATCCTCAAGTCCCCGCGGAGGCTGCCCAGTCGACGAACCGCCAGTTGGATGGAGAAGCCATTGGCGGGTTCGGCGCTCCTCGCCCTAAGGAAGATGAAGAGCAAATCGACTTCGGCTCAGAGTAGCCAACTTTTCTTTGGTTTTTTTGCGCACTTGTTTAGCGCTTACATGGTGTTTTCTTTCGGATTTTCGTTATGTTTTTCTTTCGTTCGAAGTCTGCCGTACTCTCATACTTTTCTTGTGGGATTGCTCGTACAACATTGTTTGCTTTAGTTAAAGCTTTTTTGTCTGTTATGCGTCTTATTTTCTCGACTTGCTATGCTTAGCGCAATCGATTCACGCGATGTGACTGGTGTGTGTCTTACGAGCCCGGCTTACCATACCCGGCGTAACCGGTTTGTACGGCTTACTGCCGCACTTGGCGGCGAAGTTTCCCACCGACGCAGGCTAGACCAGATTCGTCCGGCGGGTGCGACTCTTGGCCATCCATTCGTGACCCGTCGCTTATCGGTGTGTGCGAGCTAGGTGGCCGTCGCGCTCATCTTCCGGCGAGTACGCTACCTATCGGCGTGCGTATCGGGACGAGCTTGTTGTGGACGTAGTTCCCAGTGAGCGTGGTACTTGTCGGTACGCGTGTCACGTTTTGGGTTTTGACTTCCGGGATCGACGGTCCGGTGCGCGGACGTGATCCACCGACGCCCCATTGCCTATCGGTGTGCGGGGCGTGGAATTGTGCGAGAGCGTCGCGCGAGGGTCGGAGGTCCGGTGCGCGGATCCGACTTGTTGATGTTCCGCTACCTTTCGGCGCGTGAAACGTGGAGTCGTGCGAAAGCGTCGCGCGAGGGTCGGAGGTCCGGTGCGTGGATCCAATTTGTTGACGTTTCGCTAACTTTCGGCGCGTAAAACGTGTTATTGCGCGACTGTTTCGCGCGAAAAATGAGTTTGTGAAAAATGAGATTGTTATCCTCATTTTATCCCCATTAGCCCCCCGAGTTTCTTGGGTGCTCGTAGAGGAGACGAGAAATTGTAATACAATAAGGTGAAGGTGTCGAAGTGAAATGTAATCAAATTATAATGTTGAAATAGTTAAAAATTACATTCCCAGGCCGTTGGCTGTACTTGAAATATGAAATTGTCTTTTGCTAATATCGAAAACAAAATGAAAATAATTGCACGTCGGGGATGTGGCGCCTCTATTGGTAGTATTGCCGCAGGTGCTCCGCATTCCACGGGTGCGTGAACATGAGTCCTTCAAAATTCTCGAGCTCGTACGTGCCGTCGTGAATGGCTCGGCGCACACAATACGGGCCTTCCCAGGTGGAACCCATAACTCCCGCTCTTTGCACCTTGGTGTTTTGGAACACCCTTCTGAGGACGAGGCTTCCATCGGCGAACTTCCACAACTTGATCTTGGAGTTGTTGTACTTCTCAACCTTCCTCTTTTGTGCAGCAAGGCGGGTGAGAGCGTCTGCCCTCTTCTCACTTATGAGGTCTAGCTCGAGCCTGATTGCGTCGTCGTTGGCGGCTTCTTCATACTCCTCTATGCGCAGGGTCGGCAGCTTGGTTTCGACAGGTCCCACGGCCTCGACGCCGAACGTGAGAGCCAAAGGGGTTTCGCCGGTCGCATTTCGAGCGGTGGTTTGGTATGCCCACAGGACCATGGGAAGCTCGTCGGCCCAAGCCCCCTTCCTTTCCTCCAGCTTCTTCTTCAGGTTCTCTTTGATCCTCTTGTTGACCGCCTCGACTTGACCGTTGGCCTGTGGATGGCGGGGAGAGGAGTAAGTCTTGCTAATGCCCAACTGTTCGCACATTTCTCGGAGGCGCGCGTTGTCAAATTGTTTTCCGTTATCGGTCACAATCAACGCGGGGATCCCGAAGCGGCAGACAATGTTCTTCCAGATGAAGCTCGTCGTGTTCGCCTCGGTGATCTTTGCCAATGGTTCGGCCTCTACCCACTTCGTGAAGTAGTCGATCACCACGATCGCGTGCTTGTATTGCCTCGGGACCGTGGGTAGCTCACCGATGAGGTCGACCCCCCACTTCGCGAAGGGTCGCGGCACGACAATCGGGCATAACGGGGCCGGTGATTGGCGCGGGATGTGGGCGAACCTCAGTAGCTTTAATGCCAAAGATTGTTCGGCGGCGTGGTTTCCGCACACCCCTTCATGCGCCTCACGGAGCGCTTTCTTCGTCTCGACTTCGGTCAAGCAACGGAGGAGAGGCATGGAGTAGCCTCTCTTGAACATGACATCTTCCCTCATCGTGTACTTCGGCGCCAAGCTTCTCAGCTTTTTGGCCTTTTCTTTGTCTTCGGGGACGACTCCTCGCTTAAGGAATTCCACGAGCGGAGTCATCCATGAGGGAGGCGGAGTCTCGTCAACTACCCCTACGTCGCCTCTCGAGACGTAGGGTCGGGTCAACACTTCGATCGGGACGCTGCCTTCGCCCTCCTCGTCTATCCTGGACGCGAGGCGAGCCAGGGCGTCAGCGTCGATGTTCGCCTCTCGAGGAACTTGGACGATCTCGAACCATGACAGGGCCTCCAGGTTCTTTTGGGTCTTCGACAAGTACGCGACCATGTTTGGCTCTTTTGCGGCGTAGTCGCCCTTAACCTGGTTCACAATCAACTACGAGTCGCAGTGGATGCGTTGGTTTTGGACGCCTAGCTTGTTTGCTAGCTCAAAGCAAATGATCAGAGCCTCGTACTCTGCCTCGTTGTTGGAAGCCTTGAACTCGAACCGCAGGGCGTATCTCAGTTTTTCCCTATCGGGATTTGTGAGCACGACGCCGGTGCCAGCACCCTGGGCGTTTGACGCGCCATCCACGTGCAAGTCCCAGACCGACCCTATCGGGTTGTTGGTCGTTTTCTTCAATGACTCATTGTGGTCGTTCTCCTTGTCTTCCTCGTTCTCGGCTGAGGGTGCACTTGTGAATTCGGCTATGAAGTCGGCGAGGGCTTGGCCCTTGATGGCGGTTCTCAGTTGGACCTCAACCCCGTACTCGCCCAACTCTTGGGACCATATGGCCATTCGAGGGGAGGTCCCTTTTTGAAGGGCCTTCTCGATGGGATGTCCCGTGCGAACCACAATGGGGTGCGCTTGAAAGTAGGGTCGGAGTTTTCTCGCGCTCATGACAAGGGCAAGAGACAATCTCTCGATTTTCGGGTATCGAGTCTCGGCGTCGAGGAGCACCTTGCTAACATAATAGACCGGCCATTGTACCTTGTCTTCTTCGCGTATGAGAACCGCGGTCACGGCCCTGTCGGAAACCGCGAGGTAGATGTACAAGGTTTCGCCATTCTGTGGCTTTGTGAGGAACGGGAGGGAGGTGAAATAGACTTTCATTTCGCGGAACGCTTCCTCGCACTCCTCCGTCCATACGAACCCATCGGTCTTCTTCAGTGCCTTGAAAAACGGTTGGCACCTATCGGTGGCTTTGGAAACGAATCGCGTCAGGGCGGCGATCCTTCCCGTCAAACTTTGAACTTCTTTCACTTTCTGCGGCGACCTCATCTCTAAGATCGCCCTAATCTTCTCAGGGTTAGCCTCGATCCCGCGGCGGCTAACCATGTAGCCCAAGAATTTCCGGGACTCGACCCCAAAGGCACACTTGTTGGGGTTGAGCTTCATCTTGTAGCGTCGCAGGATCGCGAACATCTCTCTTAGGTCTCGAACGTGGCCGTGGGCCTTGAGGCTTTTGATGAGCATATCGTCCACGTAGACCTCCATGGTTTTGCCAATTTGATTGGCGAACATTCGGTTCACCAACCTTTGATACGTTGCTCCCGCGTTTTTGAGGCCAAAGGGCATGACCTTGTACGAGTAGAGTCCATGGTTCGTAACAAAGGTGGTCTTGATCTGATCTGGCTCGTGCATGCGGATCTGATTGTAGCCCGAGTAGTCGTCCATGAAGCTCAACAACTCGTGGCCCGCCGTAGCGTCCACAAGTTGCTCGATCCTCTGGAGAGGGAAGCTATCTTTCGGGCAGGCCTTGTTGACATCTTTATAGTCGATACAGATCCGCCACTTCCCGTTTGGCTTCTTGACCATCACCACATTGGACACCCACTTGGGGTGTTCCGCCTCCCTGATGAAGTCGGCGGCGAGAAGTTTGTCAACCTCTTCACCAATGGCTTGGTATCTCTCTCCGCTGAACGTCCGCCGTGGCTGAACGCGTTCAACTACTCTCTTGTCGTCGTTGAGATGGTGAACCATTATCTCGGGGTCGATCCCCGGCATGTCGGCGTGTGTCCACGCGAAGACGTCTTTGTGCTCGCGGAGGAAGGTGGCGAGCCGATTTCGGACTTCAGACGGGAGCTGGGCGCCTACCTTGACTACCTGGTCAGGTTTGGCGTCGTCCAATACGACGAGAACAAGGTCGTCCGGTGTCTCCACCTTTCGACGCTCGACATCGTCCCTTTGGTCCTGTTCTTCGAAGGTGCCTCCCTCCTCGGCCTTGTATGGGAGCTTGTCCCCGAGCTGGAAGACGGTGCTCACCATCTTTCCCTTTTCTTTCCCGTCCACACCTTGGATGTAGCACATCCTTACCATCGATTGGTCTCCCAATATCATGGCTATTCCCTTGTCAGTCGGGAACTTCATCATCAGGTGGTAAGTGGACGTAATGGCCTTCAACCGATTAAGGGTCGGGCGACCAATTATGATGTTGTAGGCGGAGGGTTGGTCCACGACCAAGAACGATACGATGTGGGTGACCTCGAGCCCCCCCGGTGTCCCGAAGGTCACCGGGAGGTCGATGGTTCCCTCCGTCATGACCCTCTCCCCGGAGAAGCCGAAGAGTGGGGTCGAGATCGGGGTCGGTCTCATCCCAGATAGCTTCATCCTGTCCAGCACCGATTTGAAGATTATATCGGTGGAGCTCCCATTGTCGATTAGGATTCTCTGGATGAGGTTGTTGGCGACCGGGGCTGAGACGACTATCGCGTCGTTGTGTAGGTGGAGGACTCGCGCCGCCTCTTGGCTAGTGAAGAACATGGACTCGAATGGGGCCGGAGAAGGAGCCTCGTACGTATGGTTGATGTAGTGCGCTAGTTTCCCTTGGGAAACTTCACGCACGTAATTCTTCCTTTGCGTGGACGAGTCTCCAAACTCCGAGCCGCCCATGATTGAGCCCACGACGTGCAGTTGTGAGCTCTCCGGTTCTCCATTTGCCGCTCGGTCCATGACAGTTACCATCGCCGGACCCTTTCTTTCTTGCCGCAGGCGTTCTCCGTGCGCCGCGGCTGTCCCGATCGTTATGAGGATGTACTCTTTCAATTTTCCGTCTTGAATCAGGGCCTCGATCTGACGTTTGAGCTTATAACACTCGGACGTCAGATGCCCGTGATCTTAGTGATACTCGCAAAACTTGCTTCGATCCCTCTGTGCAGGATCCTTTGTGAGAGGAGTGGGGCTCCCTAGCTTGTCGCGGTGCAGAGCTAGGATCCGCTCCGGTGGGGTGTTCAAGGGGGTGAACGTCGAGAACTTTCGGAAGCTATCGACGTGTGACGGTCTCGGCCCGGGGAGGGAGTGGCCGTTAGGGGCCTGGCCTCCCTTGTTCCTCCACTTTCGAGGGTCGGGACGATCTCCATCTTGGTCGTCGCGGCGTCGACTACCCTATCCCCCTGACTTCCGGCCATCTCGGCCATCGAGATAGTCCTCGATCCCCATGTACATGCGGGCTCTCGTCATCAGCTCCGCCATGTCTCGCGGGGCTTTCCCAACGATAGACTTGAGGAAGTCGCTCGAGCGAACTCCCTCGGTGATTGCCGTGATGGCATCCTTGTCGTCGAATCCTTCGACCTTGTGAGACTCCTCGGTGAAGCAAGTGAGGTATTGTCTCAACGTCTCGTCTCTCCCTTGCCGGATGGAGAGGAGGTGGGTCTTTGACTTCTTTTGTGCCACGAGCGTGGCGAAGCGGGCAAGGAAAGCCTCTCGCAAGACCAGGAAGGACGGGATGCTCCCGGGTCTCAAACTCCGGAACCACTCAAAGCCCGACCCTGTGAGGGTCAGGCTGAAGGCCTAGCATAGGGTCGCGTCCGCCTGCCCTTGCATTGTCATCCACGTCTCGTAGTGTTGGATGTGGAAGTTTGGGTCCGTCCGTCCGTCATAGGGAGGGATTGATGGCAATTTGAAGTTCCCCACGCAAGGTTGCGCGAGGATTTGAGCGGCGAAGGGAGAGTATGACTCCTCAATCCCTCCATACGGTCGTTGCCTCCCTGATTACCTCATCTCGATGATTTGATTTTGGAGGCTCTGAATCATCGTGACCATGTCAAGCCCGTTAGCAGGGCTGACCGCCGGGGCCACAGCAGTCGCCGGTTGGCGTTCATTGGACGCTTGGTCCATGACATTGGCCTGAGGATGGCCAAGAGTTGCGGCGGGAAGCGCGTCCCTTCGAGAGTTGAGCCTTTGGCGGAGATCCTCCCCTCGGGAGTTTCTCTGCGCCATCAAGCGCTCTCTAAGGTCCACGCTCGGTGCGTGGCGAGGCGAGGTCGCCCTTGGTCGGACCGTCCGGCGAGCGCTTCGGCTATCGGCCCCATCATCCACCAGAGTCGCTCTCTCCTCGGTGAGGGACCGTGTCCGGCCGCCTCTTGAAACCGAGGGGGCGAGTCCCCGGGAATGTGACCGTGCTTGTCGTCGCGCCGGCTGCAGAGAATCGGCCAATGCACCATTGGACCTCTCGGGCTGTGTTTGGGCGAGGCTAGGAGTCGCCTCATCGGTCCTTGACTCCCCCACGTAGTCGGGGTCAGAGTCGTCTCGGGCAGATCGATCCTCGACGTCGTAGCCGAGGAGATTGTCGATGAGCGAGCCGTCGACGTCGGGATGGTCAAGGAGCTCCGCAAGCCACCGGGCCGTGTCCTCTCGATGCTCGGCCTCAGGGTCGTTCACCGCGTCTTGGGGCTGGCTCTCGTTATCACGAGGTTGCCCCTCAAGACGGTGAGTGAGGCTTCAGAGGCCGTACCTCGAAGTTGTCGCTCGAGTGCCGGCGGAGGTAGTGGGAAGGTGACTCATCTCTCGAGAGTCGTAAGAGTAGTGAGAGTGTGGAATGGAAGGGAGAGCGCGCTAAGGTCGGTGGTCCCCTCATTCTAGTGCCAAAATGTTGTCGCAATTTTTCGGACAACGATTTAGGAGTCGGAGGCGGTTAGACCCAACGCTGGACCAAGTGGTCTCGTCTTGACTCGAGCGTGTCGGACTAGATATCTCAAGTCGTCCCTTAGCTGTTGGTGATGTCTATTTCATCCAGGCACTTGAAAAGCAAGCAAGAAGGTGTGAACTACAAAGGGGAAACAGAGGGGTTGCCTCTGTTTACCTCTCCGACGCTCAACATTAGTAGGATTGAGGTGGATAAAGAGGGTTTAGGTGTTTAGAGGCCGAGACTTTAGAGAAACGAGCGACGTACGAGTTCGGCAGCGTTTCAATACTCAAGCATAGATTACCTGGACCGGGGGCGGGACCCCGGCATTTATAGGCGCGACCGAGGGGAATTTTGGGCATCCCCTTGGTCGAAGGCCGGCCCTGGGTCGGCCGTGGAGCCGGAGGCCGGCTCTGGGTCGGCCATGGAGCCGAAGGCCGACCCTGGGTCGGCCATGGAGCAGGAGGCCGACCCTCGGTCGTCCATGGAGCTGAAGGCCGGCCCTGGGTCGGCCATGGTGTCGGTGGCCGACCTTGGGTCGTCCATGGAGCCGAAGGCCGGCCCTGGGTCGGCCATGGAGCCGGAGGCCGACCCTGGGTCGTCCATGGAGCAGGAGGCCGGCTCTGGGTCGGCCATGGAGCCGAAGGCCGGCCCTGGGTCGGCCATGGAGCCGGAGGTCGGCCATGGAGCTGGAGGCCGAGCTCATGAGGCTGAGGTCGAGCTCAGGAGGCCGGAGGTCGGCCATGGAGCCGGAGGTCGGCCATGGCGCCGGAGGTCGGCCATGGAGCCGGAGGTCGGCCATGGAGCTGGAGGCCGAGCTCATGAGACCGGAGGTCGGCCATGGAGCTGTAGGCCGAGCTCATGAGACCGGAGGTCGGCCATGGAGCCGGAGGCCGGCCTTGGGTCGGCCATGGAGCCGAAGGCCGGCTCTGGGTCGGCCATGGAGCTGGAGGCCGAGCTCATGAGGCCGGAGGTCAGCCATGGAGCTGGAGGCCGGCCTTGGGTCGGCCATAGAGCCGGAGGCCAGCCCTGGGTCGGCCATGGAGCCGAAGGCCGGCCCTGGGTCGGCCACGGGGCCGGAGGCCGGCTCTGGGTCGGCCATGGAGCCGGAGGCCGGCCCTGGGTCGGCCGTGCGTCGGGGGAGTCTCGGGGTGGTCGCTATCGCGGCCGTCGCTACTCTACCGGGCCGAGATGGACCAGTAACACGGGTCATTAATTCGGCCATCGTAGAAGGGACTCTGCCGACGACGGACTTTAAGAAGTCTCCGGTGCGCAAGCCCTCGATGATGGCTGTAACTGCGTCACTGTCGTCAAAGCGGTCAACCTTATTTGATTCTGCGGTGAATCGGGTGAGGTAGTGTCTCAAGGACTCGTTATTCTCTTGCCTGATTGACCATAAGTACATTTTGGTCTTCTTTTGGACCATCGATGTAGAAAATCGTGCTAGGAACATGTCCTTCAGGTCTTTGAACGATTGGACGCTCCCTGGTCTTAAATTCTTAAACCACTCAAAACTGGGTCCGGTGAGGGTAAGACTAAAAGCCTGGCATATAGCCCCCGGTGAAAAGCCCTGCATCGTCATCCAAGTTTCGTAATGTTGGATGTGATACGTGGGATCAGTTTTCCCATTGTATGGAGGGAGATTCGGGAGTTTGAAGTTTCCCGTGCACACCTCAGCAAGGATTTGGGCAGTGAAGGGCGAGGAATGTTCTTCTACGACCCTGTATGTATCACCGGCCAAGCCTCCTTCACGCAGGTCACACACTTCGTTACGAAGATTGTGAATCATGGTGACAACATCGAGGCCAGTGTTAGGGGTCACTCCTTGTTCAGGAGGAGTCACCTGGCGCCTTTCATTCGACCCTTGAGCCGTGCGAGGGTCCCCATTGATTGGGGCCATAGGGTTGTGACCCTTACAAGCATTTAGGCTCTCCCGGAGGTCTTTGCCACGGTCGTTCCGTTGGGCGGTAAATCGATCTCTAAGATCCGGCCTGGTGGTATGGGGGCGTGAGCTTCGAGCTACACGCCTCACTCGTCGAGTCGTTGGACCTTCCCTGACATTGCCTCTTTTACCGAGTCGGTCATGGGCTGAACGTCGGGAGGTCTCTTCTTGAGAGGAGATCGGTATTGCCTTTCTTTTAGGCGGCGGGATTGACGGACCGGCTTCGATCTCAACAGGGAGTTCCCCGTGTTTGGTGAGAGAAGTCTCGACGTCCCCTGAAATTTCAAAGCCTTCATAGTCGGGGTCATAGTCATGTCCCTCGTCCATGTGGTCCTCGGATTCCCCGTGGGGGGTGCCTTGCGCAGGCGCCTTGCTTGCCAGTTGGCGGTGGTACCTTACGTTGGCTATCTTTAGTTGGTGGATTTTCTCCTCCATCTCAAGGATGTGGTCGTCCCGACTGTCCTGAAGAGGAGGGGTCGAGCGAGTGTGACTCTCGTCGTTGAGAGACTCCTCGTCGCCTTGCGCTCGGGAGCGTAGGAAGTATTTCTTCACTCCGGTTGCGTTTTCGGGGTTATTCACGCCCTCAAAACGAACGGGTGGTTGACCACTCATGTCTTTCTCGAGTCGAGAAGAAAGGGGTCGAGCTGTAGAAGGGATTTCGGGCTGTGTAAGTCGGGAAGTCCCCTCCTTCTAGTGCCAAAATGTTGTCGCACAAAAATGAACAACGATTAAATACCTCGGGCGGTTCGATCCAAGGCCGGACCAAGTGACCGCGCCCAGGCCAAAAATGGGAGCTCGTAGACCGAGCTGCACCCTCCAGACCCTGAGGTGTGTTTTGGGGGGTGTGACCGTGCCAAAGGTTGGCTGCCTACGTACCCTTTAGTCGGGATCAGGTCAGAACGTAGTTCAATTTGTGTATTGGGGGCTATCTTGGGCTCGGAGGCTTGAGAATCCAAGGCTTTAGAGTAGGACCCGGCTCGTAGCTTCTAGTGAAGACTTTAGAGGGGTCGCTTGCCTCGTAGCTCGGAGTACTATCTCAAGGGCTAAGAAGCAGGAGAGCTGTGTGTACTGCAGAAGCTCGGGTCACAGAAAAGGAGCGCGCTCCGCTCCCTTTCGTGGAGGGGGGCCTTGTATTTCTGAGCCGAGGGAGGAGGAGCGCGCGCTCTTGGAATATCACAATAGTGCAGGAGAGGAGAGAATTCTCGAGTGAGAGAGAAATGTTGTGTGAGAATTGGGATCAGAATTGTGGGGCTGAATCAGCGTGCCTTTCCCTCCCCCTAAGGGGGAGTATTTATAGCATTTGGAAGAGGCCTTCGGCCAGCCCCCTCAAGGCCCACCGGGTGGCCGGGAGCAGGGCGCGCGAGGCATGACGCCCAGACGGGTGCAGGGCGCGCGGGGCGTGACGCCTGGTCGGGCGCAGGGCGCCCGTCGCGTGACGCCTGGTCGGGCGCAGGGCGCCCGTCGCGTGACGCCTGGCCGGGCGCGGGGTGCATGGAACAGCAGGAGCGGTCGGCCGAGGCAGCATGGCGCTCGGCCGGGGGAGCAGGAGCGGCCGGCCGAGGCAGCAGGGCGCTCGGCCGGGGCAACAGGCACGCGCGGGAGTCGGGCGGCCGGGAGCGCAGACGCGCGGGCCTGGCGGCCGGGAGCGCACGCGGGCCGGAGGGCCGGGACACGAGGAGCGCACGCGGGCCGGAGGACTGGGGCGCGAGGAGCGCATGCGAGTCGGGGGCGCGAGACGTGCACGGCCGGCGGAGCAGGGCGCGCACGGGCCGGCGGCGTCGGGCACGCGCAGGCCGGAGGAGAGAATGTAGACAAAATGTTCTCTAGGAAATTCTCTGGAGAGAAAAGTTGTGTCCTTCCCCCCTCAAGTGAGGGGGTATTTATAGGTGTGGGGAAGGCCATGGGCCGACCTTCTTGGAAGCCCACAGAAGGACAAGGGGCGGGGCGCGCATGGCCGGCAGGGCGCGGGGTGCACCTGCCCGGCAAGGCGTGGGGCCTGTATGGCCGGCACGACGCACGCATGACCGGCAGGGCGCGGGGCGCATGGCCGGCAGGGCGCGGGGTGCGTATAGCCGGCAGGGCGCGGGGCGCACGTGCCCGGCAAGGCACGGGGCGCGCATGGCCGGCAGGGCACAGGGCGGGCATGGTCGTCAGGGCGCGGACGCGCTTGGCCGGCAGGGCGCGGGGCGCGCATGCGCCGAGACGGCCGGGGCCCATTGCGTGATCCGGTCGGCGATGCCTGGCCGGCCTCGAATTGTTTTTAGATTTCCGGCTTGCCAAAAACGACCGACAACAAATAAGTTAGAAACAATGTATTGATGAGGAGCTAACAAGTCACATTGTTTCATCCAAAAGAGTCAAGACTCAATTTGTAAAGACTAATGTTTATGGACTAAAGACTAATGTTTTATCATAAAGCTTCAAACAGAGAAGGAAGAATGAATGAACGTTTCAACTTTTTATTAATGAATAAGCAATTACAAGCAAGAGGCTTCATGAGACTTTATTACATCAAATGTACAATATAAGTATTACAACTCTTCTTTTGGGCACCATTGACAACAAACTCCCACTTGACTCAAAGAAGATGTGTGTAGTCCTTCATGCCTAATCCCTCTCGATGTTGGTCGAAGACCTTGTTCGCTAGGGCCTTTGTGAATGGATCTGCTAGGTGTTCCACCGTTGAGATGTTCTTCACTTCCACGTCTCCGCGCTGCACGATCTCTCGAATCAAATGGTATTTCCTCTCAATATGCTTAGAGCACTTATGGCTTCGAGGTTCCTTTGAGTTAGCAACAGCCCCACTATTATCACAATAAAGGGTCATGGGCTCGTCGACGTTTGGAACAATTTCCGAATACTTAAGAAATTTTCTAAGCCATACAGCCTCTTTGGATGCTTCACAAGCAGCCACATATTCTGCTTCCATTGTGGAGTCAGCAATGCAAGACTGCTTAATACTCCTCCACACAACAGCTCCACCATTAAGGATGAACACAGATCCCGAAGTGGATTTCCTGGAATCCTTATCCGCTTGAAAATCGGAGTCGGTATATCCCGTCATAGTCAGGTCAGTACCTGAGTATGTAAGCATCAAGTTCCTAGTTCTTCGAAGATACTTTAGAACATGCTTAACAGCAATCCAGTGCTCGGGTCCAGGGTTGGATTGGAAACGGCTAACTACGCCAACGGCGAAACAGATGTCAGGTCTAGTGCAAAGCATAGCATACATGAGGCTTCCTACGGCAGAGGCGTAAGGAATCTTCCTCATATCTTCAATCTCTTGTGCAGTCTTGGGAGACTGGTCCTTAGAGAGTGAAACTCCATGCCTAAAGGGTGCTTGGCCCTTCTTGGAGTCTTGCATCGAGAAGCGATCCATCACCTTATCAATATAAGATGCTTGAGAGAGCGACAGATTCCGGTTTTTCCTATCTCGAAAGATTTGGATCCCTAGAATGTACGCGGCTTCTCCTAGATACTTCATATCGAATTGCTTTGCCAGCTAGACCTTAACCTCAGATAACTTACCCACGTCATTACCAATGAGTAGTATATCATCGACATATAGTACCAGAAACACAACTTTGCCTTCGTGTATTAACTTGTAAACACAAGGCTCATCTATTGACTGTCCAAAGCCGAAGCTCTTTACAGTTTCATCGAATCTAATATTCCATGACCTAGATGCTCGCTTTAATCCATAAATGGACTTAAGCAACTCACAAACCTTCGTCTCTTGACCTTCTTCTACGAAACCGTCTGGTTGAGCCATGTAAATGCCCTCGTCAAGATTGCCATTCAGGAAGGCTGTCTTGACATCCATTTGCCAGATCTCATAGTCGAGAGCTGCATCTATGGATAGGAGTATGCGGATGGATTTAAGCATCGCGACTGGCGAGAAGGTTTCTTCATAGACAATCCCTTCTTGTTGGGTATAACCCTTCGCCACAAGTCGTGCTTTGAACGTCTCGACGTTCCCATCAGGACCCCTTTTCTTCTTGTATATCCACTTACACCCCACGGGTTTAATCCCTTCAAGAAGGTCTGCAAGTTTCCAGACTTTGTTGACATACATCGAGTGCATCTCAACTTTCATGGCGTCAAGCCAAAAGGTTTGATTCAGAACAAGCCATCTCTTGGTTATAGGAAACAGGATCATCCATGTTAGAGACGGCTACGAGAGAGTCTCCATAAGACATGTACCTGTCAGGCTTTTGAGTAGCCCTCCCACTACATCGAAGTACTACTTGACGAGATTATGATGAGTTAGGTTCTGTTTAAGTTGGGGTAAGAACAGTTCTTACAGATGAGGTAAGAACAGTTCTAGGTTTTGCATCTTTCATAAAGTCCTCCTTAAGGAAACGAGCATTCGTGCTGACGAAAGTCTTATCGTCCTCGGGACTATAGAAGATGAAACCCTTGGTTTCCTTTGGATATCCCACAAACAAGCACAATTCTGACCTACTAGTCAACTTGCTAGTCTTTTGCCTTAGCACGTGTGCAGGGCAACCCTAAATTCGGATGTGACCCAGATTTACTTTACGGCCAATCCATCGTTCATAAGGAGTACCAGGAACCGTTTTGGATGGAACTTGGTTCAGAATATAAGCGGCTGTTTCGAGGACATATCCCCAAAAGGAAAGAGGGAGTGATGAGTAACTCATCATTGATCTAACAATCTCCATAAGAGTTCGGTTTCTTCTCTCTGACACTCCGTTTTGTTGAGGTGTGCCAGGTCCGGTAAGCTGAGAAGCGAAACCTTCTTCTTTAAGAAAGTCATCGAACTCTCCAGACATATACTCACCACCTCAATCAGATCGAAGTATTTTGATCACTTTGCCTGTTTGCTTTTCCACTAAAGCCCTAAAGACCTTAAATACGTTAAAGGTCTCGGATTTGTGTTTGAGCAAATAGACAAAACCATATCGCGAGTAATCATCGGTGAAGGTAACGAAGTATTCGTATCCCCCACGTGCCTGTTGGCTGAGCGGACCACATACATCAGAATGTATTAGTTCCAGCAACTCAATGGCTCTTCGACCCTTATCGGAGAAAGGTCGCTTAGTCATTTTTCCTTCTATGTAGGATTCACAAGTAGGTAGTGAACCTATTGCAGAGGCTTGGAGTGGACCGTCCCTCACAAGTCTCTTAATCCTATCTAGACTGATATGACCAAGTCTTAAGTGCCATAGGTGTGTTGATTTTGTTAGATTGGAGGATTCAGAAAGTTTGATCCTCTTTGGCTCCCTAATTAGATCATTATCTATTTCGGTGTCTAAAATGGAAGGTTGAGTGGGATAAATGTAAAAAAGACCATTCTTCATACATGCATCAGTGACAAAAGAATTTGAAAAAGAAATACGAATTCCATTCTTCATAAACTTTAAATAATAATCTTGCTCTAAAAGTTGAGCAACAGATATTAGGTTTTTCGCAAAGGAAGGAACATAATAAACATTATTCAAATTTAAAGTGCGATCTTCAAAAGTTAGCATCACGGATCCCACACCCTTCGCAGACACCACGCTCCCATCACCCCACTTGAAGCAGAAGTCGCCATCCTCTAAGCTTTTGCTTTTCCTAAAACCAGTTAAGGAGCAACAAATATGGTTAATAGCAGCGGAGTCAATAATCCATGATGATACATTATCAGCTACTAAACAACCTTCAGTAATAAGTACAATACCTTTTACTTTGGTTTTGAGGTAGGCAGGACAATTCCTACGCCAGTGACCAGGCTCATTGCAGTGGTGGCATTTGTCGTTAGACTTATCCACCTTCGGAGCCTTTGGCACCTTCTTCTTCGTTTGAACCTTAGGTTGGTTCTTCTTCTCGGCCTTGCGAGGTCTCTTCTTAGATCCAGAGGTGGAGGCAGTAGCATGTACCTCTCCTAGAGCCCTCTTTTTCTTAGTGAGTGCCTCTGCGATTTGAAGTTCCTTCATGAGCTCGGTAACAGTGTACTCTAGCTTGTTCATGGAGTAATTCAGTTTGAAGGTATCAAAAGTTTCGGGGAGAGTTTCCAAGATCATATCTATTTTAGTCTCCCCACCAATCTCAGATATAAGGATCTCCATTTCGTTTAGATAGCTAATGATCAACATCATATGATCTCTAACGGGATTCCCAGCCTTCATGCGAGAGTTCATAAACTGTTGGACTGCTTGTTGCCTTGCTTGACGCCTTTTCCCTCGAAACATCTCATGGAGATTGTAGAGCATATCGGTGGCAGTTTCGTAATTACGATGTTGTTGTTGCAACACATTGTTCATTGATGCCAGAATATAGCACCTCGCAATCTCATCGGATCGAAGCCAGGCCGCCAGGGCGTCTTTTTCCTCTTGCGTCAAGTCTTCATTCGTTTGAGGACAGGGGGTGGTGAGAACCCATTTGTGCTTGTCGACAGTAAGGACTATGTCGAGGTTACGTTTCCAGTCGACGTAATTGTCGCCTTCGAGTTTATTCGAGGAAAGAATGGTTGAGAGAGGGTTGAGAGACATTTTGCCTATAAAAGTTGAAACAAGTTTATGACTAGTCTTTGGTTTAGGATTTAAGTTTTTTAAACATTTGATCAAATCCAAAGGTGTTATAAACTAAAGGATAATTTACTCCTTCGAGGGAAGGCCGCAAAAAATCTCCATTTATAAGTAAATGACACATCATTAATGCTTAGCCAAGATGTCAATACACCAATTTTGACCAGCCACCTTTTAAATTGGTTTGATCACTCACATCCTTTCGCAGGGCCTCGATGGAGGATTACTAGGGATTGAGTCTAAGTGTGTAACAAATCACTTAGTCCAAAAGATCGACTTTGAAAAACAATCCGCCGAGGGGAGGTCTTGTCTCATTGTCTCACTTTCGGATTTAGCTCATTGAGCAATGATCAGTGCAAAGCGCCCTTGAGTACTCTCATTTAAGAGAGGGCCACAAGGGTGACTCTTAGTCTAGCGACAATTGCACTTTTCATTAGTGTTGGGGATCGTGCGTTACAAACAACAAGTATAACCCTCCCACTTAGTTTTTTGAGTTGGTACATCGACTCTTATAAGTTCGGAAACTGTTTTCCTAGTTATGGAGCGATAGAGCGGACAACTAGAAAAGAATCCTAGATTTTCATGTTCAGAGCAGTGTTAGTGCATAAAGGCACAAGGGACATACTCGGATCTTTTCCTATTTTCTATTTCGGGAAAGTGCGTGAGGCAAGTGTGAACTTCAACTCACTCGAACACTTGAAAGTTTGAGATTACAGATCTTTTTATTTTTCGGCTTGTCTACAAGGAGACCTCCCACTCAAATTTTCAAGAGCATATATATTTTGAACATATATGATATAGATATAGTTTTGAAAACATTTTGAAAACTTATTTGATTTGGATGACAAAATTTTTCAAGTTTGAAAACGAAAACCGTTTTTCAAGATTCAAACTAGTTTTGTAAAAAATTCAATTTCAATTAAACTTTCAAAAATCAAAACATTTTAATCTTACACATCATGTTTATAATTTTATGAAAAACATTTTTGCTAAAGAAATTTTTCTCATTAGAGTTCTATAACTCATGGTAGTGGGGCTGAAAATCCGGAATTCTAAAAAACTGGACTTTCGGAACAGTCGCGCACCTCAGAGTAAAATCGCCATATCTTGCGGCTCCGATGTTCTTTTGACCAGAAACTGGTGGCATTGGACAGAAGACAGACAGAGTTTTAGTTTGATTTAAGAATCATTAAATTTAGATTTCTGAGAAGAGAGTTATGCCACTTTTACTGCAGGTTTTACTCCAGCTCGAAGAAAAAGAAATAATTAAAGCTTGGTCCTATTTATGTGCGAAAAAGAATCAAGTGTAACGGAACGTTTTAAGATGTTGTTAAAGCTCTTATTTGTGTTTTATTAGCAAGGTAATAACATGGTATAAAATAAATAACAACAGGCATAAAACGATTCAGGTAAATAAAAGAAACTAGTAAGACAAGAAAACTAGTCACAAAATTTACTCGAAATTTCTCAAACCTTTAAAACACGTTTTTCAATATAAAAAATGAAAAACTTTTAGAACTGATTCTAATTTATATTAAAACCATCCCAAGCTCATAGAAAAACAACATGATGTTTAATTTAAAGGCATGAGCAATAAATTAAAAAAAATCTAAGAAAACAATTCTAACTTGTCACAAAATTAGTAAACTTTCGAAAACGATTTTCAAGCTCTTATTTTTAAATACATGTACATGCATATCTTTGACCATAGCTCTGATACCATTTGTTGGAATTGATCTAGGGTTTAAGAAAAAGTTTAACGCTTCGTTAAGCGGCGGAATTTTAAAAAATTTCTTTTTCAAGTAAAACAGTTTTTACTAACCTAGACAAAAAGCAAGTACATATAAATAAAACTATTATGAGCATAGAAGTTTACTAACCTTTTTAGACGCTTGAACGTTGAGAAGCTTTTGGAAAAAGGTTGCAACGTTTGTTTCCCCTCACAGCACGTCTCTCTTCCTTTCTCGGCAACTCGAGCAACCACGAAAGTTTCTATCACTAAATCACTCGAGATAAAAGGAATTAGTGTCTGGGCACTTTTAAACACTACGACTTAAGAACGAGTCTTGAAGTTGCAGAGCAAAACACTAGGTCAAATGAGAACCTAGGTGCCAAAACAAGAAAAATTGAAAATAAACTAGAGAGAGAGAGAGGATCGGCCAAGTTCTAGAGAGAGAGTCTCTCAAATCTCTTAAACTTGGATGAATGAAATGTGTGGAATGAGGCTCCTATTTATAGGAGATGTCTCACCTTCAATAAGGTAGTTTCCTCTTCTATAGAATATCACATATTCATGAGCAAATATTGCCTCCTTCCCACTTAAGTCACACGGCCAAGGCAGCCTTCTAGAAGGCTTGGATTTGTTTCATTTTCTTGTTCATTGCCTTGCCTTGACTCTACTTGGCCGATTCCCTTCAAGCATGTGTGGGAAATTTGTTTCCTCTTTTTCTTTTGGCAAGTATCATGATACATTTATGCACAAAATATTATCTCTTTCTTTGGGTATGTTGGGCGCCCATACTGTCTAGAAAAGGCTTCTAGAAGCTTTTCCATTTATTCATGACAACATGAAAAATGCTCATTAAGAATTTTCAATAAAATTCCTATGAAATGAAATTAATCCATAAGGCCCAATAAATCTAATTTTGGCCGAGTGATGCATGTCATCAAATGACCATGTCAAAAAATTTATTGACATTCATTTCATCCTATGTCTCAAAAGACAAAAATACCGTTTTGACAATTTTCGTTCTTGTTTTGACTTAGCTTCCAGTTTAACTATTCCTACTCGATGTGATTCGTGACAGTGACCTCATGGATCCAAATGAACAAAGCTTGAGAAAAAATACTTGGACTCAAAAGTTCACAAACCTTTTCCAAGTTTTAGCTTAATGTCAACTGACTCCACTAAAGAGTTGACACTGAGAATCTCTCGATTCAAATCAATTTATTTTCTACTCAAGAATTCAACTTAATTGTGATGAGTGGATCCACTGATTATTATCTATGTTTACCCTTCATGAATATCATCAGCTAGTCTAGATTTACAAAATTACCATTTTACCATTCTAGCTGTTATTTCCTAAACTCCTTTGTCGCATGTGAATACGTCAGAAACAATGCATTGACGAGGAGCTAACAAGTCACATTGTTTCATCCAAAATAGTCATGACTCAATTTGGACACTGGCCAGTTCATTTTGTTACCGGTCGTTTTCGGGAAGCCGGAAATTCAAAAACAATTCAAGACCGGCCGGGCTTCGCCGGCCGGAAGACCAACGGGCCCCAGCCCACCGGGCCCGAGGGCCCTGACGCACCCACGGCCCAGTGGGCCTTAGCGCGCCCTAGTGCGCCTGGCCCGCGTGCGCCCTGCGCCCCAGCCGTCCCGGCCTGCGCGCGCTCCCGCGTCCGGGGCGTCCCTGCCCGCGCGCGCTCCCGCGCCCCGGGCGTCCCGGCCCGCGCGCGCTCCCGTGCCACGGGGGTCCCGACCCGCGTGCGCTCCAGCGCCCCGGCCGAGCGCCTCTGCTGCCTCGGCCGGGTTCCCCTGCTGCCCCGGCCGAGCGCCGCTGCTGCCTCGGCCGGGTGCTCCTGCCGCCTAGGCCGGGCGCCCCTGCTGCCTCGGCCGAGCAATCCCAACGCCTCGGCTGGGCACGCCTGCTGCCGGGCATGCCACGCCCGGCCAAGGCCCGCGCCCGGCACGCCCCGCGCCAATCCAGACGACGCGCCCATCGCGCCCTGCGCCCTCCTGGGCGTGGTGCCTCGCGCGCCCCACTCCCGGCCACCCCTTGGGCTTCAAGGGGCCGGCCCAAGGCCTCCCCTCCAATACTATAAATACCCCCCCTAGGGGGAGGGAAAGACACGCTGATTCAGCCCCACAATCCTAATTCTCACACAACACTCCTCACTCGAGAATTCTCTCCTCTCCCGCACTCTTGTGATATTTCCAAGAGCGCGCGCTCCTCCTCCCTCGGCTGAGAAATACAAGGACCCCCCTCCACGAGAGGGAGCGCACTCCTTTTCTGCGACCCGAGCTTCCGCAATACACACTGCTCTCCAGCTTCTTGGCCATTGAGCAAGAACTCCGAGCTACGAGGCAAGCGACCCCTCTAAAGTCTTCACTAGAAGCTACGAGCCGGGTCCTACTCTAAAGCCTTGGATTCTCAAGCCTCCGAGCCCAAGATAGCCCCCGACATACAAATTGAACTACGTTCTGACCTGATCCCGAATAAAGGGTACGTAGGCAGCCAACCTTTGGCACGGTCACACCCCCCAAAACACACCTCAGGGTCTGGAGGGTGCAGCTCGGTCTACGAGCTCCCATTTTTGGCCCGGGCGCGGTCACTTGGTCCGACCTTGGATCGAACCGCCCGAGGTATCTAGTCGTTGTTCTAACATTTTGGCGCTAGAAGGAGGGGCCTTCCCGACTTACACAGCCCGAAATCCCTTCTACAGCCTGACCCCTTTCTTCTCGACTTGAGAAAGACATGAGTGGTCAACCACCTGTTCGTTCTGTGGGCCTGAACAACCCCGAAAACGCAACCGCGGTGAAGAAATACTTCATGCGCTCTCGAACGCAAGGCGACGAGGAGTCTCTCAACGACGAGAGCCACACTCCCTTGCCCCCTCCTCTTCAGGACAGTCGGGACGACCGCATCCTTGAAATGGCGGAGAAAATCCGCCAACTGAAGATAGCCAATGCAAGGTACCACCGCCAACTGGCGGGCAAGGCGCCTGTGCAGGGCACCTCCCACGGGGAATCCGAGGACCTCATGGACAAGGGACATGTCTATGACCCCGACTATGAAGGCTTGGAAATTTCAGCGGACATCGAGACTTCGCTCACCAAAGACGGGGAACACCCTGTTGAGATCAAAGTCGGTCCGTCGAAAACAAAGGCAATACCGATCTCCTCTCAAGAAGAGACCTCCCGACGTTCAGCCCCTGACCGGATCGGTCAAAGAGGTAATGTCAGGGAAGGTCCAACAACTCGGCGAGTAAGGCGTGTGGCTCGAAGCTCACGCCCCCATACCGCCGGGCCGGATCTTAGAGATCGACTTACCGCCCAATGGAACGACTGTGGCGAAGACCTCCGGGAGAGGCTAAGTGCTCGCAAGGGTCACAACCCTACGGCCCCAATCAACGGGGACCCTCGCACGGCACAAGGGTCAAACGAAAGGCAACAGGTGACTCCTCCTGAACAAGGAGTGACCCCGAACACTGGCCTCGACGTCGTCACCTTGATTAACAATCTTCGCAGTGAAGTGTGTGACCTGCGTAAAGGAGGCTTGGCCGGTGATACATACGGGGTCATAGAAGAACATTCCTCTCCCTTCACCGCCCAAATCCTTGCTGAGGTGTGCACAGGAAACTTCAAACTCCCGAATCTCCCTCTCTACAATGGGAAAGCTGATCCCACGTATCACATCCAACATTACGAAACTTGGATGACGATGCAAGGCGTTTCACCTTGGGCTCTATGTTAAGCTTTTAGTCTTACCCTCACCAGACCCGGTTTTGAGTGGTTTAAGAATTTAAGACCAGGGAGCGTCCAATCATTCAAAGACCTGAAGGACATGTTCCTAGCACGATTTGCTACATCCATGGTCCAAAAGAAGACCAAGATGTACTTATGGTCGATCAGGCAAGAGAATAACGAGTCCTTGAGACAGTATCTCACCCGATTCACCGCAGAATCAAATAAGGTTGACCGCTTTGACGGCAGTGACGCAATTACAGCCATCATCGAGGGCTTGTGCACCGGAGACTTCTTAAAGTCCGTCGTCGGCAGAGTCCCTTCTACGATGGCCGAGTTAATGAACCGATCCAATACCTTTATGGGGGTAGAAGATTACCTCGACGGCCGCAGGAGCAGCAACCAAAGCTCCCGCCGTCGGGATGAGTCCGGCAACGAGCCAAGTAACCCCTGCAAAAGGATGAACAAGGGCGGTCAAGCTACCGATAGCCGACCCCCTATGTCTCAGAAGTCGCGTCTTGCGAGCAATTTTAGAGACTACTCGGGTTACACTCCCTTGAACGCCCCGGTAGAGCAAATCTACACTGTGGCGCGTGACAAGTTCACCGCTCCGGCTCCAATGAAGGGCGGCCCCGCATCTCGCAACCGGTCCCGCTATTGTGAGTTCCACCGAGATTACGGTCACACGACCGCTCAATGCTTCCATCTTAGGAAGCAAATTGAGACATTAATTAAGAAGGGAGAGCTCAAACAGTTTGTCCTTCGCATGGTAGGAGCGGCAGCCCCCGCCAACAACAGGCCACAGCCTGAGAAAGGTGGAGGGGCAAACGCTAACACCGACCGCACAGCGGTCGCGGCTACGGCTGATGCGCAACTCCATGTCGTCACCACTATTCTAGGTGGCCTGCAAGACAGGGACTCAGCCCGGCAAAGGAAAAAGCTCCTCAGAGCTGCCTCTCAAGAAGGCCTTGCCGGGCAGGTTAACCTCACCTATGAGGAACCTCCGTCCGTACCTCACGAGACAATACAATTCACCAATGAAGAGGCCAAGCGAGTTGTGCACCCGCACAATGACGCTATAGTCCTCAAGGCCCAGGTGACCAACATCTTGGTAAAAAGAGTTCTTATTGATAACGGCAGCGCAGCCGATATAATCTTTAAGACCACCCTAGAGCGCATGAAGCTCGGGGGGCTCCGCCCTGTCCCGACTCAGACACCTATGTTTGGGTTCACGGGAGAAAAGGTCATATGACTGAAGGAATCAATGATTTGCCAGTCACCTTCGGGACTACCGGAGGTATCGAAGTCGTTCACATGATCCCCTTTCTTGTGGTTGACCAGGAGTCGCCCTAAATTGTTATCATTGGGCGACCCACGTTGAACAGACTGAGGGCCATCACATCGACATATCACCTACTAGTGAAATTCCCCACCGAGGAGGGGATCGGCGTCATGGCCGGTGATCAAACCCAAGCGAGGATATGCTATGTCCAAGGCGTGGACGGCAAGCCCGCTGAAAAAAGGGTTAACACGATCTACCAGCTAGAAGACGACTACCCGTGTGATCAAAAAGACGCACGGCAGCTCGGGGAATTAGACCCCCGTTAGGATATCGAGAGGTTGAAAGTATACACCCCCGATGATCTCACTTCGATCGTTCTCGACGAAGCTAAACCTGACCAGGTAGTGAAGATCGGTGCACAACTCCCTCTCGCCATCAAAACTCAACTCGCGTCCTTCCTTCGGGATTTTAAGGATGTCTTTGCGCGGACACATGCAGACATGCCTGGTATAGACCCGATGTGATTGTGCACCAGTTGAATGACGATAAAACTATCGCTGAGAAGGTACAAGCTAGACGTGCGTTCAACCCCAAACGATACCTAGCAATAAACGATACCTAGTCGAAACGCTGAGAAGGTACAAGCTAGACGTGTGGCCAAAGCAACCGACAAGTGTCAACCGTTCTTCAAAGCAATTAAGAAGACGGACGGCTTTGAATGGACGGACGAGTGTGAAAAGGCCTTTCAAGAAATGAAGCCCTACTTCGGGACACCTCCGTTCCTCTCCAAGCCAAAAAACGGTGAGATGCTCTACATCTACCTCGCCGTCTCCGAACGAGCTGTGAGCGCTGTGCTGATCTGTGAAGAAGATAAGGCTCAATGGCCTATCTGTTGGAATCGATCTAGGGTTTAAGAAAATAATTAACGCTTCGGGAAGCGGTGGAATTTTAAGAATTTTCTTTTACAAGTAAAAACGGTTTTTACTAACCTAGACAAGTGCAAGTACATGTAATTAAAAACTAATATGAGCTAAGAAGTTTACAAACCTATCTTGAAGCTTGATCTTTGAGAAGCTCTTAGAAAGTTACAACGCTCGTCTCCCCTCGCAGCACGTCTCTCTTCCTTTCCTCGGCACCTCGAGCAACCACGAAAGTTTCTATCACTAAATCACTCGAAATAAAGGAATTAGTGAGTGGGCACTTTTAAACACTATGACTTAAGAACAAGTCTTGAAGTCGCAGAGCTAAACACTAGGTCGAGTGAGGACCTAGGTGCCAAAACAAGAAAAATCGAAAATAAATTAGAGAGAGAGAGAGAGGAGTTTCGGCCAAAGTTCTAGAGAGAGAGTCTCTCAAATCTCTTAAACTTGGATGAATGAAATGTGAGGAAATGAGGCTCCTATTTATAGGAGAAGTCTCACCTTCAATAAAGTAGTTTCCTCTTCTATAGAATATCACATATTCATGAGCCAATTTCCTCTTTTCCCTCTTGAGACACTCGGCCAAACAAGAGCTTCTAGAAGCCTTGATTTGTTTCCAATTTTGTTCATGGCTTGCCTTTTTCTCAAATTGGCCGATTCCCTTATGCATCCTTATGCAAATTTGTTTCCTCTTTTTCTTTTGGCAAGTATCTAAATACATTTATGCACAAAATAAACTCTCTTTCTCTTAGGTATTTGGGCGCCCATATTTTCTCTAGAAGGAGCTTCTAGAAGCTTCTTCATTTGTTCATAACAACATGAGAAAGGCCCATTAAGAATTTTCAATAAAACTCTTATGAAATGAAATTAATTCACGAGGCCCTATGATCAAGTCATGGCCGAGTGACATTAAGTCATCAAATGAACTTATCAAAAAATTTATTGATATTCATTTCATCCTTTGTCTCAAAAGACAAAAATACCCTTTTGACTATTTTCGTTCTCGTTTTGACTTAGCTTTCAGTTTAACTATTCCTATTGATGTGATTCGTGACAGTGACCTCATGGACCCAAATGAACAAAGCTTGAGCTAAACACTTCGACTCAAAAGTTCACAAACCTTTTCCAAGTTTAGCTTAATGCCAACTGACTCCACTAAAGAGTTGACACTGAAAATCTCTCGGTTCAAATGAATTTATTTTCTACTCAAGAATTCGACCTAATTATGATGAGCGGATCCACTGAATATTATCTATGTTTACCCTTCATGAATGTCATCAGCTAGTCGGGATTTACTAAATTACCATTTTACCCTTCTAGCTGTTATTTCCTCAACTCCTTTGTCGCTTGTGAATAAGTTAGAAACAATGTATTGACGAGGAGCTAACAAGTCACATTGTTTCATCCAAAAGAGTCAGGAATCAATTTGGACACTGGCCAGTTCATTTATTCACACTCCAAGGAACAAAGCATGAGGTGACATACATTGCATTTCAGCAATCTTGTACATGAATTCCATATCTATGAGAACTTCACAAAGTTACTCATGACATTCTCACAACTTAGTACTTCACCAATAGGCCCTGTTCGGAATCACATAGTGAGTCCGAACTCTGACTTTCTGAAATGAGAATACTAAGCTGTGAAATGGCATGTCTCATTTCAGGATTAAGGTAAGCATGATGCAATTCATACATAGTGACTTCGAGACATAAGAGGTTAAATGGCTTGTTCTTATCTTGTCTCTAGAAGTGCACTGGTCAATTCAGTACCTTCGAAAGATACCTAGAAGAACTATAGAGTCTGCAACTCTCAATGCCTCATAACCAGACATCATAGATTCTTCTAACAATCGTACTGAGGTCAATAGTCCTTTGACCCTAAGATTGCGAATATATCGTTTTAAGCAAACTACGAAGAGTTTGTTCATGCAAATCTACATTTGTCTCTTCGTAAGTTGTTAAGTTTGTTTATGGACTAAAAGACTAAGGTTT
This sequence comes from Urtica dioica subsp. dioica, assembly GCF_054948205.1. Classification (NCBI taxonomy): domain Eukaryota; kingdom Viridiplantae; phylum Streptophyta; class Magnoliopsida; order Rosales; family Urticaceae; genus Urtica; species Urtica dioica. The sequence continues at coordinate 40,430,460 of NC_142759.1, read as the reverse complement.
TATCATAAAGCTTCAAACAAAGAAAGAATGAATGAACGTTTCAACTTTATTATTAATGAATAAGCAATTACAAGCAAGAGTCTTCGTAAGACTATATGACATCAAATGTACATAAATAGACACTACTACTCTTCTTGTGAGCACCATTGACAACAAAATCCCACTTGACTCAAAGAAGTTGTGAGTAGTGCTACATGCCTAATCCCTCTCGAAGTTGGTCGAAGACCATGTTCGCTAGGGCCTTGGTGAATAGATCTGCCAGAGATCTACTTCACCTCCACGTCTCCGCGTTGCGCGATCTCTCGAATCAAATGGTATTTCCTCTCAATATGTTTAGAGCGCTTATGGCTTCGAGGTTCCTTTGAGTTAGCGACAGCCCTACTATTATCACAATAAAGGGTCATGGGCTCGTCGACGTTTGGAACAACTTCCAAATACTTAAGGAATTTTCTAAGCCATACAGCCTCTTTGGATGCTTCACAAGCAGCCACATATTCTGCTTCCATTGTGGAGTTAGCAATGTAAGATTGCTTAATACTTCTCCACACAACAGCTCCACCATTAAGGATGAACACAGATCCAGAAGTGGATTTCCTGGAATCCTTATCCGCTTTAAAATCGGAGTCGGTATATCCCGTCATAGTCAGGTCAGTACCTGAGTATGTAAGCATCAAGTTCCTAGATCTTCGAAGATACTTAAGAACATGCTTAACATCAATCCAGTGCTCGGGTCCAGGGTTAAATTGGAAATGGCTAACTACGCCAACGGCGAAACATATATCAGGTCTAGTGGAAAGCATAGCATACATGAGGCTTCCTACGGCAGAGGCGTAAGAAATTTTCCTCATGTCTTCAATCTCTTATGCAGTCTTGGGAGACTGGTCCTTAGAGAGTGAAACTCCATGCTTAAAGGGTGTTTGGCCCTTCTTGGAGTCTTGCATCGAGAAGCGATCCATTACCTTATCAATATTAGATGCTTGAGAGAGCGAAAGGGTCCGGTTTTTCCTATCTCGAAAGATTTGGATCCCCATAATGTACGCGGCTTCTCCTAGATCCTTCATATCGAATTGCTTTGCCAGCCAGACCTTAACCTCAGATAACTTACCCACGTCATTAGCAATGTGTAGTGTATCATCGACATATAGTACCAGAAACACAACTTTACCTTCGTGTATTAACTTGTAAACACAAGGCTCATCTATTCACTGTTCAAAGCCGAAGCTCTTTACAGTTTCATCGAATCTAATATTCCATGACCTATATGCTTGCTTTAATCCATAAATGGACTTAAGCAACTCACAAACCTTAGTATCTTGACCTTCTTCCACGAAACCGTCTGGTTGAGCCATGTAAATGCGCTCGTCAAGATTGCCATTCAGAAAGGCTGTCTTGACATCCATTTGCCAGATCTCATAGTCGAGAGCTGTAGCTATGGATAGGAGAATGCGGATGGATTTAAGCATCGCGACTAGCGAGAAGGTTTCTTCATAGTCAATCCCTTCTTGTTGGGTATAACCCTTCGCCACAAGTCGTGCTTTGAACGTCTCGACGTTCCCATCAGGACCCATTTTCTTCTTGTATATCCACTTACACCCTACGGGTTTAATCCCTTCAGGAAGGTCTACAGGTTTCCAGAAATTGTTGACATACATCGAGTGCATTTCAACTTTCATGGCGTCAAGCCAAAGGTTTGATTCAGAACAAGCCATCGCTTGGCTATAGGAAACAGGATCATCCATGTCAGAGACGGCTACAAGAGAGTCTCCATAAGACATGTACCTGTCAGGCTTTTGAGTAGCCCTCCCACTACGTCGAAGTTGACGAGATTCTGATGAGTTAGGTTGTGTTTCAGTTGGGGTAAGAACAGTTCTTACAGATGAGGTAGAAGCTTCCCCACCCAACTTTTCTTCAACCACAATTTCGCTTCTAGGTTTTGCATCTTTCATAAAGTCCTCCTCAAGGAAACGAGCATTCGTGCTAACGAAAGTCTTATCGTCCTCAGGACTATAGAAAGTAAAACCTTTGGTTTCCTTTGGATATCCAACAAACAGGCACAATTCTGACCTACTAGCCAACTTGCTAGTCTTTTGCCTCAGCACGTATGCAGGGCAACCCCAAATTCGGATACGGCCAAGATTCACTGTACGGCCAGTCCATCGTTCATAAGGAGTACCAGGAACCGTCTTCGACGGAACTTGGTTCAGAATATAAGCGGCTGTTTCAAGGGCATATCCCCAAAAGGAAAGAGGGAGTGATGAGTAACTCATCATTGATCTAACCATCTCCATAAGAGTTCGGTTTCTTCTCTCTGACACTCCGTTTTGTTGAGGCGTGCCAGGTGCGGTAAGCTAAGAAGCGATACCTTCTTCTTTAAGAAAGTCATCGAACTCTCCAGACATATACTCACCACCTCGATCAGATCGAAGGGTTTTGATCACTTTGCCAGTTTGCTTTTCCACTAAAGCCCTAAAGACCTTAAATACGTTAAAGGTCTCGGAATTGTGTTTGAGAAAATAGACAAACCCATATCGTGAGTAATCATCGGTGAAGGTAACGAAGTATTCGTATCCTCCACGTGCCTGTTGGTTGAGCGGACCACATACATCAGAATGTACTAGTTCCAGCAACTCAGTGGCTCTTCGACCCTTATCGGAGAAAGGTCGCTTAGTCATTTTTCCTTCTATTCAGGATTCACAAGTAGGTAGTGAACCTATTGCAGAGTCTTGGAGTGGACCGTCCCTCACAAGTCTCTTAATCCTATCTAGACTGATATGACCAAGTCTCAAGTGCCAGAGGTATGTTGATTTTGTTAGATCGGAGGATTCAGAAAGTTTGATCCTCTTTGGCTCCCTAATTAGATCGTTATCTATTTCGGTGTCTAAAAGAGAAGGTTGAGTGGGATAGATGTAAAAAAGACCATTCTTCATACATGCATCAGGTACAAAAGAATTAAAAAAGAAATACGAATTCCATTCTTTATAAACTTTAAATAATAATCTTGCTCGAAAAGTTGAGCAACAGATATTAGGTTTTTCCCAAAGGAAGGAACATAATAAACATTATTCAAATTCAAAGTTCGATCTTCAAAAGATAGCGTCACGGATCGCACAGCCTTCGCAGACACCACGCTCTCATCACCCCACTTGAAGGAGAAGTCGCCATCCTCTAAGCTTTTTCTTTTCCTAAAACCAGTCAAGGAGCAGCAAATATGGTTAGTAGCAGCGGAGTCAATAATCAAGGATGATACATTATCAGCTACTAAACAAGCTTCAGTAACAAGTACAATACCTTTTACTTTGGTTTTGAGGTAGGTAGGACAGTTCCTACGCCAGTGACCAGGCTCATTGCAGTGGTGGCACTTGTCTGTAGACTTGTCCACCTTCGGAGCCTTTGGCGCCTTCTTCTTCGTTTGAACCTTAGGTTGGTTCTTCTTCTCGGCATTGTGAGGTCTCTTCTTAGATCCAGAGGTGGAGGCAGTAGCATGTACTTCTCCTTGAGCCCTCTTTTTCTTAGTAAGTGCCTTAGCGGTTTGAAGTTCCTTCATGATCTCGGTAACAGTGTACTCTAGCTTGTTCATGGAATAATTCAACTTGAAGGTATCAAAGGTTTCGGGGAGCGTTTCCAAGATCATATCTATTTTAGTCTCCCCATCAATCTCAGATCCAAGGATCTCCATCTCGTTGAGATAGCTAATGATCAGCATCATATGATCTCTAACGGGAGTTCCAGCCTTCATACGACAGTTCATGAATTGTCGGACCGCTTGTTGCCTAGCTTGACGTCCTTGCCCTCCAAACATCTCATGGAGATTGTAGAGCATATCGGTGGCAGTTTCGTAATCACGATGTTGTTGTTGCAACACATTGTTCATCGATGCCAAAACAAGCATCTCGCAATCTCATCGGATCGAAGCCAGGCCGCCAGGGCGTCTTTCTCCTCTTGCGTCGAATCATCATTCGTTTGAGGACAGGGGGTGGTGATAACCCATTTGTGCTTGTCGACAGTAAGGACTATGTCAAGGTTACGTTTCCAGTCGACGTAATTGTTGCCTTCGAGTTTATTCGAGGAAAGAATGGTTGAGAGAGGGTTGAGAGACATATTGCCTATAAAAGTTGAAACAAGTTTATGATTAGTCTTTGGTTTAGGATTTAAGTTTTATTAAGACTTTTATCAAAACCAATGGTGTTATAAACCAAACGATAATTTACTCCCTCAAGAGAAGGCCGCAAAAAATCTCCTTTTATAAGTAAATGACACATCATTAATGCTAAGCCAAGATGTCGATACATCTATTTTGACTAGCCACCTTTTAAATTGGTTTGATCACTCACATCCTTTCGCAGAGCCTCAAGGGAGGATTACTAGGGATTGAGCCTAAGTGTGCAACCAACCACTTAGTCCAAAAGGTCAACTTTGAAAAACAAATTTCCTAGTTATAGAACGACAGAGCGGACAACTAGAAGAGAATCCTAGATCGACATGTTCAGAGTAGTATTAGTGCATAAAGGCACAAGGTACATACTCAATCTTTTCCTATTTTCTATTTCGGGAAAGTGCATGAGGGAAGTGTGAACTTCAACTCACTCGAACACTTGAAAGTTTGAGATTAATACACATCTTTTTATTTTTCGGCTTGTCTACAAAGAGACCTCCCACTCAAATTTTCAAGAGCATATAGATTTTGAACATATGTGATATAGATATAGTTTTGAAAACATTTTGAATACTTATTTGATTTGGATGACAAAATATTTTCAAGTTTGAAAGTGAAAACGGTTTTTCAAAATTCAAACTAGTTTTGTAAAAACTCAATTTCAATTAAACTTTTCAAAAATCAAAACATTTTAATCTTACACATCATGTTTATAATCATATGAAAACCATTTTTTGCTCATGAAAATTTTCTCATTAGAGTTCTATAACTCATGGTAGTGGGGTTTGAAATCCGGATTTCTAAAAAACTGGAGTTTCAACAGAGCCGCGCACCTCGAAGTAAAATCGCCATATCTGGCGGCTCCGATGTCCTTTTCAGCCGAAACCGGTGGCATTGGACAGAGGACAGACATACCTTTCATTTGATTCAAGAATCATTAAATTTAGATTTCTTAACAGAGAGTTATTCCACTTTTAATGCGGGCTTACTCCAGCTCGAAGAAAAAGAAATAATTAAAGCTTGGTCCTTTTTAGGTGCGAAAAAGAATCGAGTGTAACGGAATGTTTTATGAAGGTTGTTAAAGCTTTTATTTGTGTTTTATTAGCAAGGTAATAACAAGGCATAAAAGAAATAACAACAAGCATAAAACGATTCAAGTAAAAATAAGAAACTAGCAGGATAACAAAACTAGTCACAAAATTTTACTCGAAAAATCTCAAACCTTTAAAACACGTTTTTCAATATAAAAAATTAAAAACTTTTAGAACTGATTCTAATGTGTTTTAAAAACATCCCAAAATCATAGAAAAACAACATGGTTTTTAATTTAAAGACATGATCAATAAATTAAAAAAAAAATCTAACATAACAATTCTAACTTGTCACAAAATTAGTAAACTTTCGAAAACGATTTTCAAGCTCATAATTTTAAATACATGTACATGCAAATCTTTGACCATAGCTCTGATACCATTTGTTGGAATCGATCTAGGGTTTAAGAAAATAATTAACGCTTCAGGAAGCGGCGGAATTTTAAAAATTTTCTTTTACAAGTAAAAACGGTTTTTACTAACCTAGACAAGTGCAAGTACATGTAATTAAAAACTAATATGAGCTAAGAAGTTTACTAACTGTTACTGGTCCGTCCCGGCCCGGTACGGCAACGACATCATATGGCGGCTTCCCCGAGCCTTTCCCGGCGCACGGCCACCTCAAGGCCGGCCATGGCCGAGTCAGAGCCGGCCATGGCCTTCACGGCCGAGTCAGAGCCGGCCATGGCCGGGTCAGAGCCGGCCATGGCCTCCACGGCCGAGTCAGAGCCGGCCATGGCCGGGTCAGAGCCGGCCATGGCCTCCACGGCCGAGTCAGAGCCGGCCATGGCCGGGTCAGAGCCGGCCATGGCCTCCACGGTCGAGTCAGAGCCGGCCATGGCCGGGCCAGAGCCGGCCATGGCCCCCACGGCCGAGTCAGAGCCGGCCATGGTCGGGTCAGAGCCGTCCATGGCCGGGTCAGAGGCGTCTCTCGGCCAAGGGGCTGTCCACGACGCTCCTTGGTCGCCTATAAATACCAAGGTACCTCCCTTGGTCCAGGTTATCCGATTTTGAGTACTGAAACGCTGTCGAACTCGTACCTCGCTCGTTTCTCTCAAGTCTCGACCTCTAAACACTAAACCCTCTACAAACCACCTCAATCCTACTAATGTTGAGCGTCGGAGAGGTAAACAGAGGCAACCCCTCTGTTTCCCCTTTGTAGTTCACACCTTCTTTGCTTGCTTTTCAGGTGCCTGGACGAGACAGATACCATAGACAGCTAAGGGAAGACTTGGGATACCAAGTCCGACACGCTCGAGTCGAGACGAGACCACTTGGTCCGGCCTCGGGTCTAACCGTCTACGACTCCTAAATCGTTGTCTGAAAAACTGGGACAACATTTTGGCGCTAGAAGGAGGGGCTCTCTCGACCTTGACGACGCATTCCCTCTACCAGTTTTCTCCCTTTGTTCTCACGACTCTCGTGAGATGAGTCACATTCCTACCACCTCCGCGAGGACCCGAGCGACGAGCTCGAGGTACGGCCTTCGACGCCTCGCACATCGTCTTGAAGGGCAACCTCGCGATAGCGAGAGCCAGCCCCAAGACCCGATGATCGACCCCGAGGCCGAGCTCCGATAGGACATGGCTCGGCGGCTTGCGGAGCTCCTTGACCGCCCCGGCGTCGACGGTACGCTCGTAGCCGACCTCCTCGGCTATGACATTGAAGATAGGTCCGCCCAAGACGACTCCGACCCCGAATATGTGGGGGAGTCGAGGACCAATGAGGCAACGCCTAGCCTTGCCCCTCTGCGGCCCGAGAGGTCCAACGATGCTCTGGCCGGGCCGTCGCATCTAGCGCGGCAGCAGGCACGGTCATATTCCCGGGGACTCGCCCCCTCGTTTTCAAGAGGCGGCCGGACACGGCCCCTCGCCGAGGAGAGAGCGACTCTGGTAGATGATTGGGCCGATAGCCGAAGCTCCCGCCGAACGGTTCGACCAAGGGCGACCCCGCCTCGCCCCGCGCCAAGCGTGGACCTTAGAGAGCGCTTGACGGCGCAGAGAAACTCCCGAGGGGAGGACCTCCGCCAAAGGCTAAACTCTCGAAGAGACGCGCTCCCCGCTGCAACTATCGGCCGGCCTCAGGCCAATGTCGTGGACCAAGCATCCAACGAACGCCAACCGGTGACTCCCGTGGCCCCGACGGTCGGCCCCGCTAACGGGCTCGACATGGTCACGATGATTCAGAGCCTCCAGAATCAAATTATCGAAATGAGAGAGTCAGGGAGGCAAAGGCCGTACGGAGGGATCGAGAAATCATACTCTCCCTTCGCCGCACAAGTCCTCGCGCAACCATGCGTGGGGAACTTCAAGTTACCGTCCATTCCCCCCTACGATGGACGTACGGACCCCCACTTCCACGTCCAACATTATTAGACGTGGATAACGATGCAAGGGCAGACGGACGCCACCCTCTGCCAAGCCTTCAGCCTGACCCTCACAGGGTCGGGGTTTGAGTGGTTCCGAAGTTTGAGGCCGGGAAGCATCCCATCTTTCCGGGCCTTACGAGAGGCGTTCCTCGCCCGATTCGCCACCCTTGTGGCACAAAAGAAACCGAAGATCCACCTCCTCTCAATCCGACAAGGAAGAGACGAGACGTTGAGACAATACCTTGCTCGCTTCACCGAGGAGTCTCACAAGGTCGAAGGATTCGATGACAGGGACGCCATCACGGCAATCACTGAGGGAGTACGCACGAGTGACTTCCTCAAGTCTATTGTTGGCCAAGTCCCACGTGACATGGCGGAGCTAATGACAAGAGCCCGCACATACATGGGAGTCGAGGACTATCTCGATGGCCGAGATGGCCGAAAGTCAGGAGGACAGGGGAGTCGCCGCCGCGACGATCGAGACGAAGATCGTCCCGACCCCCGAAAGAGGAGGAATAAGGGAAGCCAGGCCCCTAACGGCCGTTCCCTCCCCGAGCCGAGGCCGCCACATGTCGACAGCTTCCGAAAGTTCTCGCCATTCACTCCTCTGAACACTCCGCCGGAGCAAATCCTAGCTCTGCACCGTGACAAGTTGGGGAGCCCAACCCCTCTCACGAAGGATCCCGCCAAGAGGGATCAAAGCAAGTACTGTGACTACCATCAAGATCACGGGCACCTGACATCCGAATGCTATCAACTCAAGCGTCAGATTGAGGCCCTGATTCAAGATGGGAAGCTGAAAGAATACGTCCTTAGAACTATCGGGACGGCCGCGGCGCACGGAGGTCGCCCGCGGCAAGGAAAGAAAGGTCCGGCGACGGTGACTGTCACGGACCGCGCGACAAACGAAGAACCAGAGAGCTCGCAACTTCACATCGTGGGTGCAATCTTGGGCGGCCCGGAGTTCGGAGACTCGGCTACGCAAAGGAAGAAGTACGTGCGCGAAGTTTCCCAAGGGAAAATAGCGCACTACATCAACCATACGTACGAGGTCCCTCCTCCGGCCCCCTTCGAATCCATGTTCTTTACCGGACAAGAAGCGGCGCGAGTTCTCCATCCACACAACGACGCGATAGTCGTCTCTGCCCCGGTCGCCAACAACCTCGTCCGGAGAATCCTGATCGACAATGGGAGCTCGGCCGACATAATCTTCAAATCGGCGTTGGACAGGATGAAGCTATCCGGGGTAAGACCGACCCCGATCTCAACCCCGTTCTTCGGCTTCTCTGGGGAGAGGGTTATGACGGAGGGAACTATCGACCTCCCGGTTACCTTCGGTACGCCGGGGGGGCTCGAGGTTACCCACATCGTGTCGTTCCTAGTGGTGGATCAGCCCTCGGCTTACAACATCATCGTCGGCCGCCCGACTCTCAATCGGTTGAAGGCCATAACGTCCACGTACCACCTGATGATGAATTTCCCGATCGAGAAAGGGATCGCCGTGATGTTGGGAGACCAATCCATGGCGAGGATGTGCTACATCCAGGGCGTGGACGGAAAAGGGAAAGGGAAGATGGTGAGCACCGTCTTCCAACTCGGGGACAAATTCCCGTGCAAGTTAGAGGAAGGAGGCACCTTCGGAGAGCTAGACCAAAGGGACGAAGTCGAGCATCGAAAGGTGGAGACACCGGACGACCTCGTTCCCGTCGTGTTGGACGACGCCAAGCCTGACCAAGTGGTCAAGGTAGGTGCCCAACTCTCGTCTGAAGTCCGAACCGAGCTCGCCGCTTTCCTCCGAGAGCACAAAGATGTCTTCGCGTGGACACACGCCGACATGCCAGGGATCGACCCCGAAATCATGGTTCATCGTCTCAACGACGACAAGAGAGTGGCCGAGCGCGTCCAACCGCGGCGTGCGTTCAGTGGGGAGAGGTACCAAGCCATTGGTGAAGAAGTTGACAAACTTCTCGCCGCCGACTTCAGCAGGGAGGCGGAGCACCCCAAGTGGGTGTCCAATGTGGTGATGGTCAAGAAGCCAAACATGAAGTGCCGGATCTGTATCGATTACAAAGATCTCAACAAAGCCTGCCCGAAAGATAGCTTCCCTCTCCCGAGGATCGAGCAGCTCGTGGACGCCACGGCGGGCCACGAGTTGCTGAGCTTCATGGACGCCTATTCAGGCTACAACCAGATCCGCATGCACGAGCCGGATCAGATTAAAACCACCTTTGTTACGAACCGCGGACTTTACTGTTACAAGGTCATGCCCTTTGGCCTCAAAAACGCGGGAGCAACGTATCAAAGGTTGGTGAACCGCATGTTCGCCAATCAAATTGGCAAAACTATGGAGGTCTACGTGGAGGACATGCTTGTCAAAAGCCTCAAAGCCCACGACCACGTTCGAGACCTTAGGGAAATCTTCACGATCCTGCGACGCTACAAAATGAAGCTCAACCCCAACAAGTGCGCTTTCGGGGTCGAGTCTGGAAAGTTTCTGGGCTACATGGTGAGCCGCCGCGGGATCGAGGCCAATCCTGAGAAGATTAAGGCGATCTTAGAGATGAGGTCGCCACAGAAAGTCAAAGAAGTTCAAAGCTTGACGGGAAGGATCGCCGCCCTGACGCGATTCGTTTCCAAAGCCACTGATAGGTGCCAACCGTTCTTCAAGGCACTGAAGAAGACCGACTGGTTCGTATGGACGGAGGAGTGCGAGGAAGCATTCCGAGATATGAAAGCCTATTTCACCTCCCCCCCGTTCCTCGCGAAGCCAAAGAATGGCGAAACCCTATACCTCTACCTCGCGGTTTCCGATAGGGCCGTGAGCGCGGTCCTCATACGCGAAGAGGACAAGGTACAATGGCCGGTCTACTACGTTAGCAAGGCGCTCGTCGACGCCGAAACCCGATACCCGGAAATCGAGAGACTGTCCCTCGCCCTCGTCATGAGCGCGAGAAAGCTTCGGCCCTACTTCCAAGCACACCCCATTGTGGTCCGCTCGGGACATCCCATCGCGAAGGCCCTTCAAAAAGGGACCTCCTCTCGAATGGCGATATGGTCCCAAGAGCTGGGCGAGTACGGGATCGAGTTCCAACCGAGAACCGCCATTAAGGGTCAGGCCCTCGCCGACTTCATCGCTGAATTCACAAGCACGCCCCCAACCGACGAGGGCGACGAGAATAACGAGAGCACGGAAGAGAGGAAGGACGACCACAGCGAGTCGTCGAAGAAGAGAACCAACGACCCGGTAGGGCCGGTGTGGGACTTGAACGTGGATGGCGCGTCAAACGCCCGGGGGACTGGCGCCGGCGTTGTGCTCACAAATCCCGATAGGGAAAAACTGAGATACGCCTTGCGGTTCGAGTTCCAGGCTTCCAACAACGAGGCTGAGTACGAGGCTCTGATCGTTGGCTTGGAGCTAGCGAACAAGTTGTTGTCAATGGTGCCCACAAGAAGAGTTGTAGTCTTTATTTTGTACATTTGATGTAATAAAGTCTCATGAAGACTCTTGCTTGTAATTGCCTATCTATTCATTAATAAAGTTGAAACGTTCATTCATTCTTTCTTTGTTTGAAGCTTTATGATAAAACCTTAGTCTTTTAGTCCATAAACAAACTTAACAACTTACGAAGAGACAAATGTATATTTGCATGAACAAACTCTTCGTAGTTTGCTTAAAATGATATATTCGCAATCTTAGGGTCAAAGGACTATTGACCTCAGTATGATTGTTAGAAGAATCTATGATGTCTGGTTATGAGGCATTGAGAGTTGGGGACTCTATAGTTCTTCTAGGTATCTTCCGAAGGTACTGAATTGACCAGTGCACTTCTAGAGACAAGATAAGAACAAACCATTTAACCTCCTATGTCTCGAAGTCACTATGTATGAATTGCATCATGCTTACCTTAATCCTGAAATGAGACATGCCATTTCACACCTTAGTATTCTCATTTGAGAAAGTCAGAGTTCGGACTCACTATGTGATTCCGAACAGGGCCTATTGGTGAAGTACTAAGTTGTGAGTCTGTCATGAGTAACTTTGTGAAGTTCTCATAGATATGGAATTCATGTACAAGATTGCTGAAATGCAATGTATGTCACCTCATGCTTTGTTCCTTGGAGTGTGAATAAATGAACTGGCCAGTGTCCAAATTGAGTCCTGACTCTTTTGGATGAAACAATGTGACTTGTTAGCTCCTCGTCAATACATTATTTCTAACTTATTCACAAGAGACAAAGGAGTTGAGGAAATAACAGCTAGAAGGGTAAAATGGTAATTTAGTAAATCCTGACTAGCTGATGACATTCATGAAGGGTAAACATAGATAATATTCAGTGGATCCGCTCATTATAATTAGGTCGAATTCTTGAGTAGAAAACAAATTCATTTGAACCGAGAGATTTTCAGTGTCAGCTCTTTAGTGGAGTCAGTTGGCATTAAGCTAAACTTGGAAAAGGTTTGTGAACTTTTGAGTCCAAGTGTTTAGCTCAAGCTTTGTTCATTTGGGTCCATGAGGTCACTGTCACGAATCACATCGATAGGAATTGTTAAACTGGAAGCTAAGTCAAAACAAGAACGAAAATTGTCGAAAGGGTATTTTTGTCTTTTGAGACATAAGGAAGAAATGGATGTCAATAAATTTTGACAAGTTCATTTGATGACTTAATGTCACTCGGCCATAATATGATTAATTGGGCCTTGTGAATTAATTTCGTTTCATAAGAATTTTATTGAAAATTCTTAATGGGCTTTTCTCATATTGTTATGAACAAATGAAGAAGCTTCTAGAAGCTCCTTCTAGGTGAGGATAGGCGCCCAAGTACCCATGGAAAAGAGAGATTATTTTGTGCATAAATGTATCAAGATACTTGCCAAAAGAAAAAGAGGAAACAAATCTCCTCTATGAGGAAAGTAGATGTTCGGCCAAACAAGCCAAGAGAAAGTCAAAGGCAAGGCATGGAATAAAAGAGGATACTAATCCCTTGGGGATGTGTTTGATGTAGGCGCCCATTTAGGGGATTTGGGCAATAAAAGATTGCTCAAAAAGGCTTGGAAAATAAGAGGAAACTACTTCCTTCCAAGGCCAACCCCTCTCCTATAAATAGGGCCCTCATTCCTCTCATTCCATTCATCCCACACAAGTTAGAGATTGAGAGACTCTCTCTCTAGACATTGTGGCCGAAAATCCTCTCTCTCTCTCTTTAGTTTATTTTCGATTTTTTTTCTTGTCTTGGCACCTAGGTCCTCACTCGACCTAGTGTTTAGCTCTGCGACTTCGAGACTTATTCTTAAGTCGTAGTGTTTAAAAGTGCTCACTCACTGATTCCTTCTTTTCGAGTGATTTAGTGATAGAAACTTTCGTGGTTGCTCGAGGTGCCGAGGAAAGAAAGAGAGACGTGCTGCGAGGGGAGACGAGCGTTGCAAACTTTCCACAAGCTTCTTCAAAGTTCAAGCTTCAAGAAAGGTTAGTAAACTTCTAGCTCATATTGGTTTTTAATTACATGTACTTGCACTTGTCTAGGTTAGTAAAAACTGTTTTACTTGTAAAAGAAAATTTTTAAAATTCCGCCGCTTACCGAAGCGTTAATTATTTTCTCAAACCCTAGATCGATTCCAACAAATGGTATCAGAGCTATGGTCAAAGATATGCATGTACATGTTTTTAAAATTATGAGCTTGAAAATCGTTTTCGAAAGTTTACTAATTTTGTGACAAGTTAGAATTGTTATCTTAGATTTTTTTTTTAATTTATTGCTCATGTCTTTAAATTAAAAAGCATGTTGATTTTCTATGAGTTTGGGATGTTTTTAAAACACATTAGAATCAGTTCTAAAAGTTTTTAATTTTTTATATTGAAAAACGTGTTTTAAATGTTTGAGAAATTTCGGTAAATTTTGTGACTAGTTACTTTGTCTTTCTAGTTTCTTTTATTTACCGTATTCGTTTTATGCTTGTTGTTATTTCTTTTATTCTATGTTATTACCCTGCTAATAAAACACAAATAAAAACTTTAAACAACATCTTAAAACGTTCCGTTACACTCGATTCTTTTTCGCATCTAAAAAGGACCAAGTTTTAATTTATTTCTTTTTCTTCGAGTTGGAGTAAACCCGCATTAAAAGTGGCATAACTCTCTGCTCAGAAATCTAAATTTAATGATTCTTGAATCCAATTAAAGCTCTGTCTGTCCTCTCTCCAATGCCACCGGTTTCGGCTCAAAAGGACATCGGAGCCGTCAGATATAGCGATTTTACTCCGAGGTGCGCGGCTGTCTGAAACTCCAGTTTTTTTTAGAAATCCGGATTTTCAAACCCCACCACCATGAGTTATAGAACTCTAATGAGAAAATTTTCTTGAGAAAAAATGTTTTTCATATGATTATAAACATGATGTGTAAGATTAAAATGTTTGATTTTTGAAAGTTTAATTGAAATTGAATTTTTACAAAACTAGTTTGAATTTTGAAAAACCGTTTTCACTTTCAAACTTGAAAATATTTTGTCATCCAAATCAAATAAATTTTCAAAATGTTTTCAAAACTATATCTATATCACATATGTTCAAAATCTATATGCTCTTGAAAATTTGAGTGGGAGGTCTCCTTGTAGACAAGCCGAAAAATAAAAAGATGTGTAATCTCAAACTTTCAAGTGTTCGAGTGAGTTGAAGTTCACACTTCCCTCACGCACTTTCCCGAAATAGAAAATAGGAAAAGATCGAGTATGTACCTTGTGCCTTTATGCACTAATACTGCTCTGAACATGTCGATCTAGGATTCTCTTCTAGTTGTCCGCTCTGTCGCTCTCTAACTAGGAAATTTGTTTCCGAACTTATAAGAGTCGATGAACCAACTCCAAAAACTAAGTGGGAGGGTTATATTCGTTGTTTGTAACCCATGATCCCCAACACTAATGAAAGATGCAATAACGTGGGACTAAGAGCCGCTCTTGCGACCCTCACTTAAATGTGAGTACTCCAAGGCGTTATTGCTTCGATCATTGCTCAATGAGCTACGTCCGAGAGTGATGCAATGATGACAAGGCCTCCCCTTGGGGGATTGTTTTTCAAAGCTGATCTTTTGGACTAAGTAGTTGGTTACACACTTAGGCTCAATCCCTAGTAATCCTCCCTTGAGGCTCTGCGAAAGGATGTGAGTGATCAAACCAATTTAAAAGGTGGCTAGTCAAAATAGATGCATTGACATCTTGGCTTAGCATTAATGATGTGTCATTTACTTATAAATGGAGATTTTTTGCGGCCTTCTCTTGAGGGAGTCAGTTATCGTTTGGTTTATAACACCTTTGGATTTTATAAAAGTCTTAATAAAACTTAAATCCTAAACTAAAGACTAATCATAAACTTGTTTCAACTTATATAGGCAATATGTCTCTCAACCTTCTCTCTACAATTCTTTCCTCGATCAAACTCGAAAACGAAAACTACGTAGATTCGAAATGTAACCTCGACATAATACCTACCGTTAACAAGCACAAATGGGTACTCACCACCCCGTGTCCTCCTCTGACGAATGATGATTCAACTCAAGAGGACAATGACGCCTTAGCGGCCTGGCTTCGATCCGATGAGATTGTGAGGTGCTATATCTTGGCATCTATGAACAATGTGCTGAAAGAGCAACATCGTGACATCGAGACTGCCGCTAACATGCTCTACAATCTCCTTGAGATGTTTGGAGGGCAAAGGCGTCAGACAAGGCTACAAGCAGTCCGACAGTTTATGAACTGTCGCATGAAGGCTAGGACTCCTGTTAGGGAGCATATGATGCTGATCATTAGTTACCTGAATGAAATGGAAATCCTAGGATCTGAGATTGATGGGAAGAATATCATAGATATGATCTTAGAAACTCTCCCCGAGTCTCTTGATACCTTCATGCTGAACTACTCCATTACAAAGCTAAAGTACACTGTTACCGAGCTTATGAAGGAGCTTCACACTGCTGTAGGTCTCAATAAGAGAAAGAGGAATCAAGGAGAGGCACATGCTACTGAGCAAAAAGCCTCCGCCTCTGGAACTAAGAAGAGACCTCACAAGGCCGATAAAAAGAACTGTCCTGCCAATCTCAAAGCAAAGGAACATAGTATTGTACTAGTTACCGAAGCATGCTTAGTAGCTGATAATGTATCAATGTGGATTCTTGACTCCGCTGCTACTAACCATATTTGTTGTTCCTTAAATGGTTTTGAGAAAACCAAAAGCTTAGAGGAAGGCGAGTTCTGTTTTAAATGGGGTGATGGGAGCCTGGTGTCTGCGAAGGCTGTGGGATCCGTGACGCTGTCTTTTGAAGACCGCACTTTAAACTTGAATAATGTTTATTTTGTTCCTACCTTTGGGAAGAACTTAATATCCGTTGCTCGTCTTCTCGAGCAAGATTATTGTTTAAAGTTCATAAAGAATGGAATTCGTATTTCGTTTCCTGATAATTCTTTTGTCACTGATGCATGTATGAAGAATGCTCTTTTCTACATCTATCCCACTCAACCTTCTCTTTTAGACACCGAAATAGATAACGATCTAATTAGGGAGCCAAAGAGGATCAAAATTTCTGAATCCTCCGATCTAACAAAATCAACATACCTCTGGCACTTAAGACTTGGTCATATCAGTCTAGATAGGATTAAGAGACTTGTGAGGGATGGTCCACTCCAAGCCTCTGCAATAGGTTCACTACCTACTTGTGAATCCTGCATAGAAGGAAAGATGACTAAGCGACCTTTCTCCGATAAGGGTCGAAGAGCCACTGAGTTGCTGGAACTAATACATTCTGATGTATGTGGTCCGCTCAGCCAACAGGCACGTGGAGGATACGAATACTTCGTTACCTTCACTGATGATTACTCACGATATGGGTTTGTCTATTTGCTCAAACACAAATCCGAGACCTTTAACGTATTTAAGGTCTTTAGGGCTATAGTGGAAAAGCAAACTGGCAAAGTGATCAAAACCCTTCGATCTGATCGAGGTGGTGAGTATATGTCTGGAGAGTTCGATGACTTTCTTAAAGAAGAAGGTATCGCTTCTCAGCTTACCGCACCTTGCACACCTCAACAAAACGGAGTGTCAGAGAGAAGAAACCGAACTCTTATGGAGATGGTTAGATCAATGATGAGTTACTCATCACTCCCGCTTTCCTTTTGGGGATATGCCCTTGAAACAGCCGCCTATATTCTGAACCAAGTTCCGTCCAAAACGGTTCCTGGTACTCCTTATGAACGATGGACTGGCCGTAAAGTGAATCTTGGCCGCATCCGAATTTGGGGTTGCCCTGCACACGTGCTGAGGCAAAAGACTAGCAAGTTGGCTA
Source organism: Urtica dioica subsp. dioica (assembly GCF_054948205.1). Lineage (NCBI taxonomy): Eukaryota > Viridiplantae > Streptophyta > Magnoliopsida > Rosales > Urticaceae > Urtica > Urtica dioica. The sequence goes on along the minus strand of NC_142759.1, from coordinate 40,413,522 downwards.
GTAGGTCAGAATTGTGCCTGTTTGTAGGATATCCGAAGGAAACCAAAGGTTTTACTTTCTATAGTCCCGAGGACGATAAGAATTTCGTTAGCACGAATGCTCGTTTCCTTGAGGAGTACTTTATGAAGGATGCGAAACCTAGAAGCAAAATTGTGCTTGAAGAAAAGTTGGGTGAGGAAGCTTCTACCTCATCTGTAAGAACTGTTCTTACCCCAACTGAAACACAACCTAACTCATCAGAATCTCGTCAAGTAGTACTTAGACGTAGTGGGAGGGCTGTTCAACAGCCTGACAGGTACATGTCTTATGGAGACTCTCTTGTAGCCGTCTCCGACATGGATGACCCTGTTTCCTATAGCCAAGCGATGGCTTGTTCTGAATCAAACCTTTGGCTTGACGCCATGAAAGTTGAAATGCACTCGATGTATGTCAACAAAGTCTGGAAACTTGTAGACCTTCCTGAAGGGATTAAACCCGTAGGGTGTAAGTGGATATACAAGAAGAAAAGGGGTCCTGATGGGAACGTCGAGACGTTCAAAGCACGACTTGTGGCGAAGGGTTATACCCAACAAGAAGGGATTGACTATGAAGAAACCTTCTCGCCAGTCGCGATGCTTAAATCCATCCGCATACTCCTATCCATAGCTGCAGCTCTCGACTATGAGATCTGGCAAATGGATGTCAAGACAGCCTTTCTGAATGGCAATCTTGACGAGCGCATTTACATGGCCCAACCAGACGGTTTCGTGGATAAAGGTCAAGAGACCAAGGTTTGTGAGTTGCTTAAATCCATTTATGGACTAAAGCAAGCATCTAGGTCATGGAATATTAGATTCGATGAAACTGTAAAGAGCTTCGGCTTTGAACAGTCAATAGATGAGCCTTGTGTTTACAAGTTAATACACGAAGGCAAAGTTGTGTTTATAGTACTATATGTCGATGATATACTACTCATTGGTAATGACGTGGGTAAGTTATCTGAGGTTAAGGTCTGGCTAGCAAAGCAATTCGATATGAAGGATCTAGGAGAAGCCGCGTACATTCTGGAAATCCAAATCTTTCGAGATAGGAAAAACCGGACCCTGTCGCTCTCTCAAGCATCTTATATTGATAAGGTGATGGATCGCTTCTCGATGCAAGACTGCAAGAGGGGTCAAACACCCTTTAGGCATGGAGTTTCACTCTCTAAGGACCAGTCTCCCAAGACTGCACAAGAGATTGAAGACATGAGGAAGATTCCTTACGCCTCTGCCGTAGGAAGCCTCATGTATGCTATGCTTTGCACTAGACCTGACATCTGTTTCGCCGTTGGCGTAGTTAGTCGTTTCCAATCCAACCCTGGACCCGAGCACTGGATTACTGTTAAGCATGTTCTTAAGTATCTTCGAAGAACTAGGAACTTGATGCTTACATTCTCAGGTACTGACCTGACTATGACGGGATATACCGACTCCGATTTTCAAGCGGATAAGGATTCCAGGAAATCCACTTCGGGATCTGTGTTCATCCTTAATGGTGGAGCTGTTGTGTGGAGAAGTATTAAGCAATCTTGCATTGCTGACTCCACAATGGAAGCAGAATATGTGGCTGCTTGTGAAGCATCCAAAGAGGCTGTATGGCTTAGAAAGTTCCTTAAGTATTTGGAAGTTGTTCCAAACGTCGACGAGCCCATGACCCTTTATTGTGATAATAGTGGGGCTATCGCTAACTCAAAGGAACCTAGAAGCCATAAGCGCTCTAAGCATATTGAGAGGAAATACCATTTGATTCGAGAGATCGTGCAGCGCGGAGACGTGGAAGTGAAGAAGATCTCAACGGTGGACAACCTCGCAGATCCATTCACCAATGCCCTAGCGAACAAGGTCTTCGACCAACATCGTGAGGGATTAGGCATGAAGGACTACACACACCTTCTTTGAGTCGAGTGGGAGTTTGTTGTCAATGGTGCCCACAAGAAGATTTGTAGTCTTTATTTTGTACATTTGATGTAATAAAGTCTCATGAAGACTCTTGCTTGTAATTGCCTATCTATTCATTAATAAAGTGGAAACGTTCATTCATTCTTTCTTTGTTTGAAGCTTTATGATAAAACCTTAGTCTTTTCGTCCATAAACAAACTTAACAACTTACGAAGAGACAAATGTAGATTTGCATGAACAAACTCTTCATAGTTTGCTTAAAACGATATATTCGCAATCTTAGGGTCAAAGGACTATTGACCTCAGTATGATTGTTAGAAGAATCTACGATGTCTGGTTATGAGGCATTGAGAGTTGGGGACTCTATAGTTCTTCTAGGTATCTTCCGAAGGTACTGAATTGACCAGTGCACTTCTAGAGACAATATAAGAACAAACCATTTAACCTCTTATGTCTCGAAGTCACTATGTATGAATTGCATCATGCTTACCTTAATCCTGAAATGAGACATGCCATTTCACACCTTAGTATTCTCATTTGAGAAAGTCAAAGTTCGGACTCACTATGTGATTCCGAACAAGGCCTATTGGTGAAGTACTAAGTTGTGACTCTGTCATGAGTAACTTTGTGAAGTTCTCATAGATATGGAATTCATGTACAAGATTGCTGAAATGCAATGTATGTCACCTCATGCTTTGTTCCTTGGAGTGTGAATAAATGAACTGGCCAGTGTCCAAATTGAGTCTTGACTCTTTTGGATGAAACAATGTGACTTGTTAGCTCCTCGTCAATACATTGTTTCTAACTTATTCACAAGCGACAAAGGAGTTGAGGAAATAACAGCTAGAAGGGTAAAATGGTAATTTAGTAAATCTCGACTAGCTGATGACATTCATGAAGGGTAAACATAGATAATATTCAGTGGATCCGCTCATTATAATTAGGTCGAATTCTTGAGTAGAAAACAAATTCATTTGAATCGAGAGATTTTCAGTGTCAGCTCTTTAGTGGAGTCAGTCGGCATTAAGCTAAACTTGGAAAAGGTTTGTGAACTTTTGAGTCCAAGTGTTTAGCTCAAGCTTTGTTCATTTGGGTCCATGAGGTCACTGTCACGAATCACATCGATAGGAATTGTTAAACTGGAAGCTAAGTCAAAACAAGAACGAAAATTGTCAAAAGGGTATTTTTGTCTTTTGAGACATGAGGATGAAATGGATGTCAATAAATTTTGACAAGTTCATTTGATGACTTAATGTCACTCGGCCATAATATGATTAATTGGGCCTTGTGAATTAATTTCGTTTCATAAGAATTTTATTGAAAATTCTTAATGGGCTTTTCTCATATTGTTATCAACAAATGAAGAAGCTTCTAGAAGCTCCTTCTAGATCTGGATAGGCGCCCAAGTACCCATGGAAAAGAGAGATTATTTTTTGCATAAATGTATCAAGATACTTGCCAAAAGAAAAAGAGGAAACAAATCTCCTCTATGAGGAAAGTAGATGTTCGGCCAAACAAGCCAAGAGGAAGTCAAAGGCAAGGCATGGAATAAAAGAGGAAACTAATCCCTTGGGGATGTGTTTGATGTAGGCGCCCATTTAGGGGATTTGGGCAATAAAAGATTGCTCAAAAAGGCTTGGAAAATAAGAGGAAACTACTTCCTTCCTAGGCCAACCCCTCTCCTATAAATAGGGCCCTCATTCCTCTCATTCCATTCATCCCACACAAGTTAGAGATTGAGAGACTCTCTCTCTAGACATTGTGGCCGAAAATCCTCTCTCTCTCTCATTAGTTTATTTTCGATTTTTTTCTTGTCTTGGCACCTAGGTCCTCACTCGACCTAGTGTTTAGCTCTGCGATTTCGAGACTTGTTCTTAAGTCATAGTGTTTAAAAGTGCCCACTCACTGATTCCTTCTTTTCGAGTGATTTAGTGATAGAAACTTTCGTGGTTGCTCGAGGTGCCGAGGAAAGAATAAGAGACGTGCTGCGAGGGGAGACGAGCGTTGCAAACTTTCCACAAGCTTCTTCAAAGTTCAAGCTTCAAGAAAGGTTAGTAAACTTCTAGCTCATATTGGTTTTTAATTACATGTACTTGCACTTGTCTAGGTTAGTAAAAACTGTTTTACTTGTAAAAGAAAATTATTAAAATTCCGCCGCTTATTGAAGCGTTAATTATTTTCTCAAACCCTAGATCGATTCCAACACAAGTTAGGCGCTCAAAACCTGCGCATCCATTGCGACTCGCAATTGATTGTGAACCAGGTTAAGGGCGACTACGCCGCGAAAGAGCCACACATGATCGCATACTTGTCCAAGGCCCAAAAGAACCTGGAGGCCCTGTCATGGTTCGAGATCGTCCAAGTTCCCCGAGAGGCGAACATTGACGCTGACGCCCTGGCCCGCCTCACGTCGAGGATAGACGAGGAGGGTGAAGGCAGTGTCCCGATCGAGGTATTGACCCGACCCTACGTCTCGAGAGGCGACGTGGGGGTAGTTGACGAGACTCCGCCTCCCTCGTGGATGACTCCGCTCGTGGAATTCCTTAAGCGAGGAGTCGTCCCCGAAGACAAAGAAGAGGCTAGAAAGCTGAGAAGCTTGGCGCCGAAATATACAATGAGGGAGGACAACTTGTTCAAGAGAGGCTACTCCATGCCCCTTCTCCGCTGCCTAACCGAAGTCGAGGCGAGAAAGGCGCTCCGCGAAGTGCACGAAGGGGTGTGCGGGAACCACGCCGCTGGGCAATCGTTGGCACTGAAGCTACTGAGACTTGGATATTTTTGGCCGACCTTGAAAAAGGACTCCCACGAGTGGGCCAAAAAGTGTGATAAGTGCCAAAGGTTCGCCCACATCCCGCGTCAAGCACCGGCCCCATTGTGTCCAATCATCGTGCCGCGACCTTTCGCGAAGTGGGGAATCGACCTCATCGGTGAGCTACCTACGGCCCCGAGACAATACAAACACGCAATCGTAGCCATCGATTACTTCACAAAGTGGGTAGAGGCCGAGCCGCTAACGAAGATCATTGAGGCGAACACGACAAGCTTCATTTGGAAAAGCATCATCTGCCGCTTCGGGATCCCCGCGTCAATTGTAACCGACAACGGGAAACAATTCGACAACGCGCGCCTCCGAGAAATGTGCGAACAACTGGGCATTAGCAAGACTTTCTCCTCTCCTCGCCATCCTCAAGCTAACGGTCAAGTCGAGGCGGTTAACAAGATAATCAAAGAGAACTTGAAGAAGAAGCTGGAGGAAAGAAAAGGGGCTTGGGCCGACGAGCTCCCCATGGTCTTATGGGCGTACCGCACCACCGCTCGAAATGCGACCGGCGAAACCCCTTTCGCTCTCGCATTCGGCGTCGAGGCCGTGGTACCCGTCGAGACCAAGCTACCAACCTTGCGCATCGAGGAGTACGAAGAAGCCACCAACGACGACGCCATCAGGCTCGCGTTAGACCTCATAGACGAAAGGAGGTCGGACGCATTCACCCGATTCGCTGCGCAAAAGAGGAAAGTCGAGAAATACTACAACTCAAAGATCAAGCTGCGGAAGTTCGCCAAAGGAAGCCTCATTCTTCGAAGGGTGTTCCAAAACACCAAGGTGCAAGGTGCGGGAGTTCTAGGCCCCACCTGGGAAGGCCCGTACCGTGTGCGCCGAGCCACCCACAACGGCACGTACAAGCTCGAGAACATGGAGGGACTCGTGTTCACACACCCGTGGAATGCGGAGCACCTTCGGCAATATTACCAATAGATGTTCATTCGTCCATTTTTACGCTTTGTTGTTCTCATGTAATTTTCGATTCTAGCAAAGTCAATTTTAAATTTCAAGTTTGGCCAACGGCCTGGGATGTAATTTTTGAACCATTTCAATAATTTAATGAATTACATTTCACTTCAAGACATTGTATCTTAGTTTCTAGCCTCCTCTACGAGCACCCAAGAAAATCGGGGGGCTAAGGGGGATAAGGCGAGAGTAACAAGCTCGCTTACTCCACTTTCCACGCACCAAGCGGTAACAAAACACCCATAAATCGGATCCGCGCACCGGACCTCCGACTTCGTACCCTCCTCGTGCGACGCTCTCGCACGGGTTGAGGCCGTACGGCGAGAGATAGCGAAACGTCGACAGGTTGGATCCGCGCACCGGACCTCCGACTTTGCACGTCTTTTGCTGCGACCCTCTCGAGCGACGATGCACCTTGCACACCGATAGGCAGCAAGGCATCGATGGATCACGTCCGCGCACCGGATTGTCGATCCCGGCAGTCAAAACCCAAAACGTGACACACGTACCAACAAGTACCACGCTCACTGGGAACTGCAAACTCGTCCCGATACGCACGCCGATAGGTAGCGTACTCGCCGAAGGATGAGCGCGACGGCCACCCAGCTCGCGCACGCCGATAGGCAGCGAGTCACGAATGGATGACCGAAAATCGCACCCGCCGGATGAAACTGGTCCAGCCAGCGTCCGCGGGAAACTTCGCCGCCAAATACGGCAGTAAGCCGTGCCAACCGGTCACGCTAAGCATAGCAAGCTGGGCTCGTAAGACACGCACTATTCAAATTGCGCAAACCGATATACTGAGCATGATAGATCGAGAAGATAAGACGCATAACGAATATAAAAACTTCAATCAAAGCAAGACAAAGTCACACAATCAAACCGGCGATAAAAACAAAGAAAGTACGATGCATGCCGAACAAATGAGAATCCGAAAGCAAACGATACGTAAGCGCTAAACAGTTGCGCGAAAAACTAAAGAAAAGTTGGCTACTTCGAGCTGAAATCGATCTGCTCCTGATCTTCTTCGGGGCAAGAAGCGCCGAACCCGCCAACGGCTCCTCCATCCGGCTGATGGGTCGTCGAATGCGCAGCCTCGGCGGGGACTCGTGGATGCGGGTCGTCCTCCGGCAGCTCGTCGTCGTAAGGAGGAAACATGGTGTTGAAAAAGGAAAACGTGGTCCCGTGAGACGCATTCTCCTTCGCGGTCGCTTCCCGAACTCGCCTGGCCGCCTCGTAACGAGCCGCCTCCAACGCCAAGTCCCAGTCGTCCTCCAAGTCGGTCTTGGACCGCACGGCGTCTTCCTTCTCCTCGGCAAGGGTCTGCATCTCTGTCCGAAGGGTATCCCTCTCCCTCTCGACCTTAACCCGAGCGATCTCGCTCGCCGATAGTCGAGCATGGCCGATGCTCAGCTCTGCATCCCGGCTCGAGAGTGCCGTCTGAAGCTTCTTCGTTTCCCCCAGGAAAGTGTCGGCTGCCTGCTCCGCCTTCTCACGAAACGCCTTCTCGGTGGCCAACTCCCTGCGAGCTCGCTCTAGCTCCCCCTCGAGCGCCTCAAACTCTTGGGCGGTGCGAGCCCCCGCTAGGGCGGCAGCATGCGCGGCCGCCATGCTCGTCTTCTCCTTCTCCATGATTTGCATGCGTCGTAGCATATCTCGGAGAATGCGATCGCCCCGCTCTTGGCGCGCGAGCATCTGCAAGAAAATGAAACGCGGATAATTACGGTAAGCACGACAGTCATACATAACACAAGTAAACGAGTCATACCTTTCGGGCGTCGCCGATCCCGTTCTGGAAGTGCTCAAGGTCGCTCGTCGTCAGCAGACCCTTGAAATCCCGCAAGGAGGTCTCAAGGATCCCTCGAGAGCATTGGTCTCTCAGCTCTGCCGCCTCCGCTAGGAGCATGGAGTCCAAGCTGTCTGACACCGTCGATGTGTGAGCGCGTTTGTGGCCGGACGGTGACCCGAGAGAAGCCGACGATGATGGTCGCTTGTTGGAGGAGATCGCTTCATTTCTCGCCCGCGATGGCGATCCCCCGCGACGGGTCTCAGCTGAGGGACGAGCCTCGATCGTGGCATCGCCGGTGGGCGTCGCTCTCAGCATTTGAGTACGCGGTCGATGACGTCGGGCCATGGTACCTATAGAGAAGAAAAGAGCGTCGGTCAGTTAAAACATAACAATAGGCATAAGCAATGGAAAACGACGATAGCACGGTAACACAAAAGTATATGCGCAGCCAGTACCCCCCGCGTCGGGGGAAGGAGTTGACGAACCCGCCGCCTCGGACTCGGGATCCCCCGTGGCCCCCGCGTCGGGGCCGGGGCACGAAGGAACATCGTCGCTAGGCACAAACCACCCAGTCCTTGCCATTAGGTCTGGGGACTCGAAGAGCGTTCCTTGCCGCCTCGATTCCGGGACCGCTCTAATCACCGCGTCGAGCTCAGATCCGTCAAAGTCACCCACGGGTGGGAAGTCAGACGCTGCACCGAAGACGAGAGGCGCAACCCCGAAAGCCGATTCGGACACCCATACCCAGGGGTATCTGTGCTTCGAGTTCACCTTGGAGAGAATGGCGAGGCGCTTGCGATGCGATGCTAGGTAGAAGCCCGACTTCCCGGGCACCCCTCGCACCATCATGAGGTCCTGAATATCGTCGGCAGTGATGGCCCTTTTCTTCGCCCGAAAAAACATCATGTGGCATGCCGCAACCACCCGATAGAAGGATGGGGACATCTGCGAGGCGTGCACCCCTAATCGAACCAACAATTCTTGGATAACCGGCTGGAAAGGCAGTTTTAGTCCTCCACGGAGACTCGCCTCGTGAATCGCGGCGTACCCCTTTTGCGGGCGAGTTGGAAGGTCGTCGGGTAGTGGTCTCAAGATCGACACAGACTCCGGGATGCTGTAGCGCCTTCTCAGACTCATGAAGTTGATGATCGAAAGCGAACTTGGGACGTCGACGCCCGAGCAATCGAGCTCGCCTCGTATGGCCGACTCTCCAATCGGGAAGGCCGAGGCCCACGTTTCTTCCCGCGCGGTTGAGGAAAGCGGCGCGGCAGGTACGTCATGGTGGTTAGGCGAGTCGCTCGAACGATTGGCGTCGGGAGCCACGCTCGGGCAAGGCGGGGCCTCGTCATGGCCGCCTTCACAAGCCGGCTGGCTCCCCTCCGCCCCGGCATGGTTGCTCGAGAGCGCGCCCGGTTGCCGTCCAGTCAATCCACCGTCGTCGGGCCGGCTCGGCTCCCGGCTGGCCGCGCTTCTTCCGGCGTGCGCGTGTAACCCGAGGACCCAGCCCATCTCGTGGCTGGGCGACTCCTCCGCGCGCGGGCCCGGCGCGAGCGGCCCGGCGCCTCCCACGCGCGCATCTGGCCCGCCGGTTCGGCCCGGCTCCCTGCTAGCCAGGCTCACGGCCCGTGGGCTCTGCCCGGGCGCCCCGGTGTTCGCCCCATGTGCGCCCGGCCCGGTGATCTGGCCCGGCTCCCGACCGGTTGGGCTTCCCTCACGCGCGTACGGCCCACCGGCCCAGTCCAGCCCCTGCCCGGCCGGGCCCTCTTCCCGTGCGCCGGATCCAACCCCCCGGCCCAATTCCTGGCCGGCTGGGTCCTCACCACACAAGCCCGGCCCACTCGGGCCTAGGGTTTCCCCAGGGGCCAAGCAGGCCGCTAAGCAGGCCGCCACCTCCTGCCCGGTGCCACCAGGCCGGGCCGCCCCCCGCCCGACGTCGGCTCCTCCATGGGCAGCGTCCCCCGGTGCCGGCAACTCCCCGGCGGCGCTCGTCTCCACCGGCGCGGCTGGGCTCGAGGAGCTCTCCCCCTGGGCGTGGTCTCCAGGCCACCCGGTGACCTCCCCCGCGTCGGGATCGACCCAGACGGCGCCGACGCCGGCCGGCGCGCCCCCCCCGGCGCTGGTCTCGCCGTGCGCGGCTTCCCCGGGGCCGACCACTGCGCCCGGGCGGCTTTCCCCGCCAACGCGACAGGTTGGCGTCCCGACGGCCTCGCCCGGCCGAGTGAGGGCCCCCTCGAGGTCGGGGTCGACCCAGGTCGTGCCCCCCGTGGCCAAGGCGCCATCCCCGCGGTCGCCCTCCTCCGGCGCGCCCCCTTCAGCATCGGCCGCTCCGGGCGCGACTGTCTCCGGCACGCGCACGCCATCGAAACCACCGGTGAACGTCAGGGCATTATCCCTCGGCCTGGGTGGGTTCTCCTCGGCATCTCCTGGGCCGCCGGCGCCGCCTTGAGCCCAGCCACCTCCTCCGGCGCACGCGTTGTCTCCGGCGTCCACCTGTCGGCGCTGGCCGTCTCCTGCACGAGCGCCCCCTTCATCGCCGGTCAACCATGCTTCAACCAAGGCGAGATCTTCCCCGGCCATCGTAACGACGCTGCTCGTGCTCGATGAGTGATGCGCGTTAGTAACGCTTGGAAGAGATGAGAATTGAGTCCAAAAGGTCTCCAAGTCCACGTGTTGATCCCCAAGCAAGTGAAACAAATCGTCTTCAATGGTCCCACACCCCGATAGGCGGTCAATGGGGTCCATGCGCGCGAATAACGAGACGAGAATGACCGACTAAAATAAAATAATAATATTAAAGGGCGTCGAAACGTACCTCTTGGCGATGGGCTATTCCGGTGGGCCAATGACGACGGAGGCTTCGAGTTTATCACACGAGTTACACTCGATAATAAACTCGGGGGGCTAATGTTACCGGTCCGTCCCGGCCCGGTACGGCAACGACATCATATGGCGGCTTCCCCGAGCCTTTCCCGGCGCACGGCCACCTCAAGGCCGGCCATGGCCGAGTCAGAGCCGGCCATGGCCTTCACGGCCGAGTCAGAGCCGGCCATGGCCGAGTCAGAGCCGGCCATGGCCTCCACGGCCGAGTCAGAGCCGGCCATGGCCTCCACGGATGAGTCAGAGCTGGCCATGGCCGGGCCAGAGCCGGCCATGGCCCCCACGACCGAGTCAGAGCCGGCCATGGCCGGATCAGAGCCGTCCATGGTCGGGTCAGAGGCGTCTCTCGGCCAAGGGGATGTCCACGACGCTCCTTGGTCGCCTATAAATACCAAGGTACCTCCCTTGGTCCAGGTAATCCGATTTTGAGTACTAAAACGCTGTCGAACTCGTACCTCGCTCGTTTCTCTCAAGTCTCGACCTCTAAACACTAAACCCTCTACAAACCACCTCAATCCTACTAATGTTGAGCGTCGGAGAGGTAAACAGAGGCAACCCCTCTGTTTCCCCTTTGTAGTTCACACCTTCTTTGCTTGCTTTTCAGGTGCCTGGACGAGACAGATACCATAGACAGCTAAGGGAAGACTTGGGATACCAAGTCCGACACGCTCGAGTCGAGACGAGACCACTTGGTCCGGCCTCGGGTCTAACCGTCTACGACTCCTAAATCGTTGTTCGAAAAACTGCGACAACACTAACCTTTCTTGAAGCTTGATCTTTGAGAAGCTCTTAGAAAGTTGCAACGCTCGTCTCCCCTCGCAGCACGTCTCTCTTCCTTTCCTCGGCACCTCGAGCAACCACGAAAGTTTCTATCACTAAATCACTCGAAATAAAGGAATTAGTGAGTGGGCAATTTTAAACACTACGACTTAAGAACAAGTCTTGAAGTCGCAGAGCTAAACACTAGGTCGAGTGAGGACCTAGGTGCCAAAACAAGAAAAATCGAAAATAAACTAGAGAGAGAGAGAGGAGTTTCGGCCAAAGTTCTAGAGAGAGAGTCTCTCAAATCTCTTAAACTTGGATGAATGAAATGTGAGGAAATGAGGCTCCTATTTATAGGAGAGGTCTCACCTTCAATAAAGTAGTTTCCTCTTCTATAGAATATCACATATTCATGAGCCAATTTCCTCTTTTCCCTCTTGAGACACTCGGCCAAACAAGGGCTTCTAGAAGCCTTGATTTGTTTCCAATTTTGTTCATGGCTTGCCTTTTTCTCAACTTGGCCGATTCACTTATGCATCCTTATGCAAATTTGTTTCCTCTTTTTCTTTTGGCAAGTATCTAAATACATTTATGCACAAAATAAACTCTCCTATTTCTCTATAGGGTAGGTGCCCGACATGTCTCTAGAAGGAGCTTCTAGAAGCTTCTTCATTTATTCATGAGAACATGAAAAAGGCCCATTAAGAATTTTCAATAAAACTCTGATGAAATGAAATTAATTCACGAGGCCCAATGATCAAGTCATGGCCGAGTGAGATTAAGTCATCAAATGAACTTGTCAAAAAATTTATTGACATTCATTTCATCCTTTGTCTCAAAAGACAAAAATACCCTTTTGACTATTTTCGTTCTCGTTTTGACTTAGCTTCCAGTTTAACTATTCCTATCGATGTGATTCGTGACAGTGACCTCATGGACCCAAATGAACAAAGCTTGAGCTAAACACTTGGACTCAAAACTTCACAAACATTTTCCAAGTTTAGCTTAATGCCAACTGACTCCACTAAAGAGTTGACACTGAAAATCTCTCGGTTCAAATGAATTTATTTTCTACTCAAGAATTCGACCTAATTATGATGAGCGGATCCACTGAATATTATCTATGTTTACCCTTCATGAATGTCATCAGCTAGTCGGGATTTACTAAATTACCATTTTACCCTTCTAGCTGTTATTTCCTCAACTCCTTTGTCGCTTGTGAATAAGTTAGAAACAATGTATTGACGAGGAGCTAACATGTCACATTGTTTCATCCAAAAGAGTCAGGACTCAATTTGGACACTGGCCAGTTCATTTATTCACACTCCAAGGAACAAAGCATGAGGTGACATACATTGCATTTCAGCAATCTTGTACATGAATTCCATATCTATGAGAACTTCACAAAGTTACTCATGACATTCTCACAACTTAGTACTTCACCAATAGGCCCTGTTCGGAATCACATAGTGAGTCCGAACTCTGACTTTCTCAAATGAGAATACTAAGCTGTGAAATGGCATGTCTCATTTCAGGATTAAGGTAAGCATGATGCAATTCATACATAGTGACTTCGAGACATAAGAGGTTAAATGGTTTGTTCTTATCTTGTCTCTAGAAGTGCACTGGTCAATTCATGCAAATCTACATTTGTCTCTTCGTAAGTTGTTAAGTTTGTCTATGGACTAAAAGACTAAGGTTTTATCATAAAGCTTCAAACAAAGAAAGAATGAATGAACGTTTCAACTTTATTATTAATGAATAAGCAATTACAAGCAAGAGTCTTCGTAAGACTATATGACATCAAATGTACATAAATAGACACTACTACTCTTCTTGTGGGCACCATTGACAACACTATCTTGTACATAAGCAAAGCCCTACTTGAGGCCAAAACGCGTTACACGGAGATAGAGAAACTCTCTCTCGCTCTCCTCGTAGCCGCCAAAAAACTATGCCCCTACTTCTAGGCTCACCCAATCGTTGTCCGAACCGGACACCCAATCGGTAAAGCTCTTAAAAAGGGAATATCGACTCGCATGGCGATCTGGTCCCAAGAATTGAGCGAGTACGGGATTGAGTTTCACCCGAGACCAGCAATAAAGGCTCAAGCCTTAGCTGATTTCCTAGCAGAATTCTCCTACACTCCCGACATGGGAAGAGCAGAAGACGACTCGACCGACGACTTGTCGGCTCGAAAGAGAAAGGTCGACCCTACAGGTCCCATCTGGAAACTACACGTAGACGAAGCATCTAATGCCCAGGGAGCAGGTGCCGGCGTGATTCTAACAAATCTCGACCGGGAAAAGTTACGCTACGCCCTCCACTACGGATTCCAGGCCTCCAACAATGAGGCCGAGTACGAAGCCCTCATCGTAGGGCTAGAGCTCGCTCAAAAGCTCAACGTACATAATTTACGAATACACTGTGACTCGCAGTTGATCGTAAATCAGGTTAAAGGCGACTACGTTGCCAAAGAACCTAACATGATTGCCTACTTGGCAAAGACAAATGCCAAGCTAGATGCCTTCTCTTGGTTCGAGATCATCAAGATCCCACGAGAAGAGAATTCCGAGGCTGACGCCCTAGCTCGCCTCGGATACGGTATCACCGAAGACGGGTTGGGAACTATCCCAATCGAGTCTCTCTCGCGACCATCCGTCTCACGTGATGAGGTTGGAACGATTGAGAGCACCGCTCATCCAACTTGGATGACCCCACTTACGGACGTCTTGCGAATAGGGGCACTTCCCGAAGACCGCAGAGAAGCCGAAAGGCTGAAAGCCCTCGCATCCAAATACGTGTTGAGAGGCGAAGCCTTATACAAGCACGAGTATTCAACCCCGCTGCTCCAATGTCTCAACAGCGTCGAGTCGACTAAGGTCCTCCGCAAAATTCACGAAGGCCTCTGCGGGAACCACGCCGCTGGGAGGTCCCTCGCGCTCAAAGCGCTTCGACAAGGCTATTTCTGGACAACGATGAAAAAAGACGCGTACGACTGGGCAAGAAAGTGCGACAAGTGTCAACGTTTCTCCAACGTTCCACGACAGCCGCCATCTCCCCTGAGTAGCATCATTGTTCCACGCCCCTTCGCAAAATGGGGCGTAGACATTATCGTCAAGTGTTGTCGCAGTTTTTCGGACAACGATTTAGGAGTCAAAGGCGGTTAGACCCAAGTCCAGACCAAGTGGTCTCGTCTTGACTCGAGCATGTCGGACTCGGTATCCCGAGTCGTCCCTTAGCTGTCGGTAGTGTCTGTCTCGTCCAGCACCTGAAAAGCAAGCAGAGAGGTGTGAACTACAAAGGGGAAATAGAGGGGGTGCCTCTATTTACCTCTCCGACCCTCAACATTAGTAGGATTGAAGTGGATAAAGAGGGTTTAGGTGTTTAGAGGGCGAGACTTGAGAGAAACGAGCGAGGTTCGAGTTCGGCAGCGTTTCAGTACTCAAATTCGGATTATCTGGATCATGGGAGGGACCCTGGTATTTATAGGCGACCAAGGGGTGTTATGAGTAACCCCTAGGCCGAGGATAGCATAGGCTCGGCCATTGGCCGAGGATGGCCGATGGCCGAGGGCCGAGGATAGCATAGGCTCGGCCATTGGCCGAGGATGGCCGATGGCCGAGGATAACATAGGCTCGGCCATTGGCCGAGGATGGCCGATGGCTGAGGATAGCCGACCTCGGCCTTTGGCCGAGGCTATCAGGCCGATGGCCGAGGATAGCCGAGCTCGGCTTTTGGCCGAGGCTATCGGGCCGATGGCCGAGGATAGCCGAGGCTATCGGGCCCATGGCTGAGGATAGCCGAGCTCGGCCTTTGGCCGAGGCTATCGGGCCGATGGCCGAGGATAGCCGAGCTCGGCTTTTGACCGAGGCTATCGGGATGATGGCCGACGATAGCCGAGCTCGGCCTTTGGCCGAGGCTATCGGGCCGATGGCCGACGATAGCCGAGCTCGGCCTTTGGCCGAGGCTATCGGGCCGATGGCCGACGATAGCCGAGCTCGGCCTTTGGCTGAGGCTATCGGGCCGATGGCCGGGGATAGCCGAGCTCGGCCTTTGGCCGAGGCTATCGGGCCAATGGCCGAGGATAGCCGAGCTCGGCCTTTGGCCGAGGCTATTGGGCCGATGGCCGAGGCTATTGGGCCTTTGGCCGAGGCTATTGGGCCGGCCATTGGCCAAGCTGGCCCACGGGCCGGTCAATGGCCGGGGCAAGCCACCGGTACGCGTCTGATCGATGTTTTCCCTTTGATCGGTCGCGATCGGGGTGGGGCCGATAACATTAGCCCCCCGAGTTTATCGTCGAGTGAAGCTCGTGCGGTAAACTCAAGATTCCCGTCATCGTCGGCCCACCGGAGCGACCCATCGCGAAAAGGTTTGACTCGAACCTCTTTTATTATTATTTTTTTTTTCTCTGGTCACTTTCCGTCTTGTCTCGCTACACGTGCCAATGGACCCTACCAACCACCTCTCTGGGTGTGGGTCCATCGAAGACGACCTCTTCCCTTTGCTCGGGAATCAAGACGTAAACTTAGACGATTTTTGTGCGCAATTCTCATCCCCTTTGGCTACCCAAAACGCAGCGCCCCCATCATCGTTTTTGAGCAACAGACTGGTTGAGATGGCCGGAGACGATTTTTGCTCGGTCGAAGCGTGGCTGGCCGACGAGGAGGAGGGTACGCGCACCGGGGATGGCCCTTGCCGTCATGGGGAGGCCGGCCCGGAAGCGCCAGGCGCCGGGAAAAGCTGGACCGCTCAGCGCGAAGGCGTGCCCGGCGAGGCAGGCCTGGTCGAAGGTGCGCCGGCCCTTGTCGGCGCAGTCTGTGCCGGGAGCGTCGCCGGTGGACCCCCAGACGGCGCAGGGAACGCGTGCTGCCCAGGCGGAGGCGCGCTCAGCGAGGCGGGTTCGGGCGAGGTCGCGCTGGCCCCTGCCGGCTCTATCTGCACCGGAGACATCGACAGAGGGGACCCAAACGGTGCCGGGGACGCGCGCGTCCTGGGAGGAGGTGCGTCCGCGCGAAGGTGGGCCGACCCTTGTCGGCCTTGTCTGTGCTGGAGGCATTGCCGGGAGAGACCCAAGCCGCGCCGGTGGAGCTCCCGCCCTGGGAGGAGTCGCACCGGCCGAGTTGGGCGCATGGAGTGCCGCGCCGGCCCTGGGTGGCGATGCCGGGGTTGTCCGGCAAGCGAGCGACGGTGAGGGAGGCCCGGGTAGTCTAGGCCCGGCCTTTCCCGCGGAGGGGTACACCTACGGAGGTCGACCGGAGATGGGCGGCGCCGATGGAAGGCCGCCGGAGGCGGGCGGCGCCGGAGGCGGGCGGCGCCGGAGGCGGGCGGCGCCGCTGGCGGCAGCACCGGCGCCGGAGATGAGGAACGCCGGCCGGACAGCGCCGGCCAAGGACGGCGGCCGAGGCGCTGGTCGCCCTAGCCCTAGGGGCCGATGGGCCTGGGCTGCGCTAGGGCATCGCACCCGACGGGCCGGGCCGTGCTGCCGGGCCAGGCGCAAGCGCCAATGGGCCGGGCGAGGGCCCAAGGAGCCCGGATGGTCTGGGCGCGCGAGGGGACTCCCTGCCCGGGCTGGGCGCGCGAGGGGACTCCCTGCCCGGGCTGGGCGCCGACGACGGGCTTGCTGCCGGGCCGACCATGGGGAAGACAAGGCCCGCCGAGCCGGGCACACGCTCTAGGGACCGGCCGGCTGGCTCGGGCGGCCGCCGCGAGGGACCCGTCGAGCCGGGAATCGCCCCTGACGTTGAGGGCTCCGGGGAATCGTCGGATCGTCGCGCCATGTCGACCGTCATCGTTTCCCTTACTGCACGAGAGGAATCGTTAGCCTCGGCCTTCCCGATCAAGGGATCCGCAATCCGGGGTGGCCTGGACTGTTCGGGCGTTGACGTTCCGAGCTCGCTCTCGATCGCCAACTTCGCGAGTTTGAGGAAGCGTTACGGCATCCCAGACTCGATGTCGATCCTGCGACCATTGCCCAACGATCGCCCAACTCGCCCCCGGAAGGGACACGCTGCCATTCACGAGGCGAGTCTTCGCGGAGGACTACGGTTACCCTTCCAACCGGTGATCTAAGAGCTGTTGATTCGGTTGGGGGTGCACGCGTCACAGATGTCTCCGTCCTTCTACCGGGTGATCGCGGCGTGCCATATGATGCTCTATCGAGCAACGAAATGGGTGACCGCAGACGATATTCAGGATCTTCTGGTCGTTCGCGGGGTCCCGGGGAAACCGGGCTTCTACTCGGCGTTCCCTCGGAAGCGCATCTCCATTATTACCAAGGTTACCTCGAAGCACCGATACCCTTGGGTGTGGGTATTCGAGTCGGCTTTCGGGGCGGCACCTCTATCGTTTGGGCCTGCGACTGACTTTCCCCCCGTCGGAGATGCCGAGGATTCTGAACTCGTAGCCGTGATCAAAGCAATCCCGGACTCGAGGCGGCAAGGTTCATTGTTTGAGTCCCCGGACCTAATGGCGAGGACCGGGTGGTTCGTACCCGAGGGCGAGGATCTTTGGTGTCTTCCCCCCGGTGTGGAGACCACGGGGGGTCCTGAATCCGAAGCCGGGGGTTCGACCGCTCCTCCCCCTAACGCGGGGGGTATTACTTACGCGCATGCTTTATTCTTATCGCGACTTTTGTTGTTTTCCAATGTCCGCGCCTATTATTATGTTTTAATCGACTGACACACTTTCCCTTATGCAGATACAATGGCCCGGCGACATCGACCGCGTACGTAGGTGCCGAGAGTGGTGCCTACCGCCGAAGCCACAACCGTGGCTCGTCCCCGAGCCGAGACTCGCCACCGGGGGTCGCCATCGCGGGCGAGGAACGAGGCGATCTCCTCAAACAAGCGACCGTCATTGTCGACCTCCTTTGGATCACCGTCCGGCAACAAGCGTGCTCACACATCGACGGTGCCGGATAGCGTGGACTCGATGCTCCTGGCAGAAGCGGCCGAGCTGAGGGATCAGTGCTCTCGAGGAATCCTTGAAACCTCCTTGCGGGATTTCAAGGGTCTGCTGACGACGAGCGACCTTGAGCATTTCCAGAATGGGATCGGAGACGCCCGAAAGGTACGATTCGTTTGCCCGTCTCACGTGTAGTTGTTATGCTCGTTCTGATTACGCGTACACCACTTGTTTCCGCAGATGCTCGCGCGCCAAGAGCGAAGCGATCACATTCTCCGAGACCTGCTATGGCGCATGCAGGCTATGGAGAAGGATAGGGAGAGCGCGGCGGCCGCCCATGCTGCCTCCCTAGCTGAGGTTCGTACCGCCCGAGAGTTTCGAGCGCTCGAGGTGGAGCTGGAGCGATTTCGTGGGGAATCGACTGCCGAGAAGTCGCTTCGTATCGCCGAGCAGGCGTCGCGAGAGAAGGCGGAGCAAGGGGCCGACACCTTGTTGGGGGAGACAAAGAAACTCCAAGCGGCACTCTCGAGCCGAGACGAGGAGCTACGTATCGTCCACGCTCGACTATCGGCGAGCGAGATTTCTCGGGTTAAGGTCGAGAGGGAGAGGGACTCTTTGAAGGCTGAGGTGCAGACACTCGTCGAGGAGAAGGACAACGCTATGCGGTCCAAGACGGACTTGGAGGACGACTGGGACCTCATGCTGGAGGTGGCTCGTTATGAGGCGGCCAAACGGGTCCGAGACGCGACCGCGAAGGAGAACGCGTCTCGCGGGACCACGTTTTCCTTCTTCGACACCATGTTCCCTCCTTTGGATGATGAGCTGCCGGAGGACGACCCGCATCCTCAAGTCCCCGCAGAGGCTGCCCAGTCGACGAACTGCCAGTTGGATGGAGAAGCCATTGGCGGGTTTTGCACTCATCGCCCCGAGGAAGATGAAGAGCAAATCGACTTCGGCTCAGAGTAGCCAACTTTTCTTTGGTTTTCTGCGCACTTGTTTAGCGCTTACATGGTGTTTTCTTTCGGATTTTCGTTATGTTTTTCTTTCATTCGAAGTTTGCCGTAGTCACATACTTTTCTTGTTGGATTGCTCGTACAACATTGTTTGCTCTAGTTAAAGCTTTTTCGTCTGTTATGCGTCTTATTTTCTCGACTTGCTATGCTTAGCGTAATCGATTCGCGCGATGTGATTGTTGCGTGTCGTACGAGTCCGGCTTACCCTACCTAGCGTAACCGGTTTGCACGGCTTACTGCCGCACTTGGCGGCGATGTTTCCCGCGGACGCTGGCTAGACCAGATTCGTCCGGCGGGTGCGACTCTTGGCCATCCATCGTGACTCGTCGCCTATCGGCGTGTGCGAGCTGGGTGGCCGTCGCGCTCATCTTCCGGCGAGTACGCTACCTATCGGCGTGCATATCGGGATGAGCTTGTTGTGGACGCAGTTCCCAATGAGCGTGGTACTTGTTGGTACGCGTGTCACGTTTTGGGTTTTGACTGCCGGGATCGACAGTCCGGTGCGCGGACGCGATCCACCGACGCCCCGTTGCCTATCGGTGTGCGGGGCGTGGAATTGTGCGAGAGCGTCGCGCGAGGGTCGGAGGTCCGGTGCGCGAATCTGACTTGTTGATGTTCCGCTACCTTTCGGTGCGTAAAACGTGTTATTGCGCGAGTGTGTCGCGCGAAAAATGAGCTTGTTATCCTCATTTTATCCATGTTAGCCCCCCGAGTTTCTTGGGTGCTCGTAGAGGAGACGAGAAATTGTAATACAATAGGGTAGAGGTGTCGAAGCGAAATGTAATCAAATTATAATGTTGAAATAGTTAAAAATTACATTCCCAGGCCGTTGGTCGTACTTGAAATATGAAATTGTCTTTTGCTAACATCGAAAACAAAATGAAAATAATTGCATGTCGGGGATGTGGCGCCTCTACTGGTAGTATTGCCGCAGGTGCTCCGCGTTCCATGGGTGCGTGCACACGAGTCCTTCAAGGTTCTCGAGCTCGTACGTGCCGTTGTGAATGGCTCGGCGCACGCGATACGGGCCTTCCCAGGTGGGACCCAGAACTCCCGCTCCTTGCACCTTGGTGTTTTGGAACACCCTTCTAAGGACGAGGCTTCCGTCGGCGAACTTTCGCAGCTTGATCTTGAAGTTGTAGTACTTCTCGACCTTCCTCTTTTGTGCAGCAAGGCGGGTGAGTGCGTCTTCCCTCTTCTCATCTATGAGGTCTAGCTCGAGCCTGATTGCGTCGTCGTTGGCGGCTTCTTCATACTCCTCGATGCGTAAGGTCTGTAGCTTGGTCTCGACAGGTACCACGGCTTCGACGCCGAACGCGAGAGCGAAAGGGGTTTCGCCGGTCGCGTTTCGTGCGGTTGTTCGGTACGCCCATAGGACCATGGGAAGCTCGTCGGCCCAAGCCCCCTTTCTCTCTTCCAGCTTCTTCTTCAAGTTCTCCTTGATCGTCTTGTTGACCGCCTCGACTTGACTGTTGGCTTGTGGATGGCAGGGGGAAGAGAAAGCCTTGCTAATGCCCAAATGCTCGCACATTTCTCGGAGGCGCACGTTGTCAAATTTCTTTCCGTTATCAGTCACAATCGACGCCTGGATTCCGAAGCGGCAGACAATGTTCTTCCAGATGAATTTCGTCGTGTTCGCTTCGGTGATCTTCGCCAACGGTTCGGCCTCTACCCACTTCGTGAAGTAGTCGATCGCCACAATCGCATGCTTGTACTACCTCGGGGCCATGGGTAGCTCACCGATGAGGTCGACTCCCCATTTCGCGAACGGTCGCGGCACGACGATCGGGCATAACGGGGCCGGCGCTTAGCGCGGGATGTGGGTGTACCTCTGGCATTTGTCACATTTTTTGGCCCACTCGTGGGAGTCCTTTTTCAAGGTTGGCCAAAAATATCCGAGTCTCAGTAGTTTTAATGCCAAAGATTGCCCGGCGGCGTGGTTTCCGCACACCCCCTCATGCACCTCACGGAGCGCTTTCTTCGCCTCGACTTCGGTGAAGCAATGGAGAAGAGGCATGGAGTAGCCTCTCTTGAACAAGACGTCTTCCCTCATTGTGTACTTCGGCGCCAAGATTCTCAGCTTTTTGGCCTTTTCTTTGTCTTCGGGGACGACTCCTCGCTTAAGGAATTCCACGAGCGGAGTCATCCATGAGGGAGGTGGAGTCTCGTCAACTACCCCTACGTCGCCTCTCGAGATGTAGGGTAGGGTCAACACTTCAATTGGGACGCCGCCCTCGCCCCCCTCGTCTATCCCGGACGCGAGGCGAGCCAGGGCGTCAGCGTCGATGTTCGCCTCTCAAGGAACTTGGACGATCTCGAACCATGACAGGGCCTCTAGGCTCTTTTGGGTCTTGGACAAGTATGCGATCATGTTTGGTTCCTTAGCGGCATAGTCGCCCTTAACCTGGTTCACGATCAACTGCGAGTCGCAGTGGATGCGCAGGTTTCGGACGCCTAGCTTGTTTGCTAGCTCCAAGCCAACGATCAGAGCCTCGTACTCCGCCTCGTTGTTGGAAGCCTTGAACTCGAACCGTAGGGCATATCTCAGCTTTTCCCTATCGGGATTTGTGAGCACAACGCCGGCGCCAGCCCCCCGGGCGTTCGAGGCGCCATCTACGTGCAAGTCCCAGACCGGCCCTATCGGGCTGTTGGTCCGCTTCTTCGACGACTCGCCGTGGTCGTTCTCCTTGTCTTCCTCGTTCTCGTTATCTTTGTCTCCCTCCTCAGTTGATAGTGCACTTGTGAATTCGACTATGAAGTCGGCGAGGGCTTGGCCCTTGATGGCAGTTCTCGGTCGGAACTCGACCCCGTACTCACCCAACTCTTGGGACCATATGGCCATTCGAGAGGAGGTCCCTTTTTGAAGGGCCTTCTCGATGGGATGTCCCGTGCGGACCACAATGGGGTGCGCCTGAAAGTAGGGTCGGAGTTTTCTCGCGCTTATGACAAGGGCGAGGGACAATCTCTCGATTTTTGGGTATCGAGTCTCGGCGTCGAGGAGCGCCTTGCTAACAAAATAGACCTGCCATTGCACCTTGTCTTCTTCGTGTATGAGAACCGCGCTCACGGCCCTGTCGGAAACCGCGAGGTAGATGTACAAGGTTTTGCCATTCTTTGGCTTTGCGAGGAACGGGGGGGAGGTGAAATAGACTTTCATTTCGCGGAACGCTTCCTCGCACTCCTTCGTCCATACGAACCCTTCGGTCTTGTTCAGTGCCTTGAAAAACGGTTGGCACCTATCGGTGGCTTTGGAAACGAATCGCGTCAGGGCGGCGATCTTTCCCGTCAAACTTTGAACTTCTTTCACTTTCTACGGCGACCTCATCTCTAAGATCGCCCTAATCTTCTCAGGGTTAGCCTCGATCCCGCGGCGGCTAACCATGTAGCCCAAGAATTTCCCGGACTCGACCCCAAAGGCACACTTGTTGGGGTTGAGCTTCATCTTGTAGCGTCGCAGGATCGCGAACATCTCTCTTAGGTCTCGAACGTGGCCGTGGGCCTTGAGGCTTTTGATGAGCATATCGTCCACGTAGACCTCCATGGTTTTTCCAATTTGATTGGCAAACATTCGGTTCACCAACCTTTGATACGTTGCTCCCGTGTTTTTGAGGCCAAAGGGCATGACCTTGTAGCAGTAGAGTCCGCGGTTCGTAACAAAGGTGGTCTTGATCTGATCCGGCTCGTGCATGCGGATCTGATTGTAGCCCGAGTAGTCGTCAATGAAGCTCAACAACTCGTGGCCCGCCGTAGCGTCCACAAGTTGCTCGATCCTCGGGAGAGGGGAGCTATCTTTCGGGCAGGCCTTGTTGAGATCTTTATAGTCGATAAAGATCTGCCACTTCCCGTTTGGCTTCTTGACCATCACCACATTGGACACCCACTTGGGGTGTTCCGCCTCCCTTATGAAGTCGGCGGCAAGAAGTTTGTCAACCTCTTCACCAATGGCTTGGTATCTCTCTCCGCTGAACGTCCGCCGCGGTTGAACGCGTTCAGCTACTCTCTTGTCGTCGTTGAGACGGTGAACCATTATCTCGGGGTCGATCCCCGGCATGTCGGCATGTGTCCACGCGAAGACGTCTTTGTGCTCGCAGAGGAAGGTGGCGAGCCGGTTTCGGACTTCGGACGGGAGCTGGGCGCCTACCTTGACTACCTGGTCAGGTTTGGCGTCGTCCAACACGATGGGAACAAGGTCGTCTGGTGTCTCCACCTTTCGACGCTCGACATTGTCCCTTTGGTCCAGTTCTCCGAAGGTGCCTCCCTCCTCGACCTTGCATGGGAGCTTGTCCCCGAGCTGGAAGATGGTGCTCACCATCTTTCCCTTTTCTTTCCCGTCCACACCTTGGATGTGGCACATCCTTGCCATCGATTTGTCTCCCAACATCATGGATATTCCCTTGTCAGTCGGGAACGTCATCATCAGGTGGTAAGCGGACGTAAAGGCCTTCAACCGATTGAGGGTCGGGCGGCCAATTATGATGTTGTAGGCGGAGGGTTGGTCCACGACCAAGAACGATACGATGTGGGTGACCTCGAGCCCCCCCCGGTGTCCCGAAGGTCATCGGGAGGTCGATGGTTCCCTCCGTCATGACCCTCTCCCCGGAGAAGCTGAAGAGTGGAGTCGAGATTGGGGTCGGTCTCATCGCAGATAGCTTCATCCTGTTCAGCGCCGACTTGAAGATTATATCGACGGAGCTCCCATTGTCAATTAGGATTATCCGGACGAGGTTGTTAGCGACCGGGGCTGAGACGACTATCGCGTCGTTGTGTGGGTGGAGGACTCGCGCCGCCTCTTGGCCAGTGAAGAACATGGACTCGAATGGGGCTGGAGGAGGAGCCTCGTACGTATGGTTGATGTAGTGCGCCATTTTCCCTTGGGAAACTTCACGCACGTACTTCTTCCTTTGAGTGGACGAGTCTCCAAACTCCGGGCCGCCCATGATTGAGCCCACGACGTGCAGTTGTGAGCTCTCCGGTTCTCCGTTTGCCGCTCGGTCCGTGACAATTTATCGTCGCCGAACCCTTTCTTTCTTGCCGCGGGCGTTCTCCGTGCGCCGCGGCCGTCCCGATCGTTCTGAGGACGTACTCTTTCAATTTTCCGTCTTGAATCAGGGCCTCGATCTGACGCTTAAGCTGATAACACTCGGACATCAGATGCCCGTGATCTTGGTGGTACTCGCAAAACTTGCTTCGATCCCTCTTTGCAGGATCCTTTGTAAGAGGAGTGGGGCTCCCTAGCTTATCGCGGTGCAGAGCTAGGATCCGCTCCGGTGGGGTGTTCAACGGGGTGAACGTCGAGAACTTTCGGAAGCTATCGACGTGTGACGGTCTCGGCCCTGTGAGGGAGCGGCCGTTTGGGGCCTGGCCTCCCTTGTTCCTCCTCTTTCGAGGGTCGGGACGATCTCCATCTTGGTCGTCGCGGCGTCCACTACCCTGTCCCCCTGACTTCCGGCCATCTCGGCCATCGAGATAGTCCTCGATCCCCATGTACGTGCGGGCTCTCGACATTAGCTCCGCCATGTCTTGCAGCACTTTCCCAACGATAGACTTCAGGAAGTCGCTCGTGCGAACTCCCTCGGTGATTTCCGTGATGGCATCCTTGTCGTCGAATCCTTCGACCCTGTGAGACTCCTCGGTGAAGCGAGCGAGGTATTATCTCAACGTCTCATCTCTCCCTTGCCGGATGGAGAGGAGCTGGGTCTTTGACTTCTTTTGTGCCACGAGCGTGGTGAAGCGGGCAAGGAAAGCATCTCGCAAGGCCCGGAAGGATGTGATGCTCTCGGGTCTCAAACTCCGGAACCACTCAAAGCCCGACCCTGTGAGGGTTAGGCTGAAGGCCTGGCATAGGGTCACGTCCGGCTGCCCTTGCATTGTCATCCACGTCTCGTAGTGTTGGATGTGGAAGTTTGGGTCCGTCCGTCCGTCATAGGGAGGGATGGATGGCAATTTGAAGTTCCCCACGCATGGTTGCGCGAGGATTTGAGCGGCGAAGGGAGAGTATGACTCCTCAATCCCTCCATACAGTCGTTGCCTCCCTGACTCCCTCATCTTGATGATTTGATTATGGAGGCTTTGAATCATCGTGACCATGTCGAGCCCGTTAGCAGGCCTGACCGCCGGGGCCACGGGAGTCGCCGGTTGGCGTTCATTGGACGCTTGATCCACGACATTGGCGTGAGGCCGGCCAAGAGTTGCGGCGGGAAGCGCGTCCCTTCGAGAGTTGAGCCTTTGGCGGAGATCCTCCCCTCGGGAGTTTCTCTGCGCCGTCAAGAGTTCTCTAAGGTCCACGCTCGGTGCGTGGCGAGGCGAGGTCGCCCTTGGTCGGACCATCCGGCGAGCGCTTCGGCTACCGGCCCCATCATCCACCAGAGTCGCTCTCTCCTCGGCGAGGGGCCGTGTCCGGCCGCCTCTTGAAACCGAGGGGGCGAGTCCCCGGGAATGTGACCGTGCTTGTCGTCGCGCCGAGTGTGGAGAATCGGCCAATGCACCATTGGACCTCTCGGGCCGTGTTTGGGCGAGGCTAGGAGTCGCCTCATCGGTCCTTAACTTCCCCACGTAGTCGGGGTCGGAGTCGTCTCGGGCGGATCGATCCTCGACGTCGTAGCCGAGGAGATTGGCGATGAGCGAGCCGTCGACGCCGGGACGGTCAAGGAGCTCCGCAAGCTGCCGGGCCGTGTCCTCTCGGAGCTCGGCCTCGGGGTCACTCACCGGGTCTTGGGGCTGGCTCTCGCTATCGCGAGGTTGCCCTTCAAGACGGTGTGCGAGGAGTCGGAGACCGTACCTCGAGCTCGTCGCTCGTGTACCCGCGGAGGTAGTGGGAACATGACTCATCGTTCGAGAGTTGTGAGAGTAGTGGGAGTGAAAGTGGTAGAGGGAATGCGTCGCCAAGGTCGAGAGATCCCCTTCTTCTAGCGCCAAAATGTTGTCGCAGTTTTTCGGACAACGATTTGGGAGTCAGAGGCGGTTAGACCCAAGGCCGGACCAAGTGGTCTCGTCTTGACTCGAGCGTGTCGGACTCGGTATCCCGAGTCGTCCCTTAGCTGTCGGTAGTGTCTGTCTCATCCAGCACCTGAAAAGCAACCAGAGAGGTGTGAACTACAAAGGGGAAATAGAGGGGGTGCCTCTATTTACCTCTCCGACGCTCAACATTAGTAGGATTGAGGTGGATAAAGAGGGTTTAGGTGTTTAGAGGCCGAGACTTGAGAGAAACGAGCGAGTACGAGTTCGGCAGCGTTTCAGTACTCAAATTCGGATTACCTGGACCATGGGAGGGACCCTGGTATTTATAGGCGACCAAGGGGTGTTATGAGTAACCCCTAGGCCGAGGATAGCATAGGCTCGGCCATTGGCAGAGGATGGCCGATGGCCGAGGATAGCATAGGCTCGGCCATTGGCCGGGGATGGCCGATGGCCGAGGAAAGCATAGGCTCGGCCATTGGCCGAGGATGGCCGATGGCCGAGGATAGAAGAGCTCCGCCTTTGGCCGAGGCTATCGGGCCGATGGCCGAGGATAGCCGAGCTCGGCCTTTGGCCGAGGCTATCGGGCCGATGGCCGAGGATAGCCGAGCTCGGCCTTTGGCCGAGGCTATCGGGCCGATGGCCGAGGATAGCCGAGCTCGGCCCTTGGCCGAGGCTATCGGGCCGATGGCCGAGGATAGCCGAGCTCGGCCTTTAGCCGAGGCTATCAGGCCGATGGCCGAGGATAGCCGAGCTCGGCCTTTGGCCGAGGCTATGGGGCCGATGGCCGGGGATAGCCGAGGATAGCCGAGCTCGGCCTTTGGCCGAGGCTATCGGGCCGATGGCCGAGGATAGTCGAGCTCGGCCTTTGGCCGAGGCTAATGGGCCGATGGCCGAGGATAGCCGAGCTCGGCCTTTGGCCGAGGCTATTGGGCCGATGGCCGAGGATAGCCGAGGCTATTGGGCCGATGGCCGAGGATAGCCGAGCTCGGCCTTTGGCCGAGGCTATTGGGCCGATGACCGAGGATAGCCGAGGCTATTGGGCCGATGGCCGAGGATAGCCAAGCTCGGCCTTTGGTCGAGGCTATTGGGCCGGCCATTGGCCAAGCTGGCCCACGGGCCGGTCAATGGCCGCGGCAAGCCGCTGGGACGCGTCTGATCGCTGTTTTACCTTTGATCGGTCGCGATCGGGGTCTGGCGGCTAACAGCAAGCTTCCCAAAGCCCCGAGGCAATACGAATACGCCATCGTCGCTATTGACTACTTCACTAAGTAGGTCGAAGCCGAGCCTCTGGCCAGGATCACCGAGGCCAACACTACGAACTTCATCTGGAAGTCCATAATATGCCGCCACGGCATCCCCGCGTCGATCGTAACCGATAACGGCGCGCAGTTCGACAACACGAGGGTTAGAGAAATCTGCGCCCAACTAGGGATAAGCAAGACATTCTCATCCCCGCGACATCAACAGGCTAATGGCCAAGTGGAAGCCGTCAACAAGACGATTAAAAGCAACCTCAAGAAAAAGCTCGAAGCCAAAAAAAGGCGCCTGGGCCGAGGAACTGCCTTTTATCCTATAGGCCTATCGAACGACCGTTCGAAACGCCACCGGAGAGACCCCCTTCTCCCTAGCTTTTGGGATTGAAGCGGTGGTCCCCGTGGAAACGGAAGTCCCCACCTACCGGGTCGACACTTTCGACGAGAAAGAAAATGATGAAGCCATGCGCCTCGAACTGGATCTAATCGACGAGAAAAGATCCGAGGCCCTCACCAGACTCGCTGCACAAAAGCGAAAGGTTGAGAGATACTACAACGCCAAAGTCAAAAGGCGGATCTTCGCCGTCGGCAGCCTTGTATGTTGGAATCGATCTAGGGTTTAAGAAAAAGATTAAACGCTTCGCAAAGCGGCGGAATTTTAAAAATTTTCTTTTTAAGTAAAACTAGTTTTTACTAACCTAGACAAGAGCATATGCATGTAAATAAAAACTAATATGAGCTTTAAAAGTTACTAACCTTTTTGATGCTTGAACGTTGATGAGCCTTTGGAAGGTTGGCAACGTTCGTCTCCCCTCGCAGCACGTCTCTCTTTTCTTTCCTCGGCACCTCGAGCAACCACGAAAGTTTCTATCACTAAATCACTCGAAAAGAAGGAATTAGTGAGTGGGCACTTTTAAACACTACGACTTGAGAACGAGTCTCGAAGTCGCAGAGCTAAAGACTAGGTCGAGTGAGGACCTAGGTGCCAAGACAAGAGAAAACCGAAAATAAACTAGAGAGAGAGAGAAGAGGACTTCGGCCAAGTTCTAGAGAGAGAGTCTCTCAAATCTCTTAAACTTGGATGAATGAATTGTGAGGAAATGGGGCTCCTATTTATAGGAGAGGTCTCACCTTCAATAAGGTAGTTTCCTCTTCTATAGAATATCACATATTCATGAGCAAAATAACCCTTATTTCCCATTCCTCTTAGGCGCCCAAGGCAGCCTTCTAGAAGGCTAGGATTTGTTTCCTTTTTTGTTCCTTGGCTTGCCTATTAGCCTCTTGGCCGAAATTCCCATTGCATGTGTGGGAAATTTGTTTCCTCTTTTTCTTTTGGCAAGTATCTAAATACATTTATGCACAAAATATTCTCTCTTGGTTGGGTATGTTGGGCGCCCAAGGCCTTCTAGAAAAGGCTTCTAGAAGCTTTTCCATTTGTTCATGACAACATGAAAAAGGCCCAATAAGAATTTTCAATAAAATTCTTATGAAATGAAATTAATTCACAAGGCCCAATGATCAAGTCATGGCCGAGTGAAACATGTCATAAAATGACCTTGTCAAAAAATTTATTGACATTCATTTCATCCTTTGTCTCAAAAGACAAAAATACCCTTTTAACTATTTTCGTTCTTGTTTTGGCTTAGCTTCCAGTTTAACTATTCCTATCGATGTGATTCGTGACAGTGACCTCATGGACCCAAATGAACAAAGCTTTAGCTAAACACTTGGACTCAAAAGTTCACAAACCTTTTCCAAGTTTAGCTTAATGCCAGCTGACTCCACTAAAGAGCTGACACTGAAAATCTCTCGGTTCAAATGAATTTGTTTTCTACTCAAGAATTCGACCTAATTATAATGAGCGGATCCACTGAATATTATCTATGCTACCCTTCATGAATGTCATCAGCTAGTCGGGATTTACTAAATTACCATTTTACCCTTCTAGCTGTTATTTCCTCAACTCCTTTGTCGCTTGTGAATAAGTTAGAAACAATGTATTGACGAGGAGCTAACAAGTCACATTGTTTCATCCAAAAGAGTCAAGACTCAATTTGGACACTGGCCAGTTCATTTATTCACACTCCAAGGAACAAAGCATGAGGTGACATACATTGCATTTCAGCAATCTTGTACATGAATTCCATATCTATGAGAACTTCACAAAGTTACTCATGACAGACTCACAACTTAGTACCTCACCAATAGGCCTTGTTCGGAATCACATAGTGAGTCCGAACTTTGACTTTCTCAAATGAGAATACTAAGGTGTGAAATGGCATGTCTCATTTCAGGATTAAGGTAAGCATGATGCAATTCATACACAGTGACTTCGAGACATAAGAGGTTAAATGGTTTGTTCTTATCTTGTCTCTAGAAGTGCACTGGTCAATTCAGTACCTTCGGAAGATACCTAGAAGAACTATAGAGTTCCTAACTCTCAATGCCTCATAACCAGACATCATAGATTCTTCTAACAATCATACTGAGGTCAATAGTCCTTTGACCCTAAGATTGCGAATATATCGTTTTAAGCAAACTACGAAGAGTTTGTTCATGCAAATCTACATTTGTCTCTTCGTAAGTTGTTAAGTTTGTTTATGGACTAAAAGACTATGGTTTTATCATAAAGCTTCAGACAAGGAAGATTGAATGAACGTTTCAACTTTATTAATGAATGAAAAGGCAATTACAAGCAAGAGTCTTCATGAGACTTTATTACATCAAATGTTCAAAATAAAGACTACAACTCTTCTTGTGGGCACCATTGACAACAAACTCCCACTTGACTCAAAGAAGGTGTGTGTAGTCCTTCATCCCTAATCCCTCACGATGTTGGTCGAAGACCTTGTTCGCTAGGGCCTTGGTGAATGGATCTGCGAGGTTGTCCACCGTTGAGATCTTCTTCACTTCCACGTCTCCGCGCTGCACGATCTCTCGAATCAAATGGTATTTCCTCTCAATATGCTTAGAGCGCTTATGGCTTCTAGGTTCCTTTGAGTTAGCGACAGCCCCACTATTATCACAATAAAGTGTCATGGGCTCGTCGACGTTTGGAACAATTTCCAAATACTTAAGGAACTTTCTAAGCCATACAGCCTCTTTGGATGCTTCACAAGCAGCCACATATTCTGCTTCCATTGTGGAGTCAGCAATGCAAGATTGCTTAATACTTCTCCACACAACAGCTCCACCATTAAGGATGAACACAGATCCCGAAGTGGATTTCCTGGAATCCTTATCCGCTTGAAAATCGGAGTCGGTATATCCCGTCATAGTCAGGTCAGTACCTGAGTATGTAAGCATCAAGTTCCTAGTTCTTCGAAGATACTTAAGAACATGCTTAACAGCAATCCAGTGCTCGGGTCCAGGGTTGGATTGGAAACGACTAACTACGCCAACGGCGAAACATATATCAGGTCGGGTGCAAAGCATAGCATACATGAGGCTTCCTACGGCAGAGGCGTAAGGAATTTTCCTCATGTCTTCAATCTCTTGTGCAGTCTTGGGAGACTGGTCCTTAGAGAGTGAAACTCCATGCCTAAAGGGTGTTTGACCCCTCTTGCAGTCTTGCATCGAGAAGCGATCCATCACCTTATCAATATAAGATGCTTGAGAGAGCGACAGGGTCCGGTTTTTCCTATCTCGAAAGATTTGGATTCCCAGAATGTACGCGGCTTCTCCTAGATCCTTCATATCGAATTGCTTTGCCAGCCAGACCTTGACCTCAGATAACTTACCCACGTCATTACCAATGAGTAGTATATCATCGACATATTGTACCAGAAACACAACTTTGCCTTCGTGTATTAACTTGTAAACACAAGGCTCATCTATTGACTGTTCAAAGCCGAAGCTCTTTACAGTTTCATCGAATCTAATATTCCATGACCTAGATGCTTGCTTTAGTCCATAAATGGATTTAAGCAACTCACAAACCTTGGTCTCTTGACCTTTATCCACGAAACCGTCTGGTTGAGCCATGTAAATGCGCTCGTCAAGATTGCCGTTCAGAAAAGCTGTCTTGACATCCATTTGCCAGATCTCATAGTCGAGAGCTGCAACTATGGATAGGAGTATGCGGATGGATTTAAGCATCGCGACTGGCGAGAAGGTTTCTTCATAGTCAATCCCTTCTTGTTGGGTATAACCCTTCGCCACAAGTCGTGCTTTGAACGTCTCAACGTTCCCATCAGGACCCCTTTTCTTCTTGTATATCCACTTACACCCTACGGGTTTAATCCCTTCAGGAAGGTCTACAAGTTTCCAGACTTTGTTGACATACATCGAGTGCATCTCAACTTTCATGGCGTCAAGCCAAAGGTTTGATTCAGAATAAGCCATTGCTTGGCTATAGGAAACAGGATCATCCATGTCGGAGACGGCTACAAGAGAGTCTCCATAAGACATGTACCTGTCAGGCTTTTGAGTAGCCCTCCCACTACGTCGAAGTACTACTTGACGAGATTCTGATGAGTTAGGTTGTGTTTCAGTTGGGGTAAGAACAGTTCTTACAGATGAGGTAGAAGCTTCCTCACCCAACTTTTCTTCAAGCACAATTTTGCTTCTAGGTTTCGCATCCTTCATAAAGTCCTCCTCAAGGAAACGAGCATTCGTGCTAACGAAAGTCTTATCGTCCTCGGGACTATAGAAAGTAAAACCTTTGGTTTCCTTCGGATATCCTACAAACAGGCACAATTCTGACCTACTAGCCAACTTGCTAGTCTTTTGCCTTAGCACGTGTGCAGGGCAACCCCAAATTCGGATGCGGCCAAGATTCACTTTACGGCCAGTCCATCGTTCATAAGGAGTACCAGGAACCGTTTTGGACGGAACTTGGTTCAGAATATAAGCGGCTGTTTCGAGGGCATATCCCCAAAAGGAAAGCGGGAGTGATGAGTAACTCATCATTGATCTAACCATCTCCATAAGAGTTCGGTTTCTTCTCTCTGACACTCCGTTTTGTTGAGGTGTGCCAGGCGCGGTAAGCTGAGAAGCGATACCTTCTTCTTTAAGAAAGTCATCGAACTCTACAGACATATACTCACCACCTCGATCAGATCGAAGGGTTTTGATCACTTTGCCAGTTTGCTTTTCCACTAAAGCCCTAAAGACCTTAAATACGTTAAAGGTCTCGGATTTGTGTTTAAGCAAATAGACAAACCCATATCTTGAGTAGTCATCAGTGAAGGTAACGAAGTATTCGTATCCTCCACGTGCCTGTTGGTTGAGCGGACCACATACATCAGAATGTATTAGTTCCAGCAACTCAGTGGCTCTTCGACCCTTATCGGAGAAAGGTCGCTTAGTCATTTTTCCTTCTATGCAGGATTCACAAGTAGGTAGTGAACCTATTGCAGAGGCTTGGAGTGGACCATCCCTCACAAGTCTCTTAATCCTATCTAGACTGATATGACCAAGTCTTAAGTGCCAGAGGTATGTTGATTTTGTTAGATCGGAGGATTCATAAAGTTTGATCCTCTTTGGCTCCCTAATTAGATCGTTATCTATTTCGGTGTCTAAAAGAGAAGGTTGAGTGGGATAGATGTAGAAAAGAGCATTCTTCATACATGCATCAGTGACAAAAGAATTATCAGGAAACGAAATACGAATTCCATTCTTAATGAACTTTAAACAATAATCTTGCTCAAGAAGACGAGCAACGGATATTAAGTTCTTCCCAAAGGTAGGAACAAAATAAACATTATTCAAGTTTAAAGTGTGGTCTTCAAAAGACAGCATCACGGATCCCACAGCCTTCGCAGACACCAGGCTCCCATCACCCCATTTGAAACAGAACTCGCCTTCCTCTAAGCTTTTGGTTTTCTTGAAACCATTCAAGGAACAACAAATATGGTTAGTAGCAGCGGAGTCAATAATCCACGATGATACATTATCAGCTACTAAGCATGCTTCGGTAACTAGTACAATACTATGTTCCTTCGCTTTGAGATAGACGGGACAGTTCTTTTTATCGGCCTTGTAAGGTCTCTTCACAGTTCCAGAGGCGGAGGCTTTTTGCTCGGTAGCATGTGCCTCTCCTTGATTCCTCTTTCTCTTAGTGAAACCTACAGCAGTGTGAAGTTCCTCCATAAGCTTGGTAACAGTGTACTCTAGCTTGTTAATGGAGTAGTTCATCTTGAAGGTATCAAGAGATGCGGGGAGAGTTTCTAAGATCACATCTATGGCATTCTTCCCATCAATCTCAGATCCTAGGATTTCCATTTTACTCAGATGACTAATGATCAATATCATAAAGTCTCCAATAGGAGTCATAGCCTGCATATGACAGTTCATAAACTGTCGGACTGCTTGTAGCCTTGTTTGACGCCTTTGCCCTCCAAACATCTCAAGGAGATTGTAGAGCATGTCAGCGGCAGTCTCGATGTCACGATGTTGCTCTTTCAGCATATTGTTCATAGATGCCAAGATATAGCACCTCACAATCTCATCGGATCGAAGCCAGGCCGCTAAGGCGTCATTGTCCTCTTGAATTGAATCATCATTCGTCAGAGGAGGACACGGGGTGGTGAGTACCCATTTGTGCTTGTTAACGGTAGGTATTATGTCGAGGTTACGTTTCGAATCTACGTAGTTTTCGTTTTCGAGTTTGTTCGAGGAAAGAAAGATTGAGAGAGGGTTGAGAGACATATTGCCTATTTAAGTTGAAACAAGTTTATGATTAGTCTTTGGTTTAGGATTTAAGTTTTATTAAGACTTTTGTAAAACCCAAAGGTGTTATAAACCAAACGATAATTTACTCCCTCAAGAGAAGGCCGCAAAAAATCTCCTTTTATAAGTAAATGACACATCATTAATGCTAAGCCAAGATGTCAGTACATCATTTCGACTAGCCACCTTGTAAATTGGTTTGATCACTCATATCCTTTCGCAGAGCCTTAAGGAAGGATACTAGGGATTGAGCCTAAGTGTGCAACCAACCACTTAGTCCAAAAGATCAGCTTTGAAAAACAATCCCCCAAGGGGAGGCCTTGCCATCATTGCATCACTCTCGGACGTAGTTCATTGAGCAATGATCGAAGCAATAACGCCTTGGAGTACTCACATTTAAGTGAGGGTCGCAAGAGCGGCTCTTAGTCCCACGTTATTGCATCTTTCACTAGTGTTGGGGATCGCGGGTTACAAACAACGAGTATAACCCTCCCACTTAGTTTTTGGAGTTGGTTCATCGACTCTTTTAAGTTCGGAAACAGATTTCCTAGTTAGAGAGCGACGGAGCGGATAACTAGAAGAGAATCCTAGATCGACATGTTCAGAGCAGTATTAGTGCATAAAGGCACAAGGGACATACTCGATCTTTTCCTATTTTCTATTTCGGGAAAGTGCGTGAGGGAAGTGTGAACTTCAACCCACTCGAACACTTGAAAGTTTGAGATTACACATCTTTTTATTTTTCGGTTTTGTCTACAAAGAGACCTCCCACTCAAAATTTCAAGAGCATATAGATTTTGAACATATGTGATATAGATATAGTTTTGAAAACATTTTGAAAATTTATTTGATTTGGATGACAAAATATTTTCAAGTTTGAAAGTGAAAACGGTTTTTCAAAATTCAAACTAGTTTTGTAAAAATTCAATTTCAATTAATCTTTCAAAAAACAAAACTTTTAATCTTTACACATCATGTTTATAATCATATGAAAAACATTTTTGCTCAAGAAAGTTTTCTCATTAGAGTTCTATAACTCATGGTAGTGGGGTTTGAAAATCCGGATTTCTAAAAAAAATAACTGGAGTTTCAGACAGCCGCGCACCTCGGAGTAAAATCGCCATAACTGGCGGCTCCGATGTCCTTTTGAGCCGAAACCGGTGGCATTGGACAGAGGACAGACAGAGCTTTAATTTGATTCAAGAATCATTAAATTTCGATTTCTGAGCAGAGAGTTATGCCGCTTTTAATGCGGGTTTACATTCCAGCTCGAAGAAAAAGAAATAAATTAAAGCTTTGTCCTTTTAGGTGCGAAAAAGAATCGAGTGTAACGGAACGTTTTATGAGGTTGTTTAAAGCTTTTATTTGTGTTTTATTAGCAGGGTAACAACATAGAATAAAAGAAATAACAACATGCATAAAACGATTCAAGTAAATAAACGGAACTAGTAAGAAAATAAAACTAGTCACAAAATTTACTCGAAAATTCTCAAACCTTTAAAACACGTTTTTCAATATAAAAAATTAAAAACTTTTAGAACTGATTCTAATGTGTTTTAACATCATCCCAAACTCATAGAAAATCAACATGTTTTTTTTAATTTAAAGACAAGAGCAATAAATTAAAAAAAAATCTAAGATTACAATTCTAACTTGTCACAAAATTAGTAAACTTTCGAAAACGATTTTCAAGCTCATAATTTAAAAAACATGCACATGCATTCCTTTGACCATAGCTCTGATACCATTTGTTGGAATCGATCTAGGGTTTAAGAAAAAGATTAAACGCTTCGCAAAGCGGCGGAATTTTAAAAATTTTCTTTTTAAGTAAAACTAGTTTTTACTAACCTAGACAAGAGCATATGCATGTAAATAAAAACTAATATGAGCTTTAAAAGTTACTAACCTTTTTGATGCTTGAACGTTGATGAGCCTTTGGAAGGTTGGCAACGTTCGTCTCCCCTCGCAGCACGTCTCTCTTTTCTTTCCTCGGCACCTCGAGCAACCACGAAAGTTTCTATCACTAAATCACTCGAAAAGAAGGAATTAGTGAGTGGGCACTTTTAAACACTACGACTTGAGAACGAGTCTCGAAGTCGCAGAGCTAAAGACTAGGTCGAGTGAGGACCTAGGTGCCAAGACAAGAGAAAACCGAAAATAAACTAGAGAGAGAGAGAAGAGGACTTCGGCCAAGTTCTAGAGAGAGAGTCTCTCAAATCTCTTAAACTTGGATGAATGAATTGTGAGGAAATGGGGCTCCTATTTATAGGAGAGGTCTCACCTTCAATAAGGTAGTTTCCTCTTCTATAGAATATCACATATTCATGAGCAAAATAACCCTTATTTCCCATTCCTCTTAGGCGCCCAAGGCAGCCTTCTAGAAGGCTAGGATTTGTTTCCTTTTTTGTTCCTTGGCTTGCCTATTAGCCTCTTGGCCGAAATTCCCATTGCATGTGTGGGAAATTTGTTTCCTCTTTTTCTTTTGGCAAGTATCTAAATACATTTATGCACAAAATATTCTCTCTTGGTTGGGTATGTTGGGCGCCCAAGGCCTTCTAGAAAAGGCTTCTAGAAGCTTTTCCATTTGTTCATGACAACATGAAAAAGGCCCAATAAGAATTTTCAATAAAATTCTTATGAAATGAAATTAATTCACAAGGCCCAATGATCAAGTCATGGCCGAGTGAAACATGTCATAAAATGACCTTGTCAAAAAATTTATTGACATTCATTTCATCCTTTGTCTCAAAAGACAAAAATACCCTTTTAACTATTTTCGTTCTTGTTTTGGCTTAGCTTCCAGTTTAACTATTCCTATCGATGTGATTCGTGACAGTGACCTCATGGACCCAAATGAACAAAGCTTTAGCTAAACACTTGGACTCAAAAGTTCACAAACCTTTTCCAAGTTTAGCTTAATGCCAGCTGACTCCACTAAAGAGCTGACACTGAAAATCTCTCGGTTCAAATGAATTTGTTTTCTACTCAAGAATTCGACCTAATTATAATGAGCGGATCCACTGAATATTATCTATGCTACCCTTCATGAATGTCATCAGCTAGTCGGGATTTACTAAATTACCATTTTACCCTTCTAGCTGTTATTTCCTCAACTCCTTTGTCGCTTGTGAATAAGTTAGAAACAATGTATTGACGAGGAGCTAACAAGTCACATTGTTTCATCCAAAAGAGTCAAGACTCAATTTGGACACTGGCCAGTTCATTTATTCACACTCCAAGGAACAAAGCATGAGGTGACATACATTGCATTTCAGCAATCTTGTACATGAATTCCATATCTATGAGAACTTCACAAAGTTACTCATGACAGACTCACAACTTAGTACCTCACCAATAGGCCTTGTTCGGAATCACATAGTGAGTCCGAACTTTGACTTTCTCAAATGAGAATACTAAGGTGTGAAATGGCATGTCTCATTTCAGGATTAAGGTAAGCATGATGCAATTCATACATAGTGACTTCGAGACATAAGAGGTTAAATGGTTTGTTCTTATCTTGTCTCTAGAAGTGCACTGGTCAATTCAGTACCTTCGGAAGATACCTAGAAGAACTATAGAGTTCCTAACTCTCAATGCCTCATAACCAGACATCATAGATTCTTCTAACAATCATACTGAGGTCAATAGTCCTTTGACCCTAAGATTGCGAATATATCGTTTTAAGCAAACTACGAAGAGTTTGTTCATGCAAATCTACATTTGTCTCTTCGTAAGTTGTTAAGTTTGTTTATGGACTAAAAGACTATGGTTTTATCATAAAGCTTCAGACAAGGAAGATTGAATGAACGTTTCAACTTTATTAATGAATGAAAAGGCAATTACAAGCAAGAGTCTTCATGAGACTTTATTACATCAAATGTTCAAAATAAAGACTACAACTCTTCTTGTGGGCACCATTGACAACATTGTACTCGACACGTGTTCCAGAACACTCAAGTGCAAGGCACCAGGGTCCTGGGCCCAAATTGGGAAGGACCATATAGAGTTCGACAAGTCATACACGACGGAACCTTCTACATCGAACACACGGACGGAACTCCAATCCGGAACCCGTGAAACGCCGAACACTTGAGGCAGTACCACCAGCGACAAAGTCCCCCCATTTATTGCTCTGATTTCCCTTATTCAATAAGGCCTATGTGCCACTGTTCAAGGATGTTCCATGTCAGCAAAGATTAATAAAAAATGAAGTTTGAGGTTTTTTTACCCACTTTATTAAAAAAAAATTAGTCATCACGGCACGACCTGTAAACTAAAAACTTGGGGGGCTAATCGATCCTGCGACATACGCTCAAGAATTCACGGCCGAAAAAAAAACCTTAAGCCCCCCACTCATGGGATACAGAGGCTTAAGAAGCTCGAACCCCGACGGCTCATCCAGCATACGGGTCCGAGAAAAGACGTCGGCCTAACCCGGCGCAACACATACGCTCGGTCGCTCAACAGCACGAGCTCAAAGACGCCGGACCAGCCCGGCGCAACACATAAAGTTCGGTCGCTCAACAGCACGAACACTTTTACCCAGGCCTAAGTCCCCCACGGGGATACAGACTTAGGAAGCTCGAACCCCGACGGCCCTTTGTGCATACGGGTTCGGGTAAAACGTCGGCCTACCCGGCGTGGCGTAAGACTTGTAAAGGCGCAGGTGAAAGATGTCTCCCGGGGCTCATGTAAGACGAGTAAAGGCGCTGCCTCAAACCCTGAAAAGGCCAAATTTGAGCCAAACAAATGTTCGCTGGCCTCAGGGCACGAACACCAAAGACGCCGGCCTAACCCGGCGCAACAGGGTTTGAGTAAAAGACGTCGGCATAACCCGACGCACTAGCGTTCGCTTGCTCCAGGGCAAGCGGGCCCAAAAGATGTCGGCCTAACCCGACGCACCCGCGTTCGCTTGCCCCAGGGCAAGAGAACCCAAAAAGACGTTGGCATAACCCGACGCAAAACGCGTTCGCTTGCTCTAGGGCACGAACCCAAAAAGACGTTGGCATAACCCGACGCAAAGCGCATTCGCTTGCTCTAGGGCACGAACCCAAAAGACGTCGGCCTAACCCGATGCAAATCGCGCTCGGTCGCTCAACAGCACGAGCTCCAAAGACGCCGGCCTAACCCGCCGCAATCCACGTTCAGACGCTCCAGGGCGAGGACGCCAAAAAAAAAGATGTCAGGCTCAGCCGGCGCACCATAAATGCTCGGTCGCTCAACAGCACGAGCTCCAAACACGCAGGCCTAACCCGGCGCAATCCACGTTTAGACGCTCCAGGGCGCGGATGCAAAAAAAAGACGTCAGGCTCAACCGGCGCACCATAAACGCTCGGTCGCTCAACAGCACGAGCTCCGAAGACGCCGGCCTAACACCGGCGCGGTTTACGTTCGCTTGCTCCAGGGCGCGAACTCAAAAGACGCCGGCCCAACCCAGCGCGACGTACACGTCCAGTCGCCAATGGCACGGACGCAGAGCCCCCGGGAACTACCTGGTACAACCTCTTCGATCGCCGGAAGGCACGAAGCGAAGTCACTGGGCCACAACCACCTAACTGGGCACAAACGCCCCCTCGCCTCGAACATTGAACAACGATGAGTCGTAACGATAGAATGAGCGGGGGAGAAATCCCAGCTAGGGACGCAAAACCTGCCAAAACTATTGGTAAGGATACAAGCCCTTCGGGCCACGTTAGCCTGCAAAAAAGGCATACACGAGTAAAATTGCTCGATAATTGAGATAAGCCATTCAACATGAATGCAATAGAAATATCTCATAAATAAAAAGAGTCACGGCTCTGAATCCAATAAACACGTGCTGAATAAAAAGTGCGTGAAAAATAAATAAAATCCTAGAAAAGGAAAAGAAAGCAAAGCGCTAAACATACGCGCTAAAAAAGAAGCCACACGGCTCAAGCGGCACCCTCATCTAGCAGGGGAAACAGGGTGTCGAAGAATTCAAAAGTGACCCCCCGGGCCTTGTTCTCGATCGCGGTCGCATCTCGACATTCTACCGCTCCGGTACGATGGGCCTCCTCGGTCCTTATGTCGTAGTCATCCTGCAAGTCGGACGCTCTTCGCTCCGCTTCAGCAAGCTGGGATGAGAGGCGAGCGTTCTCCTCCGCCAGAGAGTCGCGCTCGCGCTCCGCCCGAACACGCGCCGCTTCGCTCGAAATAAGCTGGCGGTGCAACGTCTCCAAGGCATCGGATCGAGCATCCAGTTGCCTCCGAAGGTCGGTAACCTCAGTGCGAAAAATCTCCGCTGATCGGGTCGCCACCTCACAAGCTCGCCGTTCTTCGGTGAGCTCCCCCGCCATCTTGGCCACCGACATTTGGGCTCCGTCACGCTGATCCCGTGCGATTTGGAGTTCCACCCTGGCCTCACGAAGCTGGTCTCGAAGCGTCTCGATCTCCGCCCCCGGGTGCGAACCTCGCTCAACCTGAGCCAGCCTAGCCTTCGTCCGAGCAAGCTCCTCCTGGGATGACCCCAAGCGCCGGATGAAGTCGTGCAAAATCCTGTCGCTCCGCACGGCCCTCGCGTACGCCTGCGACGACAAAGAAGCAAGGGTTAAAACTAAAACCTACGCTTACAACATAATAAACAGAAATACTGACCCTCTGAGCGTCGGTAACCCCCACCTGGAAGAAGGCAATATCGTTCTTCGATACCACGCCCTTCCACCAGGACAGTGGGGATCCCTCTGTTGGAATCGATCTAGGGTTTAAGAAAAAGATTAAACGCTTCGCAAAGCGGCGGAATTTTAAAAATTTTCTTTTTAAGTAAAACTAGTTTTTACTAACCTAGACAAGAGCATATGCATGTAAATAAAAACTAATATGAGCTTTAAAAGTTACTAACCCTTTTGATGCTTGAACGTTGATGAGCCTTTGGAAGGTTGGCAACGTTCGTCTCCCCTCGCAGCACGTCTCTCTTTTCTTTCCTCGGCACCTCGAGCAACCACGAAAGTTTCTATCACTAAATCACTCGAAAAGAAGGAATTAGTGAGTGGGCACTTTTAAACACTACGACTTGAGAACGAGTCTCGAAGTCGCAGAGCTAAAGACTAGGTCGAGTGAGGACCTAGGTGCCAAGACAAGAGAAAACCGAAAATAAACTAGAGAGAGAGAGAAGAGGACTTCGGCCAAGTTCTAGAGAGAGAGTCTCTCAAATCTCTTAAACTTGGATGAATGAATTGTGAGGAAATGGGGCTCCTATTTATAGGAGAGGTCTCACCTTCAATAAGGTAGTTTCCTCTTCTATAGAATATCACATATTCATGAGCAAAAATCCTTCATTTCCCATTCCTTGTTGGGCGCCCAAGGCTGCCTCCTAGAGGCAAGGATTTGTTTCCTTTTTTGTTCCTTGGCTTTCCCTTTTCTCACTTGGCCGAATTTCCCATTGCATGTGTGGGAAATTTGTTTCCTCTTTTTCTTTTGGCAAGTATCTAAATACATTTATGCACAAAATAAACTCTCTTTCCTTGGGTATTATGGGCGCCCATTTCACTTCTAGAAGGAGCTTCTAGAAGCTTCTTCATTTATTCATGAGAACATGAAAAAGGCCCATTAAGAGTTTTCAATAAAATTCTTATGAAATGAAATTAATTCACAAGGCCCAATTAATCATATTATGGCCGAGTGACATTAAGTCATCAAATGAACTTGTCAAAATTTATTGACATCCATTTCATCCTTATGTCTCAAAAGACAAAAATACCCTTTTAACTATTTTCGTTCTTGTTTTGGCTTAGCTTCCAGTTTAACTATTCCTATCGATGTGATTCGTGACAGTGACCTCATGGACCCAAATGAACAAAGCTTTAGCTAAACACTTGGACTCAAAAGTTCACAAACCTTTTCCAAGTTTAGCTTAATGCCAACTGACTCCACTAAAGAGCTGACACTGAAAATCTCTCGGTTCAAATGAATTTATTTTCTACTCAAGAATTCGACCTAATTATGATGAGCGGATCCACTGAATATTATCTATGTTTACCCTTCATGAATGTCATCAGCTAGTCGGGATTTACTAAATTACCATTTTACCCTTCTAGCTGTTATTTCCTCAACTCCTTTGTCGCTTGTGAATAAGTTAGAAACAATGTATTGACGAGGAGCTAACAAGTCACATTGTTTCATCCAAAAGAGTCAAGACTCAATTTGGACACTGGCCAGTTCATTTATTCACACTCCAAGGAACAAAGCATGAGGTGACATACATTGCATTTCAGCAATCTTGTACATGAATTCCATATCTATGAGAACTTCACAAAGTTACTCATGACAGACTCACAACTTAGTACTTCACCAATAGGCCTTGTTCGGAATCACATAGTGAGTCCGAACTTTGACTTTCTCAAATGAGAATACTAAGGTGTGAAATGGCATGTCTCATTTCAGGATTAAGGTAAGCATGATGCAATTCATACATAGTGACTTCGAGACATAAGAGGTTAAATGGTTTGTTCTTATCTTGTCTCTAGAAGTGCACTGGTCAATTCAGTACCTTCGGAAGATACCTAGAAGAACTATAGAGTTCCTAACTCTCAATGCCTCATAACCAGACATCATAGATTCTTCTAACAATCATACTGAGGTCAATAGTCCTTTGACCCTAAGATTGCGAATATATCGTTTTAAGCAAACTACGAAGAGTTTGTTCATGCAAATCTACATTTGTCTCTTCGTAAGTTGTTAAGTTTGTTTATGGACTAAAAGACTATGGTTTTATCATAAAGCTTCAGACAAGGAAGATTGAATGAACGTTTCAACTTTATTAATGAATGAATAGGCAATTACAAGCAAGAGTCTTCATGAGACTTTATTACATCAAATGTTCAAAATAAAGACTACAACTCTTCTTGTGGGCACTATTGACAACAAACTCCCACTTGACTCAAAGAAGGTGTGTGTAGTCCTTCATGCCTAATCCCTCACGATGTTGGTCGAAGACCTTGTTCGCTAGGGCCTTGGTGAATGGATCTGCGAGGTTGTCCACCGTTGAGATCTTCTTCACTTCCACGTCTCCGCGCTGCACGATCTCTCGAATCAAATGGTATTTCCTCTCAATATGCTTAGAGCGCTTATGGCTTCTAGGTTCCTTTGAGTTAGCGACAGCCCCACTATTATCACAATAAAGGGTCATGGGCTCGTCGACGTTTGGAACAACTTCCAAATACTTAAGGAACTTTCTAAGCCATACAGCCTCTTTGGATGCTTCACAAGCAGCCACATATTCTGCTTCCATTGTGGAGTCAGCAATGCAAGATTGCTTAATACTTCTCCACACAACAGCTCCACCATTAAGGATGAACACAGATCCCGAAGTGGATTTCCTGGAATCCTTATCCGCTTGAAAATCGGAGTCGGTATATCCCGTCATAGTCAGGTCAGTACCTGAGTATGTAAGCATCAAGTTCCTAGTTCTTCGAAGATACTTAAGAACATGCTTAACAGCAATCCAGTGCTCGGGTCCAGGGTTGGATTGGAAACGACTAACTACGCCAACGGCGAAACATATATCAGGTCGGGTGCAAAGCATAGCATACATGAGGCTTCCTACGGCAGAGGCGTAAGGAATTTTCCTCATGTCTTCAATCTCTTGTGCAGTCTTGGGAGACTGGTCCTTAGAGAGTGAAACTCCATGCCTAAAGGGTGTTTGACCCCTCTTGCAGTCTTGCATCGAGAAGCGATCCATCACCTTATCAATATAAGATGCTTGAGAGAGCGACAGGGTCCGGTTTTTCCTATCTCGAAAGATTTGGATTCCCAGAATGTATGCGGCTTCTCCTAGATCCTTCATATCGAATTGCTTTGCTAGCCAGACCTTAACCTCAGATAACTTACCCACGTCATTACCAATGAGTAGTATATCATCGACATATAGTACCAGAAACACAACTTTGCCTTCGTGTATTAACTTGTAAACACAAGGCTCATCTATTGACTGTTCAAAGCCGAAGCTCTTTACAGTTTCATCGAATCTAATGTTCCATGACCTAGATGCTTGCTTTAGTCCATAAATGGATTTAAGCAACTCACAAACCTTGGTCTCTTGACCTTTATCCACGAAACCGTCTGGTTGAGCCATGTAAATGCGCTCGTCAAGATTGCCATTCAGAAAGGCTGTCTTGACATCCATTTGCCAGATCTCATAGTCGAGAGCTGCAGCTATGGATAGGAGTATGCGGATGGATTTAAGCATCGCGACTGGCGAGAAGGTTTCTTCATAGTCAATCCCTTCTTGTTGGGTATAACCCTTCGCCACAAGTCGTGCTTTGAACGTCTCAACGTTCCCATCAGGACCCCTTTTCTTCTTGTATATCCACTTACACCCTACGGGTTTAATCCCTTCAGGAAGGTCTACAAGTTTCCAGACTTTGTTGACATACATCGAGTGCATCTCAACTTTCATGGCGTCAAGCCAAAGGTTTGATTCAGAACAAGCCATTGCTTGGCTATAGGAAACAGGATCATCCATGTCAGAGACGGCTACAAGAGAGTCTCCATAAGACATGTACCTGTCAGGCTTTTGAGTAGCCCTCCCACTACGTCGAAGTACTACTTGACGAGATTCTGATGAGTTAGGTTGTGTTTCAGTTGGGGTAAGAACAGTTCTTACAGATGAGGTAGAAGCTTCCTCACCCAACTTTTCTTCAAGCACAATTTTGCTTCTAGGTTTCGCATCCTTCATAAAGTCCTCCTCGAGGAAACGAGCATTCGTGCTAACGAAAGTCTTATCGTCCTCGGGACTATAGAAAGTAAAACCTTTGGTTTCCTTCGGATATCCTACAAACAGGCACAATTCTGACCTACTAGCCAACTTGCTAGTCTTTTGCCTTAGCACGTGTGCAGGGCAACCCCAAATTCGGATGC
Source organism: Urtica dioica subsp. dioica (assembly GCF_054948205.1). NCBI lineage: Eukaryota > Viridiplantae > Streptophyta > Magnoliopsida > Rosales > Urticaceae > Urtica > Urtica dioica. The sequence continues at coordinate 40,368,712 of NC_142759.1, read as the reverse complement.
GGCCAAGATTCACTTTACGGCCAGTCCATCGTTCATAAGGAGTACCAGGAACCGTTTTGGACGGAACTTGGTTCAGAATATAAGCGGCTGTTTCGAGGGCATATCCCCAAAAGGAAAGCGGGAGTGATGAGTAACTCATCATTGATCTAACCATCTCCATAAGAGTTCGGTTTCTTCTCTCTGACACTCCGTTTTGTTGAGGTGTGCCAGGCGCGGTAAGCTGAGAAGCGATACCTTCTTCTTTAAGAAAGTCATCGAACTCTCCAGACATATACTCACCACCTCGATCAGATCGAAGGGTTTTGATCACTTTGCCAGTTTGCTTTTCCACTAAAGCCCTAAAGACCTTAAATACGTTAAAGGTCTCGGATTTGTGTTTAAGCAAATAGACAAACCCATATCTTGA